>NC_061493.1:4234482-4548482 GCF_022539355.2 Hippoglossus stenolepis
TCCATAGATGCGCTCATGGAATAGTCCATTGTAGTGGGGACTAAGGGGGGAGGTGGTGATGAGACACTAGTTACTCATGAATTATAGGCATTCAGATGCCATCTTAGCATATGGATTTTTTGGTGTTTTATGGGGCCCCTGGTAGTTCTGCGCCCAACCCAATTGCTGACCTTTGCCTAATGGTTTAGTCCGCCTCTGGTCATTTTTAATAATCGTTTAAAAGACTTTATTCACAATCTGAATCCAGAGGAGAAGCAGATTCCAATAACTGTTGATTCTTTCAAGTACATCACCAAAAATAAGGGGAGCATTTCGCAAAAGACACCATGCCTGAATTGCAGTCAATCCAAGATCTTTGCTACTTCCACTTGGCTTGTTTCATCTCTCAATACAACCATAGTTTAAACTTTGGATCCTTTGTGACAGTGTTTCCAGAGATACATGTAGATACTTCATATTGACAAGGTACCGAAAGACAAGTTGTAGTTCGTACTGCACTACACCTTCAAGCAAATTGTGCATGTCAACCGCGTAGCTATCAGAGGTGTGTAAAAAACGTAACGTATTGAGCAAGCATATCTTCTTGACACCAATTGTTAACACCAACATAGGATTTTCCTGCAGAGCTGCACAAGGTTCTGTATGGATTTTCTTTCAATGAAAAATCATGCGGGGATCATCTTCAGTGTAGACAGACTTTAAATGTTCCTGAGTAGTTAAACAAAATCTACAACAATATGTTGCACTGAAGGACTCAACAAAACCAAACAGCCCTTGTCAACCTGGATTATCACCTGTTACTTAAATAACAGATCCGAGAAATAGTGAGTCACAGAATCTCTGCGTACATCAAATCTGAGCCCAAGAACGTACAACAGGCTCAACAATTTCCCACTTTTCCTCAAATAACCTCTATCGTTTGGCTCCTGTATTAAAGAATATTAAAGGATTTTCTAGTTGATCAAAACTATTTTCCATATTTTTCCCCAAATCTGTGCCTTGAATCTCTGAAGTGCATCTTCATCTCTTGCCTGTCTATGATCGTCCATGGACCCTACCATTGCTTGGACAGTTCTCTCAGCAACAGCGATGCTTGTAGCTGCGCTACAACAGAACCACACATGTTTAACACATGCTGCTTGTCAACAGTAACCTGGGTGGTCACTGGAGTATCAGTTCAGACTGCCTGAGAACGTGATGGCTCATATCTTTCTCTTTGAGTGTCCACATTGTCCATAGTATTTGTTGAACCAGTGTCCCCGTATAGACGGATGAGGTGTCCCGGCACACCACATTTCAAAATTCTTTCCCGGATAAAGACCATGGTGTAAAAATGCTGACAAATCCAGAAAAGTTGGATGTTGTTCTTCTGTTCACCAACGCACTGCAGGGATGGCTGTCGTGGTTCCAAACTCGCAAGCAAGGTCTCAACACTGGCTCCAATCTGCAAAAACGTAGAGATATAGAGAACCATGAGAAAGCATTCAAATATAAGTGGTGTCAGTGCTATAACAACTGCATTAAAAAAACTAGAATAATGTCTACCCTTAGATATCTCACAACATGATTGACAGGTTGATATCAGCTAATTTTAGTCCTCTCTTTGTGGCCTTTTGAAGTTGGGGGAAGTAGGTGAACCAACAGTAGAATGCTTGACAGGTCACTGTCCCAACCTTGGGGCAAAGTAAATGGAAATATAACATTGTCAGAATCGTTTACAGCTGAAAATACACTTAAATCATGATTATGCCATAGATACCAAGAACCTTTTAAGTAAAATCTTTTAAGGAGAAAACCTTTTTTTCTGTTTTGAGTTTTGTTGTGCAGACAAAAGGTCTTCAACATGCTCATTATAATTCTGGTTCTTTCAGTCTGCCAAGATCATTGGTTGGAAGAAAGTAGGACATTTTGCCAAAAATTTACCAGAAACTTCCTCTCCAAACATCATGGTGAAGTCTTGGTCAATCTACAGAATAAAAACCTTGAGTCTTTGCAACCCCTCCCAGAGATAAGACCTTGCACGAGACAACATTTAAAAGCTTGTTCAACTGAACCTGTAGATCTAGAGTAATCGTTGACAAATGAGTTAATCAAAATGTCATCCAGGACTGGTGAGGATTCTTGCTGGTCTAGAACCAGTGCTTGCAGATACTGAAATGTTTCCCTCATCTTCTCTTTGACAACTGATCCATCAGCTGAATGCTTCATTACGGATAATACCTCACAGCATTCCTCACCAATCAGTTGCTTGCAAGTCAAGAGAAAATCCCCCTTGCTCTTTGGACCATCTTGATAGCTGGTGTTTGTGGAGCATCACTGGGACTGAACTTCAGTGCTGCACTGGACTGTCTTTATCCTCCAGGCCAAGTAGCCAGACCCACTCTCTGCGTCATAGTAGTCTCAAACCTAAACTGAGAACACAGGGGTCACAGCACTGCAGGGCAATTGTACAAAGAGTTAAGAAGAACACTTCCATAAATTCTAATATAGGCCACACATTTATAAACTTAACTTACGCATGTATTTTTGGAGTATGAATCTCTGAAAGAGGGAAATAGAGCGATGATGCCAAGAGCATATTATAATAGTAATAGTATCCTTGTGCTGAATGACACTGTTGCATGTCCTCCTTCCTCGCTTCCCCGCTGACCTGCGCTCACACCGTCACTGGTCAGAGGTTCTTGGGACCCGAGCAGTGCTTTGTCTTTGTTTGGTTCACTCTGGAGTATATAAGACATGTATTTAAACACGTTGAAAATAACGAGACGTAAAGTGACGCACACAGCCAGGACATCAGGATTAAAACGACCGGAACGATCCGGATTCATGATCCGACACCATCGATTAATAACTTAAGCAAAGACACACACACACACACACACACACACACACACACACACACACACACACACACACACAAGAGCGCTCCTCTTCCCACAGATTGTAAAATAAAAAATCATGAACCTGTCCAGAAGAATTTGACAAACTACAAAACATACCAGTGAGCAAGGTAATGGTCCAAGGCTAGGTTTTCAGTAATTTGCATGACTTCAAATGTGAGCGTGATTTTCAATATTTTCTCTCTCATTGAAAATAACCTTGGTGTCCTGATTTCACAGTGGCTCTGTATTTATTTTACTGTGCCCACGGCATTGAAAATGTATTTTAAAGATAATAAAATGAACTGAATTTAAATAAATTAAATCTGTCTGCAATAAACACACTAGTGGTTAGGGATGATCCACAGACCTTCCTATGAACAGGACCAATGTCTAGCAATAACAAACTAATACATCAACACACACATAAATACATGTTTGAATACATAATTCACAGACAACAAAAACACCTACAGTCTTAAAGAACTCTAAATCCCAAATATCACAGGAAAATGGTGCTTTAGTTTTAGTTGACTCTCCCAGAAGTTGTAATGCCACAAGTGTATCCTCTCTCAATTCTTTTCCACCGAGATGACGATAACAATCAGCACATCGCGTGGTCACCAGAGGGCATGGCGATAAGCAGAAAGGACTTTGGAGCTGTTGATTCTGAATTCCCCAAACTGAGTCATAATAAACTACTATTAAAGAGAACACAACATTCTCCAGCTGAGAGACCAGCCGTTCACAGGGGAAGTGCATGAAGGAGAGACGGGGTACCAGTTTCCAGAATATTATTCCTTTGCAAACACACACAGGTTGTCCTTCAACGCTGTCCTCTGACTACACTATAGTATGGCTGATTTCTGATTTTCTGATTTCTGAGTGGGCTGTGAAGTGTCTACTTAACATAGCGTTTTGGCCATGACGAAGGTTAGAAAATGACTTTAACACAGCAAAACATTTAAGTTTGATACATTTAGCAGACATATGATTATCTAAATATGTTTTGTGAACTTTGGACAAAGTCTTTTACATCATCTGTAAGTCATACCCATATTTCCCTCAGGCTGTGATGGCATGGAGCTTCAAAGAAGCTGAGATGTGGCCAACGCCTTATTTGCAAAAAGCTTTCTCTATGAATCGTATATACCTATCGTGCATGTTTGTTTTTATATGTGGTATGAATAGAATAATATGAATATCATCATGGGGAACCAGGCCTAAATAGATGCAGAAAACCGTCACTCAAAAAAGGGAGCCACAATATAGCATATATTGTTAAATCAGCACATCTCATCTTTTATATTTGAGATTCTCTTGGACAGGATATGAGATTATTCAGAATGTGATACCGTACCAACTCATAAGGTGAATTCTTAAAAATATATGACTATTAAAGAGCAGTTTTTGAGCAGGTAAACTGAAGCTGTGTCCTATTTCAATTTCACATTATACAGTAAAGGCAAATTTACAGGTACTATAGAAGACATTTTCATACTTTACATTTTTTTCTTAACATGAAATGATGCATCTATATTCTGTTTGACATCAGTGAAACCACAACTTTGAAATGACAGTGTCAGTGGAGCCTTACAATTGACAAGGACATATTTTAAAGACATTTTTATGTTGTCTTCCTCCATCTGTTGTTGTTGTGCAACCAGACAGTTTTTTCATCCATCTCAATTTCTCTTTATCTAAACTTCTACTTTCTATTCAATGCCAAAGTCAGTTGTGTCTCTTGTAATCATTGACTTTATATACGCATGGATGACCAGTCTCCCTTTCCTCCCTTTGTACAAAATTGAAGCTGAAACATCCTGGATATTGATGCTGCCAACTTGTGCTTTTGACGTCATTTGGAGCCTAAGTTTGCGCTGTAGTTGATCATGGTGGGGTGCCGTGGTGTTTCAGTTCCGCATCGCCATGCTCGACAAACTGTGATGCAGCCCCACCGGTTAGTCGTGACATTTCACCCTGTTCTTGATACCTGTCCTATCCATTAACCTGGAGGAGGCAGGGATTATTTGGTTTAATGTTAAGGGAGCTGTCATGCACCCATCATTCCCAGCATCACATCATACTAGAGTTGTGTACTGTTTTGGGTGTTTGTATTGCAATTTCGGTCTTGGTTTCACAATCGTTACGTCGCTAGTTTTTTAGTACTCATAATTCATTTTAAAAGTACATCCACAAATCTTTTTCAATATAAGCCTATTATCAGTATGTTAAGAACGAAGCTAAAGTCAAGACATGGTCACAACTTGAGACTTTATAGCCAATATTTTAAGCTGGTTGTATTTTCCACTTGTTTCCCTGCCTCATACTGTATGAATACAAATATTTCTTGGATGTTGGATGTCACAACTGGGTCATAATCTATCTTCAAGTAGTATTAACCCCTCAATGAAAGACTTCACTCAGTTGGAGCTGCAGCTAACTCAAAGGCACAGGCAGGACTATGGCCATCTGTTCATTCACTGTTATTTCTTTAGGATGTGGGATCAGAAATAGGAATTTCTTCAACAGGACAGATACAATTCCAAATATCTACATGGTTACAAACTGCTCCTTAAATGATCCAATGGATTTTTGGTATCTTGGTGAACTAACCATTTAATGTATTACTACAGTGACAGTAGGCATAAAGCCTCGTGACATTGTCAGCAGTTAGCCGTAGCGTAAAGTCCTAGAGGGAGCGTTTGTATCTGTTGCAGCTCCAGTGTAGCACATAGTCCCTCATCTTATCCAGAAATGCTCTCCAATAAGATCAATTATTTTAATCCACTGTTGACACTTCACTGTGATGTTATTGCCGGAGACAAAACAAAACCTCCCCGCTGGGTACTAAAATCCGACAGCGTTGTGCTGCCAAAATTCTCCCAAAAAGTGCCCTGCTAGTCCCTTCAATTGTAACAGACAGGCCACTTTACTGTAACTTGTTTATTTCCATCCTGATGCATTTATCTTCCAACAGATTCATTTCTTCTTTTTTTTTGTTTAATTCTAAAATCCCCTCTGAGGATTTTCTAATTCTATCAGTTTTGCTTGGATAAGCAGAGGTCTTTGAGATCCGTGACTTGGAGAGGGAGAACAAGATTTTACTGAATTTGTCCTCATTTTAATGCAAAGTACATTTTACCATTTATATAAAGGCACAGCACACTCTCTGAATTCTGGGTAATCAATTACATTGTGGCAGTGTCTGTCAATCAATTAGGGAATGGAAAAGTGTTTGTGGAGCTACTGGCCATTTGTTTATGCTTGGATTAAAGACTTTAAAATGCTTAAGGCAAATGCTATATCAATTTAATTCTAAAGGAACTGAGACTCCTTTAAACTAAATGGTTCAGTGAATCTGCTTTCAGAGGAGCAACACTAATAACGTGGCGTAATCTGATTACTTTGATCCACTTTAATGCTGTTGGGTGGCCACTTTCTCTTTTCTTTCTCTCCCCTCTGCACCACATCTTCCCCCTTTCATTCTTTTTTCTTTCTTTCTTTATTTCTTGTTTTCTTTCTTTCCTTCTCTCTGGGTCCTCTCTGCTCCCTCTGTGCTGGGTGGTTCTGGACCTGGTCCCATGCAGTAAGAAAGTCTCATTAATCCCACTCTCATGGCAAAGTAGTCCCTGGGGGGAGAGAAAGCACACTTTTTAAAAAGTGCCCTGTCACACTTAGGCACATCATTTGCATTTAGGTTAAAACCAGTCAGGACTCTTAAATCTTATTTACGGGCCGAGGGAACTCTGTCTTTACTGCAGCATGAGAGCTACAGTTATATGACAATTACAAACACATGCAGATGCACAAATGTGTACCCACGCACACACACATACACACTGTTGTGTCACAGAAAGTGTTCGGGTTTGTAAACAGGTTATAATGTATATAAGGGTTATGGCCATTATCCAGCATGCAAGTGTTTCCTTTGCAGTAATCAGTGTAATGTGTTGTGTGACAAAGACGGTGCTGTACCCCCGCACAGCGTGAAGCGCCAGCAGGTACTGCTCGGTAATTGCTTGCATGTACAATGTGTGCACGAAATATTAATGTTGCCTACTCCTATCATGAATACTTAAGGCCAGGTAAGTGCAAACATAGAAGGTGCATAGAAAGTGAATGGGAAATTCACATATGAAACATTAGATAGCATGCTACTTTCAGAAAGCCCATGAAGGAGATGAAAGAAAACGCTCTTTATCACGATAACATGTCTAAACAGCTCCGTCTACACGAGTGGCTCTGTGAGGCTGCCCTTAGTCACGACCGCTTTGAACCAGATACGAACATTAGCATGCTAACATGATCAGAATAGCAATGTTAAAGACTTTAAGAGTGAAGACTTTAGAAGGTATATGTATATCATGGTCATCAGTTTTATGTGTTAGCATGCTAACATACGTCACTAATGTAGCCGATGCCCAAAACTTATTTTTTTACATTCAATACAATACTCATATTTTTTGTTAAAAATTTAACACTACTAATAATTTCTTAAATGGTTATTGGACTTTTATAAAATTACACAAGGTAAATCATATATATAATACACATACTAACCATTGTTGACCCCTCTAATACTATTAAAGGAAATTAAATACTATTGCATATGCTTAAACATGTTAAAAACTATTGTATTTTACATATATTACTCAATGAAATGATCAAATTAATATATTGATAACTATTGAAGAATTACAAATAATTAGAGCATGAATTCATAACATACAAGTATTCAGACAAAAAAAAAATCTCAATTTTGTCAATTGCATTAATTCTGGTATTTTGTTTTCATAATTAACTCACCTAACTTGATTTGTTGATGAAGACATCAATATCATAATATTTCAAAATTCCTAGTGTACAACAAAAACAACAAGAAAACAAATATCTCCCGTTGAAAAAGCGGAGCCCCAGACGTAAAAAAGACACAGAAGACAGATGTCAAGAGAGTTTGTGGTGATAAGAGCTGGTGCTCGTGATCTCCATAGCAGAGTAAAGCCCAATCCCATTTCACCCCTACCCCTCGTTTTCGGGTGTTATCTTGCCCCCTGAAACAGAGTCACAAGGGGCAGTGATTGAAAGCCCTTCAAGAAGCCGTTACATCATCAGTAGTCGTCGATGTAAACAAACAAGACAAATATTTTGGTGGGGATGTCTTAGTAATAACATTGTTGAGATCTTAAACAAACCAATGCTATTGATTGCAGTTACTAAAGTGACAAACCTATAATATCCAAATTACATCTATGCTAATGCAGGTTAATCAATGACATTTGAAACCAAAAAGCTTAGATGCTCTGCATCATTTCACGTATGAATCAAGAGCACACAGGCTGCTAGCAGTGGTCTGTAGACAACCCTGCCAGGATGCTTTGTTATTAGAGGAGCAGTTTAGTTCAGTAACATCGCTGCTATACACGGGTTCAATCAAGTGCATCGTGTGTCTTCAAAGACGGGGGGATTTTTAAATCCTTATTAATAAAAAAAATGCTGCATTTGTGGGTCTCTCTCCCAGCTTGCCGGTGATTTGCAAGGCATTCTGGGTACCCCTAGGCTTGAAGTGAGGGTCAGTTTCAAGAGCTACAAGTCCCCACGCTTTGGCCCTACCCCTCCGTCCCAACAGGTATTGGGACGGCCCCTACACGTGAACGTGCAAAACTAAGGGGAAGGGCCGAGGGGTGAAATAGGATTGGGCTTAAATGCGTCACTTCCTGCCTCTGGCTGCTACGCGGCTGCTCCACCTCTGACCTAATGGGGAGGATTTGTTGCTCTTGTAAGCGCGTCTGTGCAGAGAACCCCCCCCCCCGCTGCGTTGTGCACGTGTGAAAGGCAAAGTCCGGGTAGACTCCAGACCCAATTTATTTGACTTAACCCACGGGTCATGTCTGAAAATGGCTGTAGTTAACTTTCACCTGTGACTCCGCCTCACAACAGTTTGAAATGATCTTTGTGCCCCACGTTTTTTCCCACAAAAGCAATAGCTCTCCGCTCTTTGGTAAACAAATTTCATCCACATATCTTGATATTTGAATACATGCTTTGTTTTTCCCTGAAAACCAATTTCCCTTCATTACTCAAATGAATGAGCCATACTCCTCACTTGAATGCTGAATGGTCTGCACCATTCCTTTCAGAGTGTGCAGCTCCTCCCACAGAGGTGGTTGATGCCGTAACAGAGGGTGAACTGGTTGTTGCCTGTCCATCACATCTGCCCATGGCTTACATCTCACTAATGAGCAGCAATTTAATGAGTTCCACATTTCCAGTACCACAGTAGACATTGTTTTTCAGCAAAAAAAGTGTGCTGGCTGCAAGAGTATAATTGTGTTCAAAGTTACGACAATATATTCATTGTATTTATTTGCTACTTCTACTTAGTTTTTAGATTCTAGTGTAATTTCATTGCTGCTTACCAGGACGTCAGTACTTAGTTCTGTCCCCCTCATGTACCTCATGTTTTGGAGTGACAATAAATCTTCTTGAACCTTGAATCTTCTGTACTATTTGGATTAGTCTCTTGTGCTCTGGCAATCGCAACTGACTTCGTACCTCTCTCGGTTTGTTAGATGCTTTGTTGCTACAGAATCTGACTTTTGCACCACATTTATCCAGAGCCAATTTGAGACATGATTGGCCTGGATTCGGGGTCTGGACTTTCTTTGGAGTTTCTCTATTACATATGACAAACCCAACATGAGATTCTTCAGTCGAAATCTCCAACACGTTCAGATGAGGGACGGCTCAGCATGCAGGAGGCAGGACATACATTCTACTGCAGAAATCACATGGTTTTTTTTTTACAGCACGTCACCAACGCCGTTGGCGCAAATCACCAAACACTTTAGAATCTCATCTTTCAAAATCAACTTCTTCATCTGTGTCTTTTATATGTATGGCTCGTCTTTTTCCTCCTGAGATAATTGTATTCCTTTTGTTTCTATAAGTGTTAGAAATGTCATCAACATTCCCTCTTGCTCGCAGTCAAACCTCCCAATGACCTGCTGCTGTGTTCTCAGACATTTGTATTCTTGTATACGGCCCCTTTGGATAATTTCAGGAGATCGTCTGGAGTTCAGTGCATGTCTGAAATCAGCTCGGGCTTCTGTTTCAGTTTAGACCTCTGGGTTATTAAGTGTTTCAAAGTTAACCTTAATGACTTCATCATGCTTTCTCATGCCATATAACATGCATTATTCTACTGATCAGCCCTTTTACTATTTAATATGCATTAGTGGCAGTGATATGTCAAATAGCCTTAATGTGTAAAATGAACTCCTCCCCATTAACTAGCTAAATACAATAGTATACTAACTGCAAGGGTTTGA
Source organism: Hippoglossus stenolepis (assembly GCF_022539355.2). Taxonomy (NCBI): domain Eukaryota; kingdom Metazoa; phylum Chordata; class Actinopteri; order Pleuronectiformes; family Pleuronectidae; genus Hippoglossus; species Hippoglossus stenolepis. Next base: position 4,244,693 of record NC_061493.1, read on the forward strand.
TTTTTGATCCTTCGTCGTTTGTGTCGTTATCATAAGGTGGGAATCACAGGCACAGATGATGCCGACAAAGCAGAAGACTCACAGCCCTGAATCACTTGAGACCCACATTAAGCTGGTGCCAATGTGCTGCTGCAACGTGATACATGCTCCTGAAAGTTTAAACACTTGTGCGAAAGCTTGCAATCAGCAGGAATAACTTGCTAGAAGCTACATCACAGGGAGCAATCAGTGTAATGGTCCAATGTAGCATGGGATTGACGCATGTTTTCAAGGCTTACAGCGATAAGTAGGTCTTGTTTTGCGTGACAGCAAAAAAGTGAAGAGCGTCAGAGCTTCACCTCCGCGCTGCTCTCTGGCCTTTCCCAGGCTGTTGTCTCCGTCCTAATTCTCATCTCCCCAAAGCCTCGGCGAAGTGCTCGCGTCACTCAGTCCTAGTCTTTTCCTTTGATCAAGTCCAAACCTCATTATTATTTACTCCCTGCAACCATCGCTGTGCCGCGCCGCGTTGCGCTGCTACACGAATAAACCAGTACATACAGCGGAGTCGTATGGACTTTGATCAATTATGTACTATTCGCTAATGGACTGTGTCCCTTTAGTGCACCCCCGCCGTCCCTTTCTGCTCTGCATCGTGCTTATCTTCCTCCGTTTTGGTTCATCGTGACATCTGTGTGTAAAATGAGCTTTATGTTATTTAATGGCTTGTAGATCTAGCGTAATATATTTGGGCAACAGATTTGTGTACTGCACAGGGTCATGCTAGCAATTAGTGTAATGGTATTTCACAGGGGCAGTGTTCAAAGTAATCCATAAACAGTATAAGATGGTGCACTGTGCACCATACTTTAAATGGCAGCATTAAACAGGATGCGATGTGCAAATGCCTAATTAGAATTTTGGAAGGGATTAATGGCCCCTGCTAACAACAATGGAACTATAAAAAAAGTGTTTACAGAATGCAAATAGGCTGATTAGTGATTACTAAAAATATTCTAGTGAGAATATACTTGTTTTATTAGACAATAATGTAAGAAAATGTAGCACTTAAATGCTTTATAGGTTTGAATTGTGTATTGATCACTTTAGTTTTATATTTATGCTTTCCCTTTTTCATTTGTCTCAAAGTATTCTCTGCTGAATAGCTTTTGCATGCATGTACATAACTTTAAAACATACAGACTATAGACTTTGGAATCTTCTGTCACTGAATATGATGCTGAACTTTATGTTCTGCTTTGACCTCTCGAATATGATGCCCCTGAGTGAACCTTGAATGATACATACGAGGTGTCCCCTCTCCACACTGTACAATTATGTCTCACTCTATGTCTCTGCAGAATAAGTAGAACACAAATATTCTGATAAATGTTGTACTTCTGGGTTATATAGAGCAAAGGTGAAAAATGAAGGTGTGTGTGACAGATTTACCATATTCTCAGTGTTCCGAGTTTTGATTCATATGGGACAGCTTCACACAGACGGGTGTGTGTAGTGTTGTGTGCTTAGACATGCAAATACAGTGTGTTATTCCTGGTGAGGAGTAAGATGTGATTCTTTGATGAAAAAGTTGATCAGTATGTGTAAATGCAGTGTATTTCAAAATACAAATATTAAAGCTATGAATAACTTTATTTGTTGCACAACATTGTACAGGTTAGGATAGGAGGATTTCATTGAAGTAATTAATAAAAAAAATATCTCTTGAATTTAAGTCAAAAATTTTAGCAAACGTCATCGTGTCGTTTTGTTTATTTCAAAGTGAAGGTTGTCTTTATCAAGGTTCATTCTCCTGTCTGCTGTCCAGTCATCCAACCCTGCCCACCGCCCAGGTCCAACCAAACTATCATTCTCTCTTAACCCTCAGCTTTCATCTATCTGAAGCTTTATTTCCCCGGTGAAACACCACTTTATCACTTGTAGCTGTGTTCTGCATTGACTGAAGTTTTATCCATACACACAACAGAGTCTTGGCTAAAAGGAAGTATTCCCTCGTTGCTAAATCTGATTGCAAAATGTAGCCTACTCATTTTGTTATATTGTCCACTGACAAAAACAACCACAAAAGTTTATCTTTAATTAGTTTGTAACTTTTATCTTGCAAATTAAAAAAACTTTAGTGTTGGAAAGTAAAAAGTTGTTCACACATTACTCCATCTGCCAGCTCTATAATATTTATTGTCTACAGCATCCCTTATACACCTTCATAATTAAAATTGCTCATAATGCATTTCATTTCTAAAAGAAACATAGATGAGAAATTAGATGTTTGCAGAGAGTGAGTAAAGAAGTTAGAAACTTTATGCATTCATGAAATGTTTGGTATCTAAAACGGACTAAACAATACAAATGTAATTAGAGAGCCTTTAACTGCAGTGATACCCATTAAGCAAAGATTGGGTAATCTGTAAGCCAAAACACAAATGTATGTCTCGTATGAAAATTGACTGAATCAGTTGAAAAGACATTTCTGCTTTACATGGACATTTTGATACAGTAACATTCTAATTGCTGTGTTTCTTTGCATGTTTTCAATGTTGACCTACTTTACACTGACATATTTTCATTGAAAATCATTTGTACACTCGAATACTACACAGCTTTGTCCTTTTAACCAAAGAAGTCATTTTTTTGTTACAGACCTGCAAATCACTGTATCACTGAAGTAGTATCACTGCATATCATCTGTAAAAATGACATGATGTGAAAATCCATGAACCTGCTCAAGAACATTCAGTATTTTTATGTCCAGCAGCAGTTTGATGGTTGGAGTTGGGTGAAGGATTCAGTGCCGAGTCCTGGCTGGACTTACCGTGATCTATTTTCATTTGTCTTCCACTCGGCGCTCCCGCTTCTCATGACTTATGAGCCTGATGCATCTTTGCGCCTCTTCACACTTACATAATGCAAAATCACCCATAAAGCTCCGTCATGCATTTATAATCTGTTCCATTTCTGCGCTGAGTGTGTGTGTGTTTTGGCATCCCTAATACTTCAAACAGCTCGGAGTGGAATGTATTGTCTGAGGAACTGAGGTGTGACACAAAGCGCAGTATTTCTTCTGTTCCGCTGCTTCCATAAAATCCCAGTTTACTCATCTTTTATCATTCGAGTTTAATCATTTCTTCACTTTTTTTTGTTCTCCCAAACCTTGTTAGCATGCTAATTTTTGCTAATTACCAGTACACGGAAAGCACACCCGAGGCTGGTGGGAAAACTAATACTTGTGCAGGTATTTGTGTTGAACCTACTGTTATTTTACCTTTTGAGGAAGCTGTGCATAAAAAGCCAGAGTTTTAGGAATAATCATCCTGGAAATCATGCAAATCTGTTCTGATGGTCATTGAAATTCCTCCAATAGTTTCATCTAGTGAACATTCACCTGTCTCGTCAAAACAGCTCGAAACTGGATGAAACTAATTAACGTTGACACGTCACATTCATTATCTGGTGCATCTTTCAAGCTATTCGTTATTAAATCCACACCATGACATGTCTCTGTTTCAATAGATTGCTCTGTCCCAGTGGGTATCCGTCAAGGGGTTGGCAACGGTTGCTAGGAAATGTGCATTGAAACTGCAACGCTTCTCATTCAGTCCCCTCTTTGTTTACCGTTGTATCTGGCAGAGATCTCCGGGAACTCAGAAGACATCCCTCTGGTGCGCTGGAGGCAGCAGTGGCTGGAGAATGGCACTCTGCTCTTCCACATCCACCACCAGGACGGCAGCCTGAACCTCCCAGAACCGACAGTAGACCCCGCCAGCGACTCTGCCAAGGAGGAGCTGCGCATCCTGCACATCTCCGTCATGGTAAAGATTCCTGTTGACAAAGCAGAAACTATTTTGAAGTAAAATTACATTTTCCTTTCTTTTGACATAACCCACAAAAGAAGAAAAAAAAGGTCAAATACTGAAAATCTTATAAACCAAAAAACAAAGGTTGACTGCATTACTATTCCATTAACATTTATATGAATTCAATTATATGAATTTATGAAATTATAAACAACCTCAGGCATATCATAATTGATATAACACATCCCACCATCTTGTTTAGTTTCCCTGTATATTACATGTCCTGCATCCGGTATGACAGGGAAGGGATGTGCAAAATGATGAATGGGTGTAGGTTACAAAGTACTCACATAAAAATAGATGGAGATTCTTCCTGTTTTTATGCCATCCAGACACCGCAGCCTATAGGCACTGCAGAAATGTTGTATGTCTGTGTGCAACATACATTTACAAAGTTTGATATTTCCGTTTCAGTTTGTATATTTTTTGCATGCCTGCACTGTATCAAACCTTATCTGCTATGTCGGCAGAGTGGGAAATGAATCCTTAGATCTCACAGCTTCCTCCTCTTGCCTGAGGAAATGTATATTTATTAGATCTTAGATATGCCACACCTACTCCCTGTGCCCTTTTCCAGCCCAAAGACATTACAATCGTGCTTTGATGGATGATATGTATTTTCAGACATTGAAAGCATATTATAGCTGCATACACAAATGATTAGTCAGCTCCAGACTTTTGCCAGAAGCTACATCTGCCGAACGGAGGCAGGGAGGCGCACGTCGGTGCCCGCTGAATGGCAACGACCTTTACACCTTGTAATAATAACAAATAACTGACCTTGACTACCCCCTGCATGTTTTGCATGAATTAGCAAACTTCAAGGCGATCTACCGGACGCGCAGGTTCAATCGGTGAACATCTTTTTATGTGGAAACGAGGTAGCCAGTGTGGAGGTTCTGCTTCTTACCTCTTTGATTTTCCTCTAATCTCCCATTTTCCCTTCCTGCTCTATCTGCATTTCACATCCCATCAACTTCAGGTTCGGGGTCTTTGTGCTCGCTGCTCTGCTAATTCCTCATCCTGAAAGAGCTGTGGCAGCAGCCCTGCCACCAGGCTATTTTCATTAAGGTGTTGGTACAGAGGGATTAGCATGCAGATATAAGCAGACCGTGACAACAGATGGAAGCAGTGTTGCCACTGTGATCTCCGGGCCCTGCTGCAGCTTGCCACCCTGCTGGAGGCCTGACCTATAAATCCAAAGCCATGTCACTTATTCAGCTCCTTGTGGATACAAAAAGGGGGTCCTGTGAAGGCTGCGTTACAGGTTTTTTTTTTTAGACCGAGCCAACACCTGTCACTGGACCTCTTTCCATTGTATATCACGGGAGGCTGCAGGGCAGTAGCAGTCAGCACAGGTTGTAACTGGGATAAAGAAGCAGTGGTATACACTTTTAGATGTCTTAATTGTTTTAGATCTCTCAGGTGTTTGTAAGAGTGCTCTTCAGTGTGCGTAGATTCTTTTCTTACATAAGAACAAATACCAGATTAAAATAAACATCGGTGAATGTCAGAATCTTCTAAAAACTGGGCTAAAAGTGGGCTTTAAGAAGACATTTTTTTCTTAAGAACGGTTGGGGAATGAAGCCCATTGTGCTTTTCTTGTTCTCGTTACCTTTTGTGAAGTGCAATAAGGTGCAATCTCCAATCGGGATGCAGACCTTGATTCTTTAGGACAAGACCAACAGAACCAGAGCAGTATTGGTCGATTTGAGACCTTAACCTGATCGGGAACCCAGAGCTATATTTGTGTTGATTTCATCCATTACTGGCTAGTTCCTTCGCCAGGCTAACAAATGCATTGCATACGCACTCCTCAACTCAGCCCACTGTCTGTTGTGTATCTTCTTATCTAACACATGAGTCATATGTGCTCAGACGTTTGGCACAGAGATAGAAATTTAAAAAATAGAAAACCTGGCCTGTGAACCAAAGCTTTACACAAGAAAATCGTCTGAACAATGGAAACCAAGACAAATGGTTCATTTATTTTATTGTAGTAGCAAGAAGTAGAAGTAGGGTATTGAATCACACAGCTGATTGCAGTATGCCCCTGACGTTAGTTGCCACCCACCAATAAACCAAACAAAGAATAAGAAGAAGAAAGTTGCCATTTAATTGTCTGTCGACTATTTACTAATTTACTGCTAACCTGATTATTATCTGACATGTAAATCCACTATATTTACTTTCTATTCACAGAATGTTAAAAGCCACTAAGTGTTAGCAGGACACCCCTTGCTTTCCTTTAACATTTGTGTCAAGGGTTGTGTTGTTCAGTTCTGCAGCCATCTTTTTGTTAAACACGCAAATTGAACTGTTCCCAGGTCTGCATAAGCCATAGGCCAGGAAGCAGGAAGTCTAATCTGCCGCAGTCCGTTGCCTGGCCTCAGTGCTCACCACAAGACAGTTTATGCCTAATGGATGAGTTGGGACTGCAGTATTTTTAGGCTTGGAAGACAAGCCAGACTTATCATGGGCCTGATCCTACAGGGAAATCAGGTTCAGTGAACTGCACCAGAACTGGGGTCTGAAGCCAGAAAAAGGGATTTCTGTCTGTTGGAAAAGCCAACATGTAATCTTACCCAAGAACTTAGATATTCTGCTCAGTTTTTTGTTGGAAGACGATATCCAACTTTGTACACAAGTCATTTTAAACTGTTATGGTCCATGTTTTGACGTGCACTGTTCTAGGTGATGGTTTTCTCCCCACGCTTTCACATCCAACAAGGTGACCGTAGTGTCCTCCATTGGCCGTGGCTGGACATCCATAATGGATGACTAACCTTGTGTATGTCTGTCCTGACACCAGGTGAGACACTGACAGTTCAAACTTCAGCCCCAAAGGGCGGAGTCAAATTAAAAGTAAATCCCAACACAGCCATGTGAAGACAAATAAAATCACTTTGTATTTAAAAGAGTATCCAATATTAAAAGTGTCCTGATTGGTTCGTCTTTTCGGAGTCTAAAGCTCCAGCGTGTCATTGTTAGACACATTTCCGCCTTGTTAATTAGCAAATTTTCATCAGTTGCAGTTTTGCTGCAGGGCTTCAATGGATCAGTCCAATCATCACACACAGACAGTACAGGGACTTTAACACCAACCCCAGTCAATTACGTGATATTAAAGACTGATATGGTTTCCAGGCTTTGGATTTGATGTTCTCCTCTTCCAGCTGTATTGCTTTTTTCCTCAGAGATCATTAAGTGTGTTGTTTTTTTTTATTTGAGCCAACATCACAGTAAAACTTAAATGTATCAAAGACAATAGTTATAATAAACAATACAATACATATAAATTGATGATGCAAAAAAATCCATGAATTCCAAAATAGTTACAGGCTTGGACCACATCACGTTTGTCACCCTGTAGTTGGCTCAATGGTGCAGATATTGGCCAAGATGGCCAGATTTGGTTTGTTGTGGATCAGTAGTGTGAAAATCGCCCCTCCCTGTGCCCACTCAATCGGAAAGGTGAGGAGCAGTCGAGTCTGTGAGAGCCGTATGGTGCTGGATGTTAACGGAAGCAGATACCGCCAGGCAGCTCCTTTGTTTCAGTCTGCTTTGTTGCTGGCAGACATTCAGAACTGTGGGTCTGAATAGGAACAATACACAGTAAATCCACCTTTTTGGGGTTCGTAAATTAGATGAACAGTGAAGTTTCTCACACCATTGTTCCTGATCCCATTTTATAGTTTGTTGAAATGTTATTTAGTCAAAATTATATTTTTCTTTTCTCCAGAGACGATCCAGTTATTCTTTACATTTGATGTTAGAAATGTGAAAAGGGCATTTGGACGAGTAGAGAGAGGAACACAAGGAACAATCTGACAGAGCTGTGAAGGGGAGTGGTCTCCAGGAGGAGGGTCGTGGTGTTGGGGTTATTGCTTAATATGCTTATAGATACGCTTATTATAATTTACAACAGAAAACACATTTTGAAAGAGATGTAATAATAATTAGGTTACATTTTATGTCCACACAGAAACATTTAAATGTATCCCAAACTAAAAGCTATTTATTTAACTTCAGTCTTACACTTTTGACTAGTTTTAGCTTTAAAAGGTCTTGAAAGAGCTACATTGTCCTTGCAGTGTAAAAAAGGTTTCGGAACAGCATTTATACCTTTTTTAATTAAATGAATTTGTCGAAAATATCTATAAGTAGGGGAATAACTAATACATTTGTTTTAATCTAAGATTTATGTTGGTTTATACCCATTTCATTACTAAATTGGGACTTTTTTTAGGGAAATATATGGAAAATGATTTCAAATACAAACATTCTTACAGCCTTATAGGACTAGAGAGGATAAGGAAGATGTGGCTCCTTTTGCACAAATGCAGACAAATAAGGTTTAATGTTCTCCTTGCTCTCTTTGGGCCTTACACATATTTGAAAATGTGCAGGTTTTAAAAAAAGAAAAGCCAATACGCCAATGGTCTTAATTTAATTAAGCGACAGCTCCCAGATTAATTTGTCTCAGAGCACCACTTCTGTGATTGTGGTAAACACTTTACATCCCTTAAAACAACTTTAAAGTAACGTTTGTCTTGATAAAACAGTATAATTAGATTTCAGCAGGATCCTTTGATCACTTGAGAGTGTACACAACTATGGTAAGATGCAGGGCCGGAAAGTCCCAGTGGTGCAAATCCCCGAAGAAATTTTGACCGGAACATTTTTCTTTAGTTAATCCTTTACTCATATTGTCTGTCAATTGTATCTCCCTTGTGATGCTATTTAAAACCCCTGTGCTACAAAAACCCACGTAGAGAGAAATTATTTAGAGAGAAAGATTTTCTTCCTTACTTTCTTTCATATTTATTGATATTGCAATTAACATCCAAACTATATGCAGTCAAATCAGCTTTAAAAAAACCTTTCAAATACAGCTGGAAATGCTATATAAAAAGATTTAATACAAAATCTCATCAGGATATTTTGACTAAAAAAAGATTGATAATTCTTTGTTTTTTTTAAATCATGAAAATGTATTTCATTACGGTAGGCTAACCTATAACAATTATAGGCAGCACTCTATGTTGTACCATAATTAATATTGTACATTGCACAGTTAATAATGTCATGTTTCCAGTAATCTCTCGAAGACATATTGAACCTGTAATGGAATAATTATTAACAAGAGACAGGGATTTTGTCTGCCTTTCTCTCTCTCTCTCTCTCTCTTTCGCACAAACAAACACACACACACACTCACACAATAGCCTCTTGTCTATTGGAGGAAATGGTCAACTCAACACAGCGCTGCTTGGCGGTATATTGACATTCACACGGTGACCCGTCTAAAACCTGCATTGATAGCATTGGTTGAATAAATCTTAAATCGATGCGGCCCTGACCACTTGTGAAGCTGCAGCCTCGGCTCGGTCCCAGCCTCCGGAGCTGCTCTCTGAGCATCACAGCTTGGCGTGTTTTTGAAAAGCCTGCCGAGCGAGACACACCAATCCATAGCTCCCCTATGGGCTGCGAGGAAGGCACACAGCCCAAACTGCCTTGCCTGTTTGTTGTGCTGCTGAATCTCTGATGCAGACAACACAGCACCGCGGGGTTGGTTTCTTCCACAAAAACAAAACAACTAAATGAAAATCCCTGTTTCAATAGGAAAAGGTTTCTTTCTTTAAAACTGCCCTCGCGACAGCAATGGATCACATAACAAACGGAATGTGTCATCTTCAATTGACACTGAAGCTGTGTGAGCTTTTAGGGGCAGTTTTTTCCTGGTGAAAGAGGAGAAAGAGTTAACATCCACAAACTGTCTTACAACTTGCACTCGCTATTTCTAGCCCGATCTCGTCACCATTTCTGATGCCATTTCTTGTGTTTATTTCTCAACTTTACAAGTATAGATTTAATAAAATATGCAAGCGAGCAAGATTAATGTATGACACGAAAAGAAACAATTATCACAAAAAGCATTTATCAAGCCAACATTTTCAAGGGAAAAACATCCACAGTACAATATAATTATATACAAATCAATAGAGAGCAGAGGAGATTAAATATTATTTAAACGTTATATTACTCACTCACTGTCAGTAGCAGTTCCTGCTCTGCGTCAGTCCAAGACAGGAAATCCGTCATCTTAGTTCAGACCATTGTGGCTTCTTGTGTGTAGTATTTTCTGTATAGACAACCTGGGTTTTCAGGTGCATTAGCATGGATGTGCATTATTACCGATATGGAGCTAAAACACTCAAGGGGACTTAAAACACCATTTTAAAGCAAAATGTATTATTACGGTTGTAGCCTTGGAGAATTAGCATTTGGGGATAACAACTTTTGCTATCACCATGTGAAATGTACTAAATACATTATTCATTCTGCAATGAATTGTGCTTGTGTTGACACGAATCATCTAAAAGGATATTTACAAAGAGGTGCAACATATCCAAAAGAGTCAGGTAAATAGCAGCAATAACGAGGAGTTAAATGATATTTGGCACCTCAAAAACAACAGGGGTCACAAATGAAACGTTTGAAAACAGGAGGCAATCATGACAGGAAGTGCTTACCATAATATCCCATCCACATCACAGGCAATGGCGTAAAGTAAGATTATGTATTAATAAAAAGAGGTAGCAGGCTTTAGGTAGCTCTGTGGGTCAGTATTTTTAAATGCACATGCAAAGCTCTGATTGGTCAACTCTTTTCTCCTTCTGGCCAAATAGCTTCCAATGGGCTCAATTATTGAAACGTGGCTTGCTCGTCGTGGACCCGAGACCCGACCACAAAAGCTTTCAATGGCCATAACAGCTGCTCGTGAGTTGGTTAACATTAGAGCGTAAAGAAGGGTGAATATAAAACATAGTTTAATGTCAGTTGGCTGGAAACATAACTCTGAGTGACTGGACTGCGTACAGCTGTTTTTACTCCCGTTTCCTTTTCTGTCACAGGATGATGTAGGGAAGCTTCCCTGTTAATTGAGCAAACTAAAGGTCGCCACTGCTCTGGCTGCATCTTTCTTTCACCTGTCACAACATGGAACACATATTAGACAAGTCTACTTTAAAATAACAGCAGTTATGTTGTCATCCTATTGGCTAAATGTGGTGACAAGAGCAGTGTTGGATAACCAGGAAGTCACAGGACTAAACTGCCAAACTATGAAGCCAGTGTATTTTTATTGATTTTTTTATATATTTATTTTTTTAATTCTTTTTCTTTCCGCTCTTGTGTCTGTTTTGTGCCTCAAGCTGAGTCTCAGTGAGCGCAAGGACAAGTCAGTCAGACTTGATGTGGCATCGGCATCAAATAATTTCCGCTCCGTGTTGGGATTTTAGCGAGAAGGCCAGTGTCTTATGAAGGCGGCGGCGGCATGCTTTTAATAAATCAGACTTGCACAGGGGCTGCAATGTAACATGCCGCTTGGCTGATTTATTGTCCCTTTGCAAATGTAGAGGGCACCACACTGCCGTCACACAGACTAAAAAAGAACCATGGACTTTTAGCCTCAATTTAATTTCCTTTACAGACAAGCCTGACTGAAAGGACCGGAAAAAGAAAAACACAAAATGCAGAGGCACCTCCGGTTGTGTCCGTGCCAATTTTTGCTTGTACAAGCTGCTGCCATACCTGCTTGGTAATACTTTTCTTCATGGCCGTGCCCACCACTGAGAAATAAAGGGACATGTTTTTGCTGCCACTTTTATTTAATTCGTAAAAGTTAAGATTGAAAGCTTCAGCCTTGCTCATATTTTATAATTCAATTACATTTTAGATAGTGTAAGAAACTAGTCCTAGCTCTGCAGGGTCGTTGTCCTATAAAAGAAAAAAAACATTTCTCGTTTTCTTTTATTTCCAAATTGAGATTTGAAGATTGGAAAAAGATGGGAAGGTAGTGTTATGTGTTTTCCATTCAGTCAGAATGTATTTAAAGTCTGATTACATTGCATGACATTCTGCTCCTCAGGACAAGGCATCTGAACCAGAGGAGTCAATAATCATCCCAATTCCCCGACTAATCATAATTGAATATCCTAAGGTTTTTGTGCAGAACACCTAAGCCATTATTTTCCTTGCATTCTACCGTATATTTCGAATTTTCACAGTATTTGTTGATACGCAGTGATTTGCCACCTCTCATTCACCGCCACCAAATGAATTAGTCACGTCTGAACAAGCGACAAAATGAGTTTTGGATTTGTGCAGTGAAACTTTGGGAATGAAAGTCACTTGAGCAGTAAAACATTTGTGCCGATAGAGATTCACAATATGAAAATACATCCATATGCAGGAACCAGCTGAATCTAGGGTATTATGCATGTCGACAGACAGTGCAACATTAAAGTGAAGTTAGATTTGAAAGGACGTATAATTCAATATGAAAGAGACAACTTTTAAATATAACTGGTATTAATGAGGAGTAATTGGGAAATATTTTCAATCACATGTGGGGGCCATTAGAGTACAGCATAGTGTATAGTATTGCAGAATATTGAATGATATTGCATGATAGCAAATGATGTTCCTTAAAATTGCATAATGCATTACACAAGTATTACATTTTTCTTGTTGTTGCTGCCCTAAAAGATGTGGAGCTGAATTTATAACCCAATTATGAAAATGTGCTTCAATAAATACATATGATAAGAACATGACACGCTACATATAGTCCTGTCAGAAAAAGAAAAAGTAATTATGAAAACCTTTTCTCTCATTGATGCATCTTTTCAGTGGTGAAAACCCACTGGGCTGTTTGTGAAACGGGGGTTGTGACGTCACATTAGTTCAATGTCAAAGTCAGCACCGGATCGTGCAGCCTACTTCAAAAAATCCCCTCTCAAGTTTCATTTTATTCCATTTCTTCTCATTCAATATTTAACTTTGAAAACGCAAACCCAGGATTCAGGAATTAGCATGATAACCTGTGCATGAGAGGATTCAGTGCATGAGTACTGTCATTTTCCATCATTAATATTGTGTCTCGATATTGAATCCAATCAGCCTCTCGGCTATGATAAGGTTTTATTATATTCAAAGAAAGGAACTTCCTCCTGCTATCTTGTTGCTGTCAGATAGTCGAGATCTTTTCCGCCTTCCTGCGTCCTAATGCCTCTTGAGTGACAGATTGATAGCTCAGTTCGAAGACCATGCCTGTTGTGTCAAACTGAGGAAGGCCGCTTCATCTCTCCTCCATTCAGAACTTGCAAGACAGGAGTGTAAGTCATGAGGAGCACTGGAGCCATTATAACATCATCCTCATCCGTTAGTAAGTGGATTATGGGTCTGGAGAGCTGGCATGCTTTGATATGTGGTTTGGTTTTATTGGCTCGATAAGAGGACACAGTCCACTTAGTCCTCACTTTGACTCCAAGTAATGCCGAGCATTAAACTGTGCTTTTTCCATATCTTCTATATTAGCCCCTCTATAGATGGCCGCTAATGCAGGTTGATGGGTTTGAATTATATATGTCACTGAGGTAGATTTGATTGAGAACCATTTGAAGTACTTGACGTTTGACATCTCATTCCAGTTTACTCAGTGTTGAATAGACAACGGTGGCACTAAGCATTACATCTGCACTTTAATAGTTATATATATTCATATGCTCAGTTATCAAATGAGAAGGTTCCCATAACGCTGCTCTTTATTTGACCACACTAAACCTCTCTTCTAACGATAAAGACATTTTGAAACATGACAAACAATTTTTTGAATTTAATAAATGTGGGAATATTTTGAGAAAATCAAATAGCAACTTGACATGTTTACACGACTCTAAATGGCACAAGAATCCTGCCTCCGGTGACAGGTCATTTCTCCCTCATCCATCTGTTTCCCCCCATTTGTCTACACCCGATGTGTTTCCCACACATTTTTTTTTGTCCTTGTCATTTTGAATCAATACTGATGTCTACACAGGTGGTGCTGTGTCTCTACCACACCACTGCAGCTCACCTACCACCGGTGGAGTGCTTTGAGTCTCTCGTCAGATTGCAACTTAAAACACAGAGCTCTGGTTCTGTGGGCTGTGGATGACCACCAGAGAGAGTCACACCTGGATTTCCATCATTTGGGATGATCAGAAACATCAGACAGCCGGGATCTGTTTCTTCTGAACAACAGGGGCCTTGCCGAGAGTGAATGTGAGGATTGATAAGAGGAGGGGGGGGGGTTACATAGAAACCTCAGGGAGAAATTGAGTGATCCCTCTCCCAGGACGGACAGGAGTACAGAGTCGCGTGTAACAGAGCACTCCAACAAAACGACAATATGCACGACATTAAAAGAAAATGCAGTGTCTAACTTAAATGTAGAGATGTATATCAATGTATTGTATTCATACATAAGAAAAGAGAATCACTTCTCTCTGCCTCTTGAGACTAATCAGATAAAATACAGTTTTACAGAGTTACTTTTTGCTGGAAATAGCTTCTTGATACTGCTGCAATGCTTTTGATGAAAGTAGGGGAGCTGTACAATAAAGGCAGCAAAATCCTACTTCAAAAGCTAAAAGAGGCTAAAACGCTTTGTAGAGTTGTGGACTACAGCGTTTTAATGAACATTCTTTGTCTATTGCAAACCACTTTCACATCACACTCAATCGTTTGTCAAGTGTCAAGTTTCAAGGCTCTTCGTTTGTCACGGAGACGTGGAGTAAAACATGCAGGGAAACATTCACTTTATTCAATTTGTTGCCTATTATAAGACGAGCGAGGAGCATTCACTGTGGACTTCATCAATGACTTTCAAGGTGCAGCAAATGTAATCATTGCAGGGCAAATTACTGTGGTCTCGCGCATAAAGACTTCCTGCATGAGTGGCCTGTATCATGGTGTCATTTGTTAATGTCCTTGATTATGCAGATTAGGCAAACAAACTATGCAAATAGAGGGCTACTTTTGCCACAAATTCAAATTGATCAGCTGAAATCCCCTGGTTTTATTCAGGCTCACAAGTCCTAACATATTTGAAAAGGGCTTAAAAAAAAAAAAACACATTACAGATTTGAATACACATTTCATTTAATCATATTTACTGAGCATCTTTTCACAACCCTGCTTGTGTGACTGATTCAAATTCTTCACTGCAGGTTTTTCTTAACCGTTGGTATTATGATTTGTGTGAGGTTTGTCATTTTGTTGTAAGAATATGTTTTAAGGAAAACAGAAATGATGTTTTTGATCACTTTGGGTCAGGGTACGTGTCGCACAGTCAGTAAAGACACAAACATCTGTATCCATTAGGCTACAAGGAGACATTATCCAGTTCTTTTTGTTCAAATTTTAAATGGACTTGTAATCGTCTGACTGAGATGGATTCACCCTTTTCTTTCAATTCATCTCTGGTGGCAAATTGCTGCAGACTTCCTCTCTTTGAGCTGTCACCTTGACATTTTCATAACTCTTTTTGACATATTTTCAATTGCACCGAGTATCTGAGTTTGATTTCAGTTCTCAGCTGGGTAGCATCAGATTAGGCAGGAGCATGCATGCTGTACATGCAACATTAAATACACATTTCACTCATGTCTGCATGTTATCTCATCTCCCCTGTCACTTTATGTAAATTATCACATTCTGTGATGATGCAAATAATGGAATTAGACAAAGAATGACTTAAATCAAACCGTCCAGAAATCTGTTCTCGTTGCTTTTATACATGGAAGAGATAAGGTCAGATATCAAACTGACAATCGCTGTCTCTTTCCTGTGTCTCTTCAGACTGTGCTTTGACTTTGATCCATTTGCTCCTTCTTGGCCAGATTCTCTTGAGTTTGCTCTCGCCTTTTCCACTGCGTCTTTGACTCGCTCCATCTCGCTGTCTTTCTCTTTCTCTCCACTTCCTGTCTGATTCTGTCTCTGTCCCCCTGCTAACCCTGTCCTCAGGGCAGGCTCAGTGCCCTTCATCTGTCCATCTTATGCCTGTGCCCAGTCCTCTACGCCCACGGGTGGGGGTGGTGGTGGTGGTATGGATGCTACTGCATCCTTCAACTCCCATAATCTGCCTCACATGTCATAAAAATGTGAAAGGGAATGATTAAAACAAAAGTGGTCATGGGAAATGACCGGGTCATATGGTATTATGCTTCCTGGAGCGCATCAAGCATTTGGTTGTTTGTTGCAGAATTGTAGCAGAATGCTCAGATAGTAGCTCGTTTTCTAAACATGGAAGCAGCTGTATTGTTGTAAAATGCAGGAATAAGTGGATCAGCAATGCTTGTAATTGATTATCCATGTTGCGTTCTACACTGGCAGCCGAGGCTAATGTCTGTTGTTTTCTTCTGGAAAGGGGTCATGTGATAGGAGCCTGACTAATCAGCAATGCCTACGTTATGAAAAAAAACAATCCGAAAGGGGTTGTAGGTGTTTTCATCACTGTTTACTAACATCTCAGTTTCAAACTAAAAAAGTCCAAACTTCTTTTTTAGCGTCTCTAAAACTCGCAGTGTGGCTGGCAGGCGCATGCCAAGCGTATCAGTAGTAGAATTGATGTAGCAGTGTGGATGTAGCCTAAAAACTCTGAGGAGGAACACCAAGGGGGCAACTTTCTAACTGATAAGTCCAGTTCATAGCAACTTTTGTCTTAGTTTTGCCAATTATTACTACTCACCAAGTTGATTTGTTATCTGGAAATGTGGTGTTGCAGCTAGTCCTGGTTAGAGTTTAGAATTTTGGTCAAATATTGGAGAGTTGCGCCTCTTTGGGCTTAATTCTTTTTCAGATGTTTAAAAAGGAAACGTCTCTCACTTATGAGGAGTATGCAGGACTAACCCATGGCTTTGCGGGCTGGTGTCAGTGAAACTGCCTCCAAGTAAACACTGGAACAAACCAATGAGCTGTTGATAGATTCCTGCAGGACACCAAACACCAGCCACCCACACCAGTACACATTCAGGGTTGAGATTGTAAACTGGACAGACAGTTATGATACACAATACTAGAAAGGCCAGAGCAGACTTTATCTGCTGAGGAAACGCCGGTCTTTGGGGTTGTGGGGGGGGGACACACTACTTAAGACCTTTTATGACTCTGTGGTGACATCAGCCATTTGTTATGGAGTGGTCTGTTGGGGCTGCGGTATCTCAACAGCAGACAGGAAAAAGACTGATTGAAATGGTCAAGAGGGCAGGCTCTGTCCTGCCATGCCCCCTGGATACAGTGGAGGGAGAGGGAGGGATTGGCCCAGTCCTCTTCTACTCTGACAGCACTGGGCAGCTCCACCTGCAGGGTTCAAAGGGTCGCTCCTGCTGCTGTCAGACTGTACAACAAGCACTGTCCCCAGTGTAGCCCAGCAGACACTCCAGCAACACCAGTAGACGATATGAAGGTGGTGTGGTTTCATACCCTCATTTCTCATTAGAAAAAGATCCGTATAAATGATACATGCTATAAAATGTACTCTGGTTGTGCATGTTTTCTTGCATTGGTATGGTAATAAGTTGTATAATTTGATTTAAAAAAAAATACATTTGGCTCATAATTGTGTAAGTATATATAGGCTACACAATGATAACAATGGCTCGGCAGTGGCTCAGGAAGCTATATTTACAAAAAAAAGATGATAAAACAGCAACCACTGATATTGTTATTTACTCACTAAGTAGGCGTTGATCAGATAAGCAAGCATACACAAAGAACACAAGCATAAGACCGCAGCAGCTAAGCACTGGCTGCTGCGAAATCCAGATTATCAAACATACTGCATCTTGATAAGAGCACCGACCACTGACATAGTATTCACAGGCAAAGCGATGGCATTGAATAAAAATCTAGTTTTCAACATTGTTAATATGTCCATGTGCTGTTTATATGTAGGTTACGAGATCTTTATAAGATATCACATTGTCTTGTCCTTCTTTACTGTCAACCATAGAAAGCAAACAGTGAGTCAGAATACAGGATACTTATTTGGAGGAGAAGATGAATGTGATTGGTTCTAGTTCCAACACCATTTGATGCTTTAATCTGGCTAAAATGTTAGTTCCTCTACAATCTTCTGTTTACTTCAAAATTTCAGCAAATACCTCCACAATGTTATAACCTATCACCAACATTTTTTGTAATGAGCAGGAATTTAAACTTAACAGCGGGGCCCTAGAATATGTGGACAATAACACAAAACAACCCGTGGAGTCGAATAAGTTCCTGTGCTATAAGAAGGAAAAACCACAACTTTGTTTTTATGTAGTTTCATCCTTCTACACCAAACTGCACAAATTGTCCCAAAGTTGAGAGGTTCCTCTTCAACGAGTTGACATTGATGTCATTACTGTTAGTGTGGATACATTTTGTTCAAACATAGCTAATCACAGGGCATGTGTAGCCTGCTTTGGCTGTTGACCCTTGCACACACTCCCCGTTGCCTTAAATTACTAGCAATCAATCAACAGCTATATTATGCACTTCCCCGTGCTTTGTTTCAAGGTTAAACGGCTGCACAGTAGCATGGCAGCCGCTGTCATTCAGAAACACTGTAGGTGTTATTCATTAAATTGCATCTGAAATGTTTTTGAAATTATACTGCTGGCATCATGACTGTGACTTTGATTCACATTCTACTTGGCATGAATCTCTGACTCTGTTCTCGCCTTTGAAGCTCTCTCCTTTTTTTCTCCCTCTCTCTCTCTCTCTCTCCGCTCCAAATGCCACCCTCCTTCCCTCAGGGCGGGATGATCGCCCTTCTGCTGTCCATCCTGTGTCTGGTCCTGATCCTCTACACCCGCAGGCGCTGGTGTAAACGCCGCCGCATCCCTCAGCCCCAGAAGAGTGCCAGTGCTGAGGCGGCTAATGAGATCCACTACATCCCCTCGGTGCTGATGGGAGGCCAGGCCCGGGAAAGCTTGAGGAACTCCCGGGGTCAGGGGCCAAACTCCAGCGGCACTCTCAGCATCCGGGAGACTCCGATTCTCGACGGGTACAAGTAGGGTTCGAGTGGATGAACGAATGTGAACACAAAGTACCTGGACATAACCAGATTTTTAGTTGAATAACCGGTGGATGTTGTTTTTCATTTCAAATTTTTCAAGAGGATAGAAATGTGTAAAATTCAACATCCAGACAGTAGAAGTATTTTACTATTATTAAAATGTATCAGTCTGAAATTAATTGAGGCTTAAAAAGACTATAAGTAATTTGTTGCTAGATGCTACAGAACCATTGTTAGCATTTACAGCACTTTGCATGTTCAGCATCAGAAAGCGACAATGATAGCTTTTCTTCTGCTCAGTACATTCTGCCCCAAATTCGAATTTGAAATGCCCCATCAAGCACATTAGCCACTTGTGAGCTTTCCTTTTCCAATTTAGATGAGTCAATATCATGTGACATTGATTGATATCTACCTCATCCAAAAGGTATGAGTACGACATCACCGACCTGCGTCACCATCTGCAGCGGGAATGCATGAACGGCGGTGAGGAATTTGCCAGCCAAGTAACCCGCACCCTGGACTCCCTCCAGGGCTGTAATGACAAGAACAATATGGACCTTACGCCTGGTGAGTTGTACGGTAAGGTCAGAAAAGGTACACCTGGAAAAAATCAAAAACAACCTTGAAGCCCCAATTGTATAGTATCTTTTAGATCAACAAAATGGCCTCACCTTCCATTTCCTCTCTGTCTCCGTTATTTCTTCTGAGAATATAGAGCGTATGTGAGTCAACATCTGAGCAAACACGGAGATGGACTTTCATCTTGTTTTCCTTCGTTCTTCGTTCACCATCCGAACTGTCCTGTTCAATCCGGTGTTCATTTTCCTCTTGCAGCCACGACCAATGAGGGAGGATCTTACTAATATTAGCAGCTGTGGTCAGAGGAACATCAAGCTGCTCACAGATGCTCTTCTAATCTTCACCTGCACCATGCTTAACATGTTCCTTCCTTATATCCTCAGTCGGCTTTCCTTTCTTTCTCCCATCACTGTTCAGCGTGGCAAGCACAATAACAAACTCCACAATGAGACCAAGTATAATATTGTAGAAAGCTGTGAGACTAACTGAAGAGGTGCTGACCACGCAGCATCTAATGGGTCTTTGTCCAGGCTACTTTTAAAGATTATGTTAGTGTTAGAAAGAATACATCTCGTTTCAAAGCTTCTTTTTATTCTACTCTTTACAAACCAAAGGGATGTAGGTCTGCATGACATGTTCTCCTGCAGTCGAGTTTTCAAAAAGACAAAATCCCCCCAAAAATGATAGAATAATAACCTGTGGATGGAAACCCAGAGTGTCGTGATACAGACAAATCAGTAATATAATTGAAGACATTTGTATGATGTCAATCTGAGAGAAGCTTTATTTTATACAGAACAACGGTTCCTTTTATTATCGCCCCTCTTACTTACAGTAGGCCGCTTGTCAGTGCTTCTTTTATTGTGCTCATGAAAGTTTTTTGATCATTTTGAATTAGAAACCAACTCGACTGTGCGGCAGAAGCTTCAACTTATCTAACTCATATGCGTTATGTATTTTTCCCTCCTCTGCAATTTCTTCATAAAAACAAAGTAATACGACGGTTTGTCAAAAAGGTTACAGTTGCCTGTACAGGGGAGGGTATTAGAATATAAGAACAATATATTTTTCAAGCAGGAAACTATATAATTACACTGGCACAATTGCAATGATTTAAATAATCAGCATGAAGCTGTAAAAACTAATTGGATTTTTAATGAAATATCTTAACATGTTTTTTCTTCTCATATAGGTGGGAAGTAAATGGATGTAGACCCAGTAACAGGACTCAAATGTGACTTTCACAATCATGAAGCCTGAAAATGCTCTCCCTCTGTAAAAATCTCTTTAAGGGACAAAACATACTAATTATGGACTTTTCATATGTTTTCACAGTGTGGCAACGAATCAGATGCAACTGTCCAAACTGTAGTTATTCTTTCATGGAGTTTATTCATAACACTTGATGTAATCAAAAGGTTACACATGCTGGCCAAGAATAATGTTTTAGAGAAGATATTTTTCCAAAATGAATCGAATTCAAAGTTAAGCACGACACCCATGCGGATTTTCCCCGTGAAGAAGAATATTTTTGACTCAGGTATACTGCCTGAAATCCATTAGCAGCACATTCTATGCTCCGGTTTACCAAGAGATAGGTTATGGTGACAGCGCTGTCACACAGCGTTCTTGGAAAACCCAAACAGTCCCACCCCAGATGGGATGGAAGCAGATATACCCTGTGCATTATGCATTTAAGATGGTTAATGAGATGGAACAGACACTGCTGGTATAGGAGCACCATGCAGGGAATATGGAACACTGGGTGAGGTCACTTAGAAAATGGAATTGGCACTAAATAACAAAAATATCAGGAAATTTGTTGTGGGTGCTTTCACCCTTCTTTTTTCAGTTAACCTAAATATTACAGACTTTTTTAAGGCTTTGGGTCTTAGCACATTTAGTGTGAAATAAAATGGCTGTTATCTTAGAGTTGCTGCACACTAGAGGATAATTGGGCCGATTTTTGACCCGATTTGCCCCTTCTGACAATTGTGGGGGTGTTCCCGACGAGAGGCCAGTCAGTGCAGATTATCTGTCAAAATGAATTAAATGAATTAAATATCAAACATCTGACAGAAATAGCCAATGAGAGTGAGGTGACTAAGAAGCGTCACCAACCGGATGTTGCCTACTTGTTTTGCTGCAGCTAAAAACAACAAGAAATTCCCACCTCACCTCCAGCTTGTGCTGCATAATGTATAAACCCATTCTGCCTGCTCAGCCATGACTACATCCATCCCACGACTTTGGTCCTCCTCCATGTTTTGTTTTTTTCTGAAGTCATGTTTACCGATTGAAGTTTTCCACACTCCAGTTTAGAAGATGGCTGTAATGCACCTAAAACATAAAAACAGAGGAAGAAAAAGAAGAATCACACAAGTTTCTATGAGGTCTCTGGAATCACCACTGTGAAATTGTTTACTACAAAGGGCAAGTGTGTGTGGTCTTACTGGCCAAATCATCTAGTGTGTGCATTCTGATCATTATAATATTAAAAATAGGTTAAATCTGTAATTCAAATCTGTAAATCTGCCTGTGGTTATGAGTTGGAAAAACCTCTTGTGTGCACCAGGCCTTACAGTGCCAAGTCTCAGCTTCAATTTGAATATTTTTTACATTAATCTAAATAGAAATATGTGAGAGATACACATGTATTTAACTCACAGTGCCCGAGGTTTAGGGATTCATAAGTAATTGGACCCTATGCTGCAAAATGTATCTCAGCCCGGCTGTGTTGTTTCAGTGCAAGTTCATGTACGGCAGAGCTCACACTTGGCTCTGAGTTGATTGAGAGCTGAGAGTTCACTCTAGCACTGAGCTGGAGTTGTCTGTCAATGTGAGGAGTAAAGAGGTCACCATGCAAGTAAGGAAAATACTCATGAGGCCAAAAAAACTAAAATATTGTCCGACAGTATCGAAGATTGTTAGTTTTTCATCTTTAACAACAGATTAAGTCTTTAAGAGAAGTTTACTTTGTCAGCATACTTACATTTGTTAATAAGCTCTAAAAGAGCTTGAACTGATAACATATCTGCAGTCATCACAGGAAAAACGACAAACGTTTGTGCAAACTTTCACGGCAATCTAACCAATCTGACGTTCAAGTGGACTTGATGGTGGCCCCACGAGAGAAGTGAGGGTTCATCCTCTGGGGACCTGAGATATCTGCCAAAAATGTCAAGCTAATTTAAGAGAATGTCAAGAGTGTCAGTCTAGTGGTGGTGCTGGATGAAAAAGTCAGCACATCAACGAAGTCAACTTTCATTCTTCAGGAACCATGAATGATATTTCATCAGAATTCATGTATTACTTATCATACTTTATCATAACATGCTTGTAATATTTAATCACCCAGTCGACGTAATGTGCCCTAATGAGAAATTCTCTAGACTTCAAGGAGAGCGATTTGATGGGATGTCTACATTCAAACTAATGTTATCAGTGACCTTTCTAGGTTGCTGGTCAATCAATAAACGGATTATCAGGCATCATCAAATGCATCACAAGCGGACAGACACTAACAGCACGTCCAGCACTGTTTCACATTGTGAATCATAAATAAATTAACAGTTAGTGGTTGATTTTAGCTTTTCAGACAAACATGAATTAATATGTAAAAAAGATAAACGTTACACACACGGACATTCTCTCTCTTTTTCTCCCCCTCTCACTCGCACGCACACACACACACACACACACACACACACACACACACACACACACACACACACACACACACACACACACACACATTGACCTGTTAGGAAGCTAATGAAAAATGAAATGACTGTGAAGTTAATATGTGATCTGAGGCATGAGGGGAAAATAAAAGCCTTGAGACGCATTTACTTTCGACAGTAATATGCACGAGTGATGTCAATAAGAGGCAAAGGTTCCAAAAATGATCCTGGAAAAATGATGGTGAAGATTTATGTGAGTTACTTGCTGATCGTTGTAAATGCTAACAGGCTTTAGTAATGTGTGGTTCAAGTTTTGTAATACTTGCACCACGCAACCGCCCATAAGAGTCAAGCTGCAACATCCAATACATGTTATTCAACAACCAGCGCTGGACCACACCCACAAACTGCCATCTGTCTCTCACCCCCCATCTCTCTTACTCTCTCTCTCTCTCTCTCTCCCACACATACACTCATCCATCACTCAATGCATCCATCACAACAGTGACCGTGTAGGTTTAGGTCTATACTGTCCCTTTTCATCCTGGCCTAATGCATCATCAATAACGGTCTGGATGCAGAGAGATGGGTGACAGACGCTGGTTACCATGTTCAGTAATGCATTGTTGGCAGCCAGGACATGAGTGGACTTCCACCCTTTGGTGCGTGAGAGGAGACGGGGGGAAGGTGGACCAGTTAATCATGTTTTGTTAAGTTATTTATAATTTACAGCCTATCAATCGAAACAATTAAAATGTGGTTAAAGCAGTAAAGTAGTCTGCATTTATTTATGAAATAATGGTAATTATTCTGACGATATCTGTTGTCCACAGCTGCTTATACTGTGTGACAGGCTTCACCCTCAGGCCATTACATCCATGACGGCGGCAGGACTCATGTTAATTAACCTGCAACCTCCACTTTAGCTGATGGGGAAGCTTTTAAATTTGTTTGCAGTTTTTGCTGTGATGTTTTAGTCCTGTAATATCTTACAATGTCCCACACTTTGCTGAATTTTCAAGGCAAGGAACCCCCCCGCCTTACAAAACCCAATTCAACCCCTGCCTGGAAGTCCGCAGCATGAAAAAAAACGAGTGGGGGTGTAAGGATTTTATTACAAGAATCCTGTTCATCTTTTTTTAAACTGTCCCCGTGTAACGTCATCTCTTAATATTAAGAAAAACGATGATTTCATCCAGTGAGACTTAAAGGCTTTCTGAATATTCCCTTAATGACTTTTAATTTCATGCCAGCTTTTCTCACTCTTTAATTCTGGCTGTTTGACTCCCCCTGTAAACAACATGCTGGATGGCTTTTCGTAGCATTACTGTACTCCGGGCTCGCTACATTGAAGTTGTAAAACCTCTTACATCAAGCCAAGAAAATCTTTTTCTCTAAGTGGCTGCTTTGTCGAATTTTGAGCGAAAGCTTTCAGTCAGCACAGTTTGTGTCTTTGCTACTGTTCCCATGTCTTTTTTATTTCCCAGCGTTTGTAATTAAATACCACTTCGTCTTCCACAGTGAGTGATAACACCAAGCTGGCTCTGATGAACAAATACAAGGACAACATCATCGCCACGAGTCCCATCGACAGCAACCACCAGCAGAACACCTTGCTGCCACACAACACCTCCACCAGCCAGCGCAAGCGTCTCTCCAGCAACACCCGCGGTGAGTCACTCCCTCCCACAGATTTACCCTCTGACAGACGAAAGAAGAAAATAGATCACATTTAACACCGCCGCTCCGTGAGTCTAACCGCTACCAGCAGCAAACAAGCAGGGCCTTGCGTAGTTACATTTAGCCAGTTTCACCTGGAGACTCCTCACAAACATGGATGACACATCTCCACTTCCTCTCACTGTACAAAACTTAGCCAGAATCTTGTTGATGACGCCATTCGGAGCCAATGATGTTTCATCGCGTTTTCTAAACCAAAGTTTTGAGAAAAAAGGACACTTGAACGTACATCAGTGTGATAAGAACTACCTCAATTGAAGAAATAATCTTTGCAGTTTCAATTTTTTGTTTGTCGCATGTCCCATCTGCCAACATGGAGCATTTTGACACCAAACACTATTTGCAGACTTCTATAACTCAGACAATGTTAAAGGTTAATCCAGTACTGAAATCACAGACGGGGGTTAGCAGCCGCTGATAACTTCAGACCCTCAGCTAGTTTAAACCTGGTGGTAGCTTGTTCAAAGTTGCCTGTTAGGCCGGAATCGTACTGTTTCATCCTAAAATCGAAATGTATTATTTTTGATCATTAGAATTACAATTTGAAACCCACTTTGACTTTTAAATTTATATGGCCATTGCCTCACAGACTTGGCACCAATTCAGTCCATGGTACACTCAAACACATTTAACTCATGCTCACTATATATAGGCCGATATACTTTTTTTCATTTAATAAAAATGAATCATCAGGTTATTAGATTCTTCTTGCAGTGACATTGATCAATGCCCGGAGGTGCATTTTTTTTTATCACCAAATATTTATCTCACATCGCTCTATAACGAAGACACGGCGAGTCACTGAATCCCACCGCACAGGTTTAATCATTTACAATATTATGAATGCCCTTTGGGAAACTCCCAAGGAGCCTGGGTCTTTTTTTTTTTTTTACTTATTGGACAAAAGTTATCAATAATAAAGTGAAGAACACAAAGTTGAGTTAGAAAGTTATTTCAGGATTCACAAGCTCTTTGCAGCATTCAGATGATAAACCCAGTGTTATGATCCACAGTAACCCAAATGTGGGATTCCTCACATCGTGTGAATGAGGAGTGAATAAACAAACATGTACTCCTTTTTCTCTATTGTTTTATTTTCTATCTGCATAATTTTCCATATGCCCATTCATCAGTTACTCACTCATTCTGAACAGGTCGGTGAGTGAACTATGATTTTGGTGCAGCTCTCTGATGCTGTTATTAAAAAGGTGGATGAACTTCAGTCACCCATATATGAGACTATGTATAGACTAAGAGACTAGAAAAACTGAAAAGCGAATCATATATCCCAAGAAATAAGCATTTTATTATTATTACTTCTAATGTTTCTTAGTGTGGGGTAAACAATGATGGGATGTAACTAAGTACATTTACTCAATAACTGTACACAAATGTGAGGGACTACATTACTTGAGTGTTGCAATTTCATCTAGTTACTTTACAAATGAAGATGTTTGCACACAAAACACAACGAAAGACAACAATAAAATCCTGCTTTTACATGAATGCATATAATCATAACACATAATAACATACACAGAGTGCATTCATTGTGAAAATGGCCATATAAATGTCCAGCCAGCATCACTGAAAATTAAGTTTAAAAAGTAATTGTGAGCATATTCAGATAGATTAATGCGGCTGATAACGACGTCTTACAAATTAAGCCTGATTGAGCTGATCAAACTTCACACTGGTATGTTAATCTTACTAACTGATAAACAAGCAGCCACCCTTTACCATTTGTAAGCTATAATGTTAAAAAGTGACGGATCTTCATCCCTGTCGCTGTGCGTTCGAATGCTTCCGCACTAAATCTTTAATGACATCACTGGCGCTAAAGGTTACAGTGTCTCACATCGGAGTGACATCTGATCTGTGTATGTCTGTGTCCCGTTTTGATGAGCTGCTGCATCACGTGGGACCGTTCATACGGCATTGAAAGAACCACACACTGGATTTTTAGAGTGTAGAAGCAGCGAGCGCATGCTGTACGCTAAGGAGACAGGAGAGCAGGGGGGGAATTTGACTCAAAGCTCCCAAAAAAAATTGTAAACAGTGAGTTAACCACCATAAAAAGGTGCTTAAACTCTAACTTGTATTTAAAAAGGTATGTAAACAGCGTTTTTACGTGCGTTTACCCCACACTACACCCCTGATTCTGTAAATACTGTTTGTTCTTGTGTTCATTTGTACTCCCTGCCGCTGACCTCACAAACTCCCATCTCCCTGCCCTGTGATCGTGTGGGAGTTGTAACGTGCGAGAGGAGACTGGGGAACAAAGGACAGTCAAAGAAAGAGGTTACTGTTCATGGAATTGGAGGAAACTATCCCATCATGATAAACAGAAAAAGAAGCTGGCGACATTTTCAAAATGTCACTTTAGACATTTTTGTTGACCTCAGACCCTAATTCACTTTCCTCCACACTTGGTTGCATGGGTGCTTTATTTTCAGCCCAATTAAAAACATTTCTGTGGCTGTGGAAAAACTTCAGAAGTTTAGTTTTCGAGCAGATGGGGAGAGAGGGGGGGAGAGAGAGAGAGAGAGAGAGAGAGAGAGAGAGAGAGAGAGAGAGAG
This sequence comes from Hippoglossus stenolepis, assembly GCF_022539355.2. NCBI lineage: Eukaryota > Metazoa > Chordata > Actinopteri > Pleuronectiformes > Pleuronectidae > Hippoglossus > Hippoglossus stenolepis. The sequence goes on from NC_061493.1 coordinate 4,272,021, forward strand.
AGAGAGAGAGAGAGAGAGCATTGTGCACATTCGATGTGTCTCAGGTCTACACTGTCAACAAAGAATGTAATAGGATTGTGATAACACTGCCAACAGGAACAGAAGCAGTGTATTCAGTGTACTCATTATATTCTATCGTTCATGTATTTTAATTCGATCTCATTAATGAGTGGTAGAATGGCGACACGATTCCCAGAACATTGTGCTTTCTGTCCGTCATGCTCTCTGACCTTGACTGGTTCATTGCATACCTGCAACCACCGTGGCACTGATGAGTTCTTGGAACAGAGGAAAACAACATTCACCAAACCCTTTTATCAATAATAGAGGCCGAGTACAAAGAGTGAATACCCCCAACACCTCACAGAAAGCAACACTTGACACCGTCGGCAGCTCCAAATGGCGGTCTTGGAATATTAAAAACTGAAGCGTCCCAATACTCTGTGAGCTGCAAACAACACAGTGATATTTACCTCTCCTGCTAGCGGGGGAGGCTTTATACTATGGCTCTATTACTTTGAAACGTGGGTGTACTGTCTTAGAAAAACAAAATTCTGCCCTGACAACTTTGTATAATGTGAATTCCTAAATCTTGAACTTCTCTTAAAAAGTGACAGCATGCATGATATATTTGAACATTTACAACAAGCTGTGCCTATTTACCTCTTGATAACAACCTCTCGTTGACATGCGCACAGTGACTAATGTCGTTGAGATGTAAATCCAAAGTCAGTGTGAAGTTGGTAGAGCACTGAAAAAGCTCCTACAGGAGCCTGTCTTCTACCAACAGCCAATACGGACTTATTTTAACAAGGACGCTTGTATTAGCTTCTTGAAGCCAAACCAAAGTCAGAGAACATGTGACTGTCATATGAATCATTGTCATAACAATATATATGTCACCCACTCCGTCAACATATCCACCCACTGTCTGCACTGAGAGAGCACTGGACACAGGGGTTCTGGATTGTGGTGACTTTTGATTGGCCCAAGATAACTATATTCTCTGCTGCACATCATAGTAGTTGCCGGCACCTTACGGGTTCTAAAAGTAATCTTTCATTTAGAAAAGTCTAATCGACTGTAAATTAATAATATGGAATATAAAACAACAACAATGTATATGTAATATATATACATGCTCGAATGAAACACTCCTAACATTTGGTAACTGCATCAAAATCATTGACATATTAAAATATAAAAGCTAATGCTTCACCCCGTACTGCTTCCACTGTACAGACAATCAACCACTGCACAGTTAATTAGCTAACATTAGCAACTGTATCTCAGTATAAAAGACAAGTGGTGACCCCTTAAAACCTCACCAAATTGTGAGTTTTAGTAAAAGTGTACGGGTAGTTTTATTTATGCTATTTTTTTAATACTGTTGGCAACATTTACTATGCTTACCTTACAGGGTAGTAAGAGTAAACTGAGGAAACCATGGTTGCCTCCGCGCAACAGATTTTAGAAGTACAGTGGAAGTACACCTATAGTTATATAGGGAACAAACTAGAACTATACAACTATAGGGGACAAACAGAGAGAATTGCATTTGCTAGATTACCGCAAATGCGTATGAATGAATTTAAAGACAAAGGCACAAAATTGGGTGTGGTCTGGTCCCTATTAGGTACATACATTTCTGTCACTGCCTGATGATTTCAGATTCTCATCTGCAGCAATAAAGTACTAATATTTCCTTCCACAAAAAGTGAATTGCGACATCCAGGAAAACCCAGTTTCAGTGTCAACAATTGATAGACAAACTGCACTACCACCATATAATGCTGGAGAGCCAGTCTATTGCAGTCCTGCAGCAACTCTTCGGTCAGATGCTTTGCTCCTGAGTAGTCCTTCTGTCTTTACTGCCCTCTCATTCTCTGGCTGCATCAATGAGCGTTTGCCAAAGTCCTTGGTGTCCTCAAGCCATCCGGAAGTATGAAACCCAAGCTCCATGCTCAGAAAAAGGAAAGAAAGATCTCATCGTAATTAACTTAGTAATATTTTGTATATTTTGAGAGCAAGATAAATAGCGTGAAGAAAGAAGGAAAATCCCTGTGCATTCATTATAATGGGTATATCTGTTGTGTAAGCTTGGTGTATGAACATGCCTTCGAATGCACTCAAACAACAGACACACACACACGCACACACAACACACACACACACACACACACACACACACACACACACACACACACACACACACACACATTCACATTCACAACTTTAAAATTTCAGTTCTTCCAGGTACAGGATGGTATCCTCCAAACTTTGCTGCGTAGGAGTCAGGCTGTCTAAGCAGGTAATTAGATCAGCATCATGCATTTTTGGAATCGCTGTTGTTGGAAATTCCAGTCAATGATTTTCATCTTTGTCATAAAATATGCACAAACAGAACTTTTGTTGTCCTCAGTGGACAACTTTTGTGCATGTGCAAGGCGGCCATTACTGGCAGGTGAGGTAATGACTCTTGCCCTTTTTTTGCTGAAGATGCCCAAGTGCCTCTCTTCCCTCCATGTGTCAGCACTTTTAATGGACTCCAGAGTTTCTTCTAAAGCAACTAAACTTACCAAAGATGCCAAGTGGGAGTAGGGGATGTCAGAGAGATGGACTGGTGTGGCCCCAGACCTTCAAGCCCCATCACTATTTCATGATTATAATTGCTGAGCAGGTGTATTATTGATTCAGAATTGTGCACCAAACAACACTGAAGTTAATGATGTCTAAAAAGGTGGACTAGTTAACTCATGTTCCATTGTTCCATTACTTCTGCATACATCACAGAGGTTGCTTTGATCACTTGTCGCGATTAGTCACAACATCACAAATGTAAGTGTAATTAACATTAATTAAACATAACCAGTTTAATTATTTGTCCACCAAGATGGCTTTATAGTGACAGGTGTAATAACAATAATAGAAAAATATCCTCTTGGTGTGGATCCAAGATGGATTTCGTTGGCAGAAATGATCATCCTTTTGGAAACACATGTATCTACACAAAGTAGCAAAATCATTTATAGAAAATTGTCTTAGTGATACTACTACAAAGAAAACTCAAGAAATCAAAGACAGAACGAAAAAAGATGATTTCTCCGATGTTGGTTGAAAGATGAAAGTCCTTGTGTGTGCGTGTGTTTTTGTGTGTTTTTGTGTGTGTGTGTGTGTGTGTGTGTGTGTGTGTGTGTGTGTGTGTGTGTGTGTGTGTGTGCGCCACATCAATTCAGCTCATGATTGCAGGCCCATTACTGGATCTGTTCTCCTGCCACTGTGAGCAAATTTCTATTATTTCAGGGTTATTTAATGGTAACCCGTTGTGCCTTTTAGAGTTTGGGCTGCAGAGAGGGATGGCTCTTGGCGTCAGGCGCTGGTCAGCCATGGCTCGCACACCGCCCTCGCCCATGTCTGCCTCCTCACAGCCTGTGATCCTGGGCTCTTTTGGACATCTATTCTGTCCCATTACTTCACAGTGGGGCCATTTGGTCTCACCTTCCTGCCTCCAAATGGTTTCAGGGTCATGCCCTGTAAAACACAGCCGGAATAAGAGACGCCCTGCGATGTGTGGTATGAATTGGGATCTCGGGAAGAGCATGTGTGTGGCATGTGGTGTCTTTCAGTTGGCACAGAAAAAAGGGAAAACTACAATTCATTGAGAACAAGTACTTTAGGGCTGTCATGAACTAATTTAAACCCAGTTTAAACTGGTGTTAGGGGTGTGTCTACTGTGGAGCTGGGGGGATTTTTACATTATCTGTGTTGGTCAGTGATTTCAATCCTGTCTGGAGTGGCATCCCTTTATTTTAAAGTAGACCCGCAGGAATAACTGCTTTCTTATTTTGTCAACGCTAACATATAGACTTTTCTAAGAACAGATATGACAACAGAAATAATTAAAGCAACCAGAGAAGCGAGGCCCTGTAATAGCTCATCGAATGAGCCATTGTAATCAGGTTCAGGTCGGCGTTTGCTTTTAAGACCCATTGTTTCCTTTGTATGTACATTTTGATAAATTGGCACCATTGTAGCGTTTCATGCCTCCGGTTGCAGAGCATTGTTGTTTCTGTCTGGATCCACTCTGGTTAAAGCAGGAGCCCACAGTTGTTTGGTCCCTAATTTAAAGAAATGCCTTGTCAAACGTTGCACTGTAGAATCTTTCCACACTCCCAAAAGTTAATTAGAACAAAGGGTGGTGGAAGCTGCCATATCATTGTTTGAGAAACTTTTGGTGACTCGCACACTTAAAGTTTTAGGTTGATTCTCTTGCTGCTCAGATTTTCAACTGTGTCTTTAAACTTAAGATGTGCTGTGTTCAAACTTCAGCGTTACCCTTAATAGTTCTTTGTTTAACCAGAGCAAAGAGGAAAGCTGTTATGACTCTCCGGTTGTTAAAGCAGTGGGTAATCATTTTTATTTGTTATATTGCCCAACACATTGCAGTTACAGCCATAATTTCTACTAATTATCAAACATTTTATACAGTTACTACATTACACTTCAGGCAGGTTATTGATGCATGAACAATACTGGCATCTGTATTTGTTGAGCAATCACAATTTTTTTAACTTTTACACTGGTATGTGTCACTGAGAAGAAACAAAACAAAGTTAGGTGTACTAATTAATATACATATGACTTTTTCATGCTGAATATGTTATGGATTAGACATTTAGTTGAACTATGTAATTGTCACATAAAAAATACGTGTTATGGAAGAATATCAATAAGTTTAAATGCATGTGAGTACAATATACTTCATCTTTTCCCTGTTCAATTATCAAACCCTGTTATAAAAAAAAGTACTTATATTTACCTTTGTTCAACATATGTTAAACAATGTACAGCATTGTTTTATTTAAATTTATTCATGGAAATTAAATAATATGCTGGGTAGTAATGCAGTAATTTTTGCATGTATTTGATTGATTAATTAATTTAATTTAAGTACATTTTATCATTTTGATACAGGAGTAGGAGTTCAAAGTAACTTTTCTTTTCATTAAGACAACTTTGACAGACCAAAGCATCCTGTTTTGTATAAATGTATTGTCATATACTTATTGTATAACAGTTATTCCATTGTCTTTACATAATTCATAGATGTTTTCAGAAAAAGATGAAATTATAAAATTGTCTATTTACTTCATCTTTTTTTAAGAGAGTGGATCAAAACTCTGTTGAATTGTGTTTTCTGTAAACTGAACACAATCAATGAGGGTAAAAAATCCATGTCAAAGATGATTTGGCTCTATTTTTTAAAGAGAAAAACTGAAGCATTTAGTTTTTTGTGAAATCCATGTAGCTGCATCAATTATAAATGCCACTAATCACTTATAGCAGTGCCCTGATTGCTGTGTCAACCTTATGCTCTTGATTTTGATTCATGTGTCCACTTTCTCTGTGAAGGTAAATTGTCATTGGCCTGTTTCACAGCAGTAGGCATGATACAATTTTGTTGGTTTAAAAAAGTTGTTTATACTTGCTGTTGCATACTGAATTGCAGGTGAACGTCTTGCAGTGAATATTTAGAGAGGTCTGTCATGTTGTCATAGCGACGATAAGCCCAGCATCGTTAAGATATTGTTCAGTAATGAAGGCTGCAAACAACAACTGTGTAAGATTAAGTCTTCATTTCTCAGGAGAAACATATTCTTGTCTGTAAAGTAGGTGGGGAAACAGATATGCATATTGGTAACAAATGTTGAAAATATTAAAGCATCTTTAACTCAGTGAACCTGTGAGCCCACAAGGGAATTAGGAAAAAACATCCAATGAACACTTGACTGATTTGAAATTTCTCAAAACTTTTCAAAACTTTAAAAGCTTCAGTGAGTAAGATTTAGGTGAAAGGGATCTATTGGCAGAATTCAAATATAAAATAACTCTAGTGGTGTTTCCACTAGTGTGTTATCGTCTAAATTGTTCTTTTCTTTACCCTAGAATGGGTCCTTTATATTTAAATACTTTATATTTACATCAGGAGCAGGTCCTCTCTATGGAGGCCGCCATGTTGTTTTACATTAGTCCAAACTGGACAAACTAAACACCTTTTGAGTTTTTGTGACAACTAAAGGCTCCCACAGGTTCTCTTTCATGTTTGGGAGGGGAGGGTGAGGTGAGGGGAACTCAGCTGCAACATGAAACTTCACCACTAGATGTCACTAAATTCTACACACTGAACCTTTAAGTTAGTAAACCTTCATACCTCAAGTTTCTTTCATTTTAATTAAACTATTCTGTCTGTTATTCAATTTTTTCTACATGGTGTGTATTGCTGAGGAAGTTAAATTGTGATTAGTTTTTTTGTATTATTATTTTGGATATCAAGAAATATAAAAAGGAAAAATATTGAACTGCAGTCCAGGCTAAGGTGACGTATCCATGTGTCCAGCGTCACTGAGTCTGACAACAGAGTGTTGTAAAGATGCCTGTGCCCAGTCAAAGCATAGACTGGCTACTCAGATACCTAAGCTCTGTAAACTGGAAATGTCTTATCCCAACCATAGTAATTTGCAAGCAAAATTATTTTATTTTATATTTTTTATCCCTCAAAATCCAGAGGTATTTTTTTTTTTTTTTTTCAGATTAATTTTGGATATTTTGACCTAATGACAGCAACAATGGAGATAACAGGGAAGTAAAGGGATAACATGCAGCAAAGGATTCAAACCCAAGCTGGCGGCAAAGGGACTTAAACTAGATATATATGACTAGCAGTGATGTGGAGATTGGGTAATGATTAAGTATGTTATGAACAGACACTACACTTGTTTCAGTAAATTTCAGCTGCAAGTGTCTGATAGGCGCTTACCTCAGAAGATGTAAGCTACATTTTCTCTCAACTCTATTTGAAAATGCCTTTCTTCTTGTGCGCCACCGAGGCATGCTGTTGCAATTTGAACCACTTTCACTTCCTCCAGTGTAGAACTATTATGTTGTGGACAGCATTTCTTTTATGTTCCCCCCTCACTGGAAAATGTGCAGCCTCAGAGCGGTTAAGGGCAGCTGTGTTCTATTCAGGTGTTTAGAGAGCTACTTACAGCGAAAGCTCCATTTCCTGTACTTGTGAACTTGAAAATCCTACGAATAATAAACTTTAAAATAACATTTCAAAATCTATGCTCCTGGAAGGCATTCAGAGTGCTGCAGTTGGTTGTTTACATGTGCCACCAATAGTTGTGTAACACTAGCTTCAGGGTCATGCATGGCCTGTGGTGGCCTGGGGAATGTTGCATAATCAGTTTGGAAGTTACAGAAATGATCGGACACAGACCCCCCCCTCAACTGACAGTGGAATGGTTTTGGGGGAGGCCACCGGATATGCATTTCTGATGAAGCACATTGGCAGTTTCTTTAGGCACAGAGGTGCTTTGAGCTAAAAAAATATCATGGCTCAAGGCTGAACCCAAATAAAGACACTGGACAAGTTGGCAAAGGGAAAAAAATATATATTTTATTGTCACTCGGGCAGTGAGGAAGAGATGGTGGCAGGCTGAGGCTTGGGGCAGAGATGAGGGGGAGGTATCCGGGAAGAGGCTTGGCAGAGAGGACCCCGAGGCAGAGAACTGGCTTTGTGAGCTTGGCAGACTGGCAAGGTGGACAGACAGGCAGATGATCCTGAAGACACGGGGAGCAGGTGTAAGACGGGCAGGAAGGCCGGCAGGCGAGCTCTCTGACAGGGGTACTAGTGTCTGTTATTCTGGAGGAAGAGCTTGAAGCGTGGCACACAGACAAACCAATGGATTGCACAACAATATGGCTGGGACTAGCTGCAGGGTTCTTGCAGTGAGGTGGGGATGGCTTGATAACGGGCATGGGTGTTGATTTGCGAGAAAGGGCAAGTGTGCTGAGAGAGAGAGAGAGAGAGAGAGAGAGGAGAGAGAGGGCTAAGGGGGATGGGAAACTAACAGACACAAAACCAACACTCACCAAGCATATTTCAAAAAGGCCAAAAATAAATACACCACTACAGGAAAGCAAGTAGAGGAGGGAGTGTTGTGTTTTCTATACTAATACGCTTCTAACACCAGCTGAGGGTGATGGCAATGCCATCGGTTTGATCATAAACCATCAATCAATTTATCCATATAGCCCCATATTTACAAATTAACTTTTTTCCCACATAGGACTTAACAGGGAGTGACATTCTCTGCCCTTAATCCTCGAATATATTGTGGAAAAAAATAAAACTTTGTGTCAATCCCTCAGTTAGATGTGGAGATATTGACATTTTCAATGAGTTAACCTTCTGATGGGGCCAGAGGAATAGTCAAAGGTTCCTAAGATTTATCTTCAGCTGTGAAGGAATTTCTCTAAAAACAGGGACGGTAACCTCGTATCAGAGAATGGTCAAAGTCAGTATAGTCCATCTCTGGGGACCATGAATATCGATTCAAGATTTCGAAGCCAGTCCTCCAACAGTTGATCCGGACAAACCAAACATGCTACTTATAGTTCCAGTGTATATCCCCAAATTAAAAAAAACTTTGTTTGTTGGACAAACTCCACGCTCTGAAGATGTCACTTTCAGTATGTTTTGACATTTTCTTGATTAAACAATTAAATGAATAATCAAGAACAAATGTTTATAGATTAATCAATAATGGGAATTTAAAATGTATTTCAGCCCACTTTGACTAGAGAGAATATAGATCACACTTGCACAAATGGCAATTATGGGTCCCAAAAGCCATTAAGCATTGTCTTCCTTTAATTAAATATTCTGTCATTGTTCAGAAGGATTCCATGCTCTAACCTAATTGGAGTGAAAACTTGTTGTCAGTGTTTTGTTTGCCTCCGTTCTCCACAAAGCTGTCCCAGTTTTATAAATAGTGTGTCTGAGCTCCTGTCATTGATCCTGCCCGGATGGGACTGTTTCTCAATACTGGGTGATTTAATATCCATGTTTGTTGCTCTGACATTTTTCTTCTTAGATTTCCTCAGCTTCAAGTTCGCCCGTGCTCCCACTGCACCTACTAAGTTTTACACACTCTTACATCACCTGTTTCCCCACATCATCGCCACCTATTTTTAAGTCTGCATTCGATCAATGGAGATATCCAAACACTGTCCCATTCCAAAGTATCAGTTACGCTGTAGCTTTCTGGATCCGGCTCCTCTATTTACCATTTTATTGACTATTTGAGGCTGACTCACTGCTCGTAAACTCTGAACCTTTCAGCCATCGAGCTTGAAAAGGACACAGCATTATTCTTGTTCTCCGTTAAGCAGGTGGAGCCCATTCGATTCTGTCCTCTGAAGGCTACATATTGATCGGCTGCATTCACCAAAGTGCTTGACAACCTTGAACATGTCTTTTTTGTTATTATATATGACAACAAATGTTTGTGTTTCCATTAATGTGTCAGAAGGACTAAAATGCACATGTAAAGAGTTGAGCATCTCTGTAAGCTCTCGGGTCTTATTTTACAACTTGGTACTATCAGAATTAAATCAGACACAAAAAAAATAGACAAAGAAATATCTCCTGTTCATCTCCCCTTACTTTTTCAACTTTCAGGAAAAGCCATTGAACCACAGACACGAGAGATGTGTTCCGTCGCTCTGTGCTACAGCAGCAAGAGGAAAGTTCAATTCTGATTGATGTACGACAAAGATTGTAGAACACCCAGACTTACGCTTTTGTCTTTATCCTTCAACCCAATATGTTACAGATGGAATCCCTTCAGTATATACAGTATAAACTGTGACTTTGAGACAAGACTGCAGCTTGAAATCTAAGTGACTTGTCTGTTGCTTGCACTGCAATTATTCAAAAGGAATATAGTGTACATTGCATATCCACAAATTGGTGGAGTTTGTAAAAAGACAGCTTGAAACCCCAGCGGGTCATTTTCTGCTAAAGATTACATAGTTTTTTAGTAAGTCATGCTACCAGCATCCCTGAGGGGATAGAGCAAGGTTGGTTGTTCAGCCAGCCAATTTGGTCCGGACAACTACAGAGTTGATGATAAATTACTTTTGTACAGACTTTCATTGTCCCCAGAGGATGAACCCTAATGACTTTGTTAACCCACTTACTTTTCTTCAAGCACCACCACGAAGTCAGTATTTTTCTGGTTTCCGGGCATTTTCTTCAACAGTTGTTTGAAACACTGGCAGAAAATGTGGTACGGACACTCAACAACCAGAAATCTCCGATCACAAAAATGTAAAAGCTAAAATGAAATGGGAAATGCAGTGTATATAAGTCTAGTTATCATTTCTATTTACTGGAGAATATGTTTTACTAAAAAAAGGACCTCCTTGATCCAAAGCTTGCTGCAAAGAGGTTTTATTTGTCTTCATTTCACTCTTTCCCTGCAGAGTTTTGATAAGTGCACTGAATAAGGTTGTGGAGGACTCTGTTCCCTGCCTGTATTTCTAGCGGGTGTATGCTGAATATTGCTTTATTATTAAATCAGACGTGCAAAATGCTGCTGTAACACTGGTGTCATCAAAAAAGTCTGTCCCACTTGTGAAGTAAAGCAACACCAACATCTGTGCCGTCAGATAGTCATGGCTGCCAATAATATTTACACGACACATTCGTATATCTTCATTGCATATTGTTCTAAAACCAACAGTACGAGAAACTGACGGAGCTGCTGTCATGGAAAAGTCCTTCTCAGTTTGTCACGTTGACATTGCTGCCAACAGTGTTTTCGTTCCTCCATTGTTTCCGAGGGATCTTCTCCAGTTTAATCAAGGGCTTTGTCTTGGTTGGGGATTTTTAAAGCTCTTGTCACTGAACAATGTTAGCATGAATTTTATTTCCGATTCCCATATATCCCGCTGAGGCTGCAAATCTTTGCTGCTTTGATGGATTTTCCCCCCCATCACTTTGTGGTTTCGCGTCCCACTAACACTTGTAATGCAAGCTTCAATACCCGCCCTCTAAACATAGCTAATGCTTTTGCTAAAACACACTCCGCTGAAATGCATTGTATCGTAAGAGCAGTTTGTTTACCCCTCTTTGTATCAGTGCCGGTCCTTAAGAGCATAATGTAGCTCTAAATGACCGATCAGTGGGGCTCGCTGTTGAGGAGAGGGACGTTTACTATCTCACCGAAATACAAAATGAAAAATCGTTGGAGAGTATAAGTGGGATTATTTTGCTAAAGCTGGGGAGCCATTTGTTTGGCATTTATCCTGCCTCATCCTTGCATGTGGAAAAGCACTTTACACTTTACACCAAATGAAAAAAGTTAAAAACCAATAAATGCAGTAAAAAAACCGGAGCCATGTTGGTACTGCCCTGTGGGACATCCTATCCAAATATGTGTTGCCATTTAGTCTTCATCTTTTCCCTCCCCCTTATTGTTTTTGTATCATTGATTGGTTTCCATTCATAGTTTTTTGATTCGTAAATTATTCTGTCACGATGTCACCTACCCGATTTTACCAACAAAGAATAAGATCAGTCACTGCATCTTGTTATCTACACAAAACTCTGTCATGTTGTCACAGCATTGTTTGGTACATTGCGTTTTTACACTCTGAGACTTTATTCACTCTACGGCAAATGTTTTGAATGATAAAAGCCTTTTCAAATCTCGGTTTAATACCTTTGTGAGTGAGATCCTCTCAGGTTTCACACTGTTGATCAAGCAGATAAACGCTTGAGAATCATGAATAATGGATGAATCATCTCCGTGAACTCAGTCTTCCCTATTCGCTGACATTTTCTAAATGATAGAGGAATTGAAAAGTAATCAATAGCTGAATGTCTACTGAATGCAAAATTAAAATATAATATACGCTATATTATGTATATATATATATGTCATATCATGAATAGAAAAATAGGTGTCCACAGATATAAAGGCGAGTTTAAACAAAACACATACATAACATATGGTCATCATAGTATGTTTTACGTATGCTACTTTCAGGCCAACCAAAACAGTGCTGTATAAGGAACTATAGGAAAAAATACATTAATTCAATATCATTAATTTGACATTGTATGGAATTTTGAACTTTTTGATTGAGACAGAGAGGATGCCATATACAGTACAGATTGGTAGACACTAACAAATGCTATGTACAGCACTCCTATTTCAGTTGATGCTTCACCTTTCTTCATGATTGCAGTGATTGGATATTTAAAGGACTTCACAGACCTGTATTTGCATGGGAACTCCAGGAACAAGCAGCGACAACTGTGCCACTGCTTCACAGTGCATTGTTATAGATCCTTCTCAAACAAATTTCATCTAACAGATTGTGTTATTGTTATCGACTCAGGTGCTGTGTTCAACCCAATAGGTACAAGTCATGGATTAATTTACCTTTGAAGTTTCGATTGGAGCAGCATTTTGAAATCAGTGCGACCATTTTGTCAGTAGTCCTCCACAGATAAACCGAACACGGGGAAATTCATTATGAAATTGGAAACCCTTTTCATCTCCTGTTGTGTATTTTCTATTTCCGAAGTATTTCCTCTCACGCAGAGCTGTTTGAAAATGTGTTAAAGGAAACATCAAATAATAGCCCGTAAATTAATAAACTGAGGATTTACACACATTTCCAATTATGCCAGGAAGTGCTAATTGGACACTCAGATGGAACAATTACATTGAGTTGGTCAAAGGCAAAGCAAATAAACCATGAACTCTTTACTCAAGACTGATCCCCATCAATAGTGTTCTCCTTTGTGGAGAAGTGTATAATGTGGCTGTATCTAGAAGCAGTAGTACAATAATACAACAGTGCAGTAGTACTATGGTAGGTTTATAATCTTATAATCCAGTTCATTGTAAAAACTGACTGAATAAATATTCCTTGAGTAAAATATTGCTTAAAATATTGTAAATACTTCATTCATGATTTTGATGCTTGCTTTGATTTGACAGTCAGTGGTTGACACTAGATGTTGATACATATAATATTGCAATATGAATGCCCACTGAATGGTAACGCTAGTTAGACTTTATGATGGTTCGGACCCTCACTGGAGGATATTTTTAGTTTCCGTCGTGAAAGGTTCACTCTGCACGGCGAACCCTGCAGGGTTTTACTTAACAACTCAAGGTGAACTGTGATTTGCTCTAATGCATTCCCCCCAAGGACATTTGCAGAAAACACATTTGACTAAAAATGTATCCGATCAAACTGAAGAAGCTGCATCCTGTTCACTTCTGCACCCACATCTTGTCGTGGCCTCAATTTCTGAGAGGGAGCTCATGGCAAGTCTTTGTTTAAGGCCGATCAATTGATTATAGTAACTAATTGTGTGTTATCTTGATGGATTGTTAAATCTAATGGTTAAAACAAAAGTTGTCAGCAATGTTAGACGAGTATATTATTGGGGAAAAGAAAAAGTGGTTGCCACACTATTCTTCACAGCAAGACACTGTTAACTTTCTAGGCCGCATTTCAAGTATTGATTAGAGAAAACGTCTCATGCACTGAATCTGTTTCCACAATGAATCCAGCCGTGGGTTCACCCTCCGTTCTCGCTGCCTCCTCCCTGCCTTGTCTGTGAGGCCGACTTGAGGCCACGTTCCCCACCGCGGGTCCACAGCTTCTTTTCATTGGAGGTGTATTTGTTTTGTGTGAATCCAACAGCGGGTTCAACTTTCTTGAACCCAGACGGGGACTCTGGGACGGAGGCCGACAGCGAGCCTCAGCTGGCCTTTTACACCGACCCAAACCGCAGTCGCCGCCGGACTCGAGGTATGAGAAATGGTAACGCCAACAGCGCGTGGGGCTCAGGGGGTAAGGAGGACTCGTACACCTACAGACAGTTTATCCCGCCGTCCGATGGTATTACCATCCCCATGTCGCATGACAAGTAACCTTTACAGTGCATCGTAGCAGATGGATAGCTCCAGTGTTTGTGTGTGTGTGTGCTCGTGAATTTGACTCCTGAAGGAAACGCGTACAATCTGTTGTTATGCTGCGTGTGTACGTCCGCGTGTCCAGTGGTTGTGAGCATGTGAAACTGATCTCAGTGCATCATCGTACATTCTTGTTGCCTGAAATCAAACAAGATGATGAGATCAGAGGTTCTTCCGTGAAAACATGTTGAATTCAATTGCATCTTAAGACTTGAAGATCACCACAATTTGAAATGATATTATACAGAGATATTATTTCTAAGGGGGATCCTGTGCAAAAGGCTGCCAAAGAAAGTGAAGTGTCAAAGCACTTTTTTTTTTTTTTACCTGTCAGCATGTCATGTCCTTGCAGCTTTAATGTGCACTTCTGGAGTACGGAGGAGAGGAAGCAAAAATAAATAAAGGAATAGGGAAAAAAAATAAAGACACAAAGCCCTTAAAATGATAGCTGCTGTCAGAAGGCGTTACGAGCTTTTACAAAGCCTCCGGGCCAATTATTCCGCTGTCATGTGCACAGGTGTCACAAGCACGGCAAAGCCTCCAGAAGTGTGGCCAACACCTTTAATGAGAGGGTTAAGAAAAGAGTGGCTGCAACACTGCCCCAACTGTGTTGTTTAGATCCAGAGGAAAGGGTGATTCATTAGGGAGGACAAAAGTGTTTCTTCAAATCAGAGGAATTATAAGAGACGCATCGCAATATTTAAATATCAAACCATTTTCATGTATTAGCCCCATTTCTACTGGGGATGATTATTTTAGTGTTGTAAAAACTAAATACAACGTTTTGAAAGTGTGAATCAAAGAGTGTGGGGGGGGGGAGTCTGCCCCGCACTCTCTTTCTGGGTAAAACACTTGATTAAATAAACCAGATTTAAATATAATTTGATATTTCAGTTTCTACTGGGGCGTTTGTTTAAAGAACTGCCTTGGGCAGCTTTTGAATGTGAAAGTTCTGCCAGTGCAATTTGAGAGTGACAATGTAATCTGGAGTTATTCAGCTAGTGAGAGAAATAACCACTTGAGACTAAGTGCGAGTGGCGTGGATTCAAGGTCATTGTGTGATTTTGTGTATGTGTGTGATAATGTGAATGTATGCATGCCCCCTGTGGGTATGAGGTCACGTTTAACACTGTTTTGCACCCTGCACTAAAAGAGATAAGGGGAGTGTTTCTCGATCTATAGCGGGGAGGACGAGTAGAGAAACGAGGGAAGGTTGCACAACAACCTCTGAACTGTTTGTTTTATTATTTCTGCCCAACTCTCTTTTTTTTTTTCATCACATCCCAGCGTGGATTTTAATACCTTTCAGAAGTAAACCTTATTTCTGTGCCGCTGAGCCATGTCCGGGCTAAACCTCCCTAAGGCCTGCTGTTTTTGATCCAAAGGTCCTTTTCATGGGCCCTAAGCCTATTTTTTGGCTTGTTTGTAAAAGCCTGTGTAGGCTGTGTATGTATATGTTTGTGGGACTGTGTGCATGATTGTGGGACCGGGGGGTCACGGGGAACAGAGTTGCTTCATGTATCTCCTCTCCGTCTGTTGTCCCCACCTCCCCCACTCCCTCCCTGTGCTTACTTTTTTGTTTCCCAGCAGCAGGTTCCCCACGAAGCCCCATCAATAAGACCACCCTGACTCTGATCAGTGTCATCAGCTGTGTGATTGGCTTGGTTTACTCCTCTCACCTCTCCTGCAGCATTTCAGTCCGAGTGGTCCTCCATGTGCCGGAGCACCTCATCGCCGATGGTAAGACTTTCCAACCACTCACCTCTTAGGGGCGTTCAAAGCCCCTTTGCGTCGCAACTGCTCTTTTTTTTTTTTTGCCACTGACCAGGGAATTCAGTGTGCTACATTTCTCAAAAACCCAGTGCCTCTGTGTGGTCAGGCTATATTTGCTCTGCTCTCTGAAAGACAAAGGTAAATGTCAGGTTGACCACCCCCTCCCCAGGTTTCCCCCCCGAGTGAGACCACACGACAGATGTGCCCTCGAAGCTTCACAGCACAACGGGGCCAGGTAGCTGTGACCACCCGCAGCAACCCCTCCATCAATCTTCCCCTTGTGCTTTCTGAGATGTTCAACCACCTCACTAATGAATTTCAATGTAGCACCTGCAGAAAAAAAAACCCACCACCGCAGGGGCCGAGCGCTGGCTCATTGGCATTTTTCAGCTGTCACAGGAGTGAGCTGGCAGTCCAGATATATTATGGACTGTGACTAGGCCCGCTCATCTATCATCTGTAGGTCTGATTTGATTCGGAGCGCTGCTGCTTTCCGGTGGTATATACGCCGGCCTGCCAAGGAGATATTAAAATTCCAGGGAGGCGTCCGTGGTGGGAACTTTGAAGAGGGGAGATGAAAGATGGCAAATTCGTCTGTTGAATTACAAAACTGGGATCGATTTAGAATGTTTCCATAAATGTCTCCGCAATCTCATCAGACTTGATTTCACGTCACGGTGAATCAGATGAAAAATCCGGATTCTCCCACAGGGGAAAGAAGCTATTAATGCCACCAGCTGCGCATGTGTCTACCTTCAAATACTGTGGAGAAAAGCACAGAGATGTGGAGCATCACCTTTCTTCCTGCCTTTCACATCAGGGAAAGTTATCATTCGGAGATTTTTGTGTGCTTACACAGGATAACAATATCTGCTGCTATTCAAGATACATAACAAAAGACCAGAGAAACTTTCTTCTGTCAAACTTACAGATAGTCTGAAATAGAAATGTTGCAAAGGGATATTATCTAAGATTGAATTCTGTGGGATGGTTTTTTTTTTACTACCATCTCTCTCTGAGACAAATCAAAATTGAACAAACTATTTTTTGGGATGCCCCTTTGGCCTAGTGGTCTCCGCAGCAGAACATGATTGCCCCAATAGCAGCTGGAGAGAGAACTTTGCCACCTATCACCCCCGCCCTGGTCATAGTTCCATCCTGAATGGCCATCTGCTGGAGACTGGACATTGCAGTCACCCAGTGGCATATAAGATTTGGAGATTGTTGAAGAACACACTGCTTCTGTGGTGACGCTACAGTCACAGCTGAGTAAGAAATCCTGCTCCATCTGTAATTATACATGGTTTGTGTCAGGTTAAATGAAGAGACCTACTTGCTCAGACTAAATCATGTTTTTGTGTTATTTTGCTCCTGTTATTTATTTTTCTTACCTGAAAATTCCCCCAGGAGATTGTCAGCTATTCAGTTAATTTTGTATTCTCAACATTCTTCCCGTAGCAAATTTCATGAGCCTCAGAGTGAATAAATAAATAAATTATTATAGCCACAAAAATATATATTTTATATATTTTATATATTTATATTTATGAAGCTTTAGTTGGGGATTTACTGCTTGAAAGTTCTTTGTCTTATTTATGATTTTCTGAAACATCTGCTTCCATTCATTACTTTCCAGGCCTACATGGTCTCCCATGAGATCCACACTTCAGGTGATGATGATGATCTGTATCAAATCAACTATTGTTTGATAATTTGCTAAATAGGTTTAATTCTTCAGAGGTCGGTTAGTGGATTCATTTTCGCACACAACCATAAAGCATTTATGTTTATAAGTAGAACCCACGTCATGATGCAGAAACCAAAATAGTGCATGTTCATGAATGCCAAAGACATCAGACTGGGCATAAAATGTGTCATAAAAACATAGAAGCGTCTTATAGGTGTTTTACATCTGGGAGTTTTTCCAAGTCATTTTAGAACTCTCCACAATTAAGCAAACAAGATGCGTCCAGCCATTTGCAGGGTGTGCTCTGGTTTTAAAGGGATCATCAAAGGGGATAGCACTAACTGGGGCACACAGAGCTGGCCAAGAATTCATTAAAGTTGTCTGGGTTAGCAAATGTCCTGTGCATTCCATGTTTGCAAATGGACGGGGCTTTGGTCAATGAGTCTAGCTGCTAATTTACAGAGATCACACAGCCGATAACTCTGTATCTTTCTCCAGGCTGCTGCAAACAAGCAAAGAAACGTCAAGCACATCAACCTGGTTCTGACTGTTTGGCTTTGGTAAAGTAAAGAATTGCTGACAGCTGTTAACTGACACAACAGCATTCCAGCTGTCAACCCTTCAGACAACTCAGTCAATTCAGTGGAACTAATTATCATTTTATTGTTGCTTTAAACAAAAAGGCCATAAAAGCAAATACAAAAATAAAACAAAAACATTATCACACAATGGCCGTGATTCACAAAGAGAATGTAACTTAACATTATTTCTTCGCTGGTCGTACGGGAAAACATTTACAAAATTCACATAGAAAAAACAACAGCATTACAATGGTTGATGTCAGGTGGCTCATCGACTGCTCTATTTCTTTATTGTTTCTAAAACAAGTTTTAGCTGAAGAAGAATCAAAAATGGGACAAATTTATTTTGAGCTTGTGAAGGGATTTTCACAAATGATATTCAAATTTGTAAATCCAACTTTGAAAAAGATCGGCATTCGTAAAAGTGAAGAAACTAAGTGCTTAAACATCTATGAACAGAAACAAAGCGTGAAACTAATGTCCTCAGATTTTTTTGTGTGTAGCTGAAGCCACAAATACAAATGTTGTCCCTACACGTCTACACTGATCTATACTCTACACATGCACTGCAGATTCAAAGTTTACCGTCATCAATTTTAAAGCTCTACAATAACTCTTAGGACCTGCAGAGGAGACGAAGGCAACGAAACCTCCCGCCCTCTGATTGGACAACTTGACGTTTTGTCATTGGACTGTCAAAGAAGTGAAAATGTGTCGTTGCTTCAGTTTCCCCTTTAAAATTGCATTTGTGTTACCTCATACAGTCAATTTTCACACAATCACTGTCTCCATTAAAAAAAGATACCAATCTTTTCCCCCTGTGTACAAACTTGAATTTCCCTTGCACATTTATTTTACAGGTTTACAAAGGTTCACAAACTTTAGATTACGTGCGAACATCACCTCACAAGCGCAAAATCTTCCCGACGTTAATGAACCTGCATATCTGTCGCTAATTTACATTTATTAGCAAAATCATAAATAGGCCCCATGAAACACCCTTAAAGACTGTTAACTCGGAGAAGGTGTTTATATGATGCCAAACTGACGATGGATCCCATTGTTTCACACTATTTATGTCGCAAGTGCCACTTATTATACACACGTAAAAATAACGTGAGCCAAGTGTCACTGCGGGTACCTGGGGGGTGCAAAAGAAGAAAAAAAACTGAGGCAGTGTTGATTGATAGCTGGTAATTTCTCATAATAATTTGCCTAAAAAGTTAATTCCCAGAGACTTTAAAGGGATAGTTCACTCATTATCCACTCACCACTATGCTGATGGAGGGGCAGTGGTAAACAGTGTTGCAACCAAATCCAATAAAATTGAAGTAAATGGAACCCCTTATTCAGACATAAAAAAACACAACATGCCTCCATGCTGTTCGTGTGGTGTCATACAAGTGTCCGCAAACCCCGACATTTATATTCGGCTCAAATAAAAATTGTTCGGTGAACTATCCCTTTAAGCTTCAAAGCTTGGGTTGGTCATCCTTGAAAAGCTAGCAAGAGCAGGCCACGCTTTACAACGATACGTCCCACCCCCTCCCATCAGCCCGCTTGTTTATGCTACGCCCCCAAAACTCATGAACGTGCCGTGACTCGCTCACCAACTTCTATCATCTCTGCTTGTGCAATGTATGAGTCTCTGGCTAATGACTGTGGCCATGTGCAGTGAGAGCATGGGTAGGCAGGCAGGTCAGTTAGTGACAGACAGGTACACCGACCAATCCTTTCATTCACTCTGGACGATGATTGATTGTGTTTCTTTCGGTCCTGCGAGAGCCACAGACATTCTTTTTTTTTATTTCTAGACGACTTTATTGATGGCGAGAGGATTTCAACAAAAGATAAAAAGTGTTTAAAAAAAAATATGACCAACCTTACCTTTAGCCAAGTTTCTATCCAGATACAGTCAAATGGGCAGCACATCTTATATTATCTGTACGAGCCATAATAATGATTTAATGTTCTTTCTATAGAGAGTCATTGAGTTGCCAAGAAATACTTAAAACTGTGTTTCCACAACTTTCTAATGTCACAGTATGGGAATTACAAAAAACTGTTTTTTAAACCAAATCCTCCGGTGCATTGATATAAAAGTCCAAACTAATATATATAGTCTAGTGGTCCTGTCTGAAACTTCAACATTTTATCTGATCAAGATCTTTTTTCAAATAGCATGAAATACTGTTATACTACAGGCTTCACATTGATCCTCTCGTCACTGTTACCCTCCACCTCCTGGTGCACGTGTTTCGCTGCAGGGCAGAAAGAAATAAAACAAGATTCCTCAGCTGGCTGCCTGTGGATTCTGATGATAACAATAAGGAACATGTTATCCTTGTTATTATTGCCACTGCTTCATTAAAATGTTTCTGACAATTGGGATATTATTATAAATGAGTTTGCTGCTTTCAAGGTTTGCTGTCTTGGTTGGACGTCATCTCAGACTTTAATAATACATAAGACTTTGGCATCATGATTTTGATAATGTGTTTTTCAGGGTCAGTATAATATTGACGCCAAACACATTCTTAGTTGACTTGATTTTAATAAAATGCTATTTTCTTGTTGTGAAGATTATCTTAACACTAGGGGTTGCATTTGTCTCACCTGTAATTTTCCATTTCCGTGTGGAATCAATTTGGCTCCGATATTTTAGTTGGAAGGTTCAATGCCAGCGTCTTTTCTGGTTTTTAATTACTGTAAAAAAAAAAAACAGATTACTATGAAACTTGGTGGAAGGATGCAGTATGAGACAGAGAAAACCCCATTACAGTTTGGTTCAGATCCAGATCAGGGGCTGGGTCCAGGTAAATTTTTTTCACTTTCATTAACATTGAGAGATAGGTCAATTTGCAGCATTGTCGTTGATTTCTCAGAGAATAATTCATGGATTTTGATGACAAAAATCTGGCGTGTTAAGGGAAGTGATACCGATGAGTGTGGGCAATTTGGTGCAGATCCTAATAAATACAAATCTGGATCAAGTGAATTTATATGTGGTGTCATATCGGGACTGCTTTGGCTGAGGTATGCATCCCAAATCATTCTCTCATGCTTTTCCACCCTGTCTCCACCTGCCATCCATTCACCCCCTCCACATCCCTTTACTCCTTTTCCATTCCTCCTTCTCTTCTACCCTCCATCTGACCCTCCATTTCCTGCCTCTGCATCCCCCTTTCCTCGCACTCTGTCTTTACGTCCCTCCCCTTTCTCTCCTCCTCAGGATCGAGGTTCATTTTGCTGCAGGGGAGCCAGTTGGACGCCTCCGACTGGCTGAACCCTGCCCAGATCTTGTTGTACTACCAGCAGAACGCCAGCGGGCCCTGGGTCAACGAGCTGTGTGGACGACGCCTCCTGGACCCCTGTGAGCACCAGTGTGACCAAGACACAGGTAAGCCAAGAGCGTGACAGAGACACGCATCACTTCTGCACGCTAACAGGATCTGTTACCAAAGAAACCCGATGTTTAGTGGTCCCAATCCAGAGATACAGCATGGAGGTACCCATTAACATGACATGTCAATCAATCACTGCAACCACAGAGCAATTCCTCCTCTGACTTGACTTGACTGAATTTAAGGCAGTGACTTCTTCAAAGCAACCGCTAAAGCTGCACTAAATCTGGTCAGATGGATTTGTCTTAACAACAAGGGAATAAAAGCCCTTTCCCCCGATTGTTTCATAACCTGCAAGATTCATAACTCACACAACTGCTAATATGAAACAAACACACCAGACTGACTGACTATGGCAAGAACAAGTCATGCTTTTAAAATGTCAGCAAATGCACTTTAAGTGTCAAAGGCAAAATAAATGGTTCCCTAATTCAGAAGAGTGGCCCTGTGAGTGTTACACCATTACACACTATATTGTATGATTGGATTAAACTGGCTAATTGAAGAAAAATGGAGAGGAACTCACAATTGCAAGGCCCCTGTGTTAGAGGGCACTTTGGAGCTGGAGGACTTTTCATGTCCAGGATCCTTTAAAGCAGACGTTGGTGCTGTGGAGGACCTCGGTGATCAGGTGGAGTTCTCTGGTACCAGAAGCTGGAGCTCTCGGAGCTGAGAATGATGATTATGAAAAATACGGGGGCCTGTGTGACCATCTACAACAAGTGAAGAGCTCTGTGAAGGTCTGAAGGGAATGAGTGCGGTCTGGTGGTGTTTCAACAGCAGTCAAAACGATTGTACCCGAAAGTACTCGAGTTTCAGCCAGAAACAATGTAAACTCCTAATGAATAATGAATCTCCATCATTATATATTTTGAAATGAACACTGTTTGAATGGCTTCCACTAAAGGACAGGTGCTGGGGGACGTGGGGCTCTCACCTCTGATTGGAGAGAGTCATATCGTTTAGTTTACAGCTCAAAAGACATGTGTAAGTGTGAAGTACCTCTTCCTTAAAATGCTTACATAACGATATGCTTTAGTTTATATGTATCTATTCTCTTTAGCATGGCAATGGTTGAGATGAAATAGAAGAAAATTTAAAAATAGAAAACGGTAAAAGATGGTGGCAACTGAATAACGTCACATCTATTGATTGGCAGGTCCCAGGGGAATGTTTTTGATGTGAGAATATCCAGTGACTATAAAGAGCAGAGCCAGCCGGGGGGAGGTGAACAGGTGACCACCACACTGCAGCAGGTTAATCATGTTTTTAACCAATTTGAAAGACGTAAATATATAATTGCCGAGGACATGGTTGCTTTTATCACTGACACTTGGGCCCGCTGCACACGTGTGTGGCGGCTGCATCGCTGATCTGTTGTGTCTCGCTCATGTCTGCTGTTCACACTCGGGGTGTCTCTGCTGCGGAGCTGCTACGTGAGGTTTCTGGAATGACAACTGTATTTCCTTAAATAAAAGTAGGCTATGTTCTTCACTAAATTTCATTACTATCTGGTATGAAGCTTTGCATCTTCCGGTCCCGCAATAAAAATATAACCCTTGTTAAAACAGATGAATGAGTTCAGAGTGCTTTTACTCTGAAACAGGAACTCTTGCAAATATTTACGTTTGTGTCATATTCAACAGGGATAAGAAAAGATAACATAGTTTTGCTGTGAAATGCAGAGAAAATAGTCAAGACCTCGACTCTTTAGAAGGGCAGCGTGGCTCACACGCAGGAGACGTGCCTCAGATGTGCAGCTCACGCAGGCCAGTCAGTGTGGCTGTTCTAACCGGGTCTAACGTGATAACATGTTTGCCTGAAATGAAAAGCAAGAAGTTCCTCGATGCTCATGCGCCGCTCACACATCCAGTGCCACATCATTTTCTGATGAATTTCTGTAACCAAACTCACATGTGGGCAAAAATTGCTTGCGTCAAGCAATTTAACATCAAGCATCGAGCGATTACACCCCCCACCACTGCAGGCACGTCCTTCCTGTGACGTGTTTAACACATGAATGGTCACAAGTGTTCTGTAAAAGCCACAGCACTGATGCCCAGGGATCATTTATTCCTAGTTATTGGATGTTTCTTTAAAACTCAAATGACACAGAAACAGGTTTTATTTCAAATCAGTAAATTTGCAGTGAACTGCTCAAACAAAGAAACAAATGCTGGATGTGTTTCAGTTTAAATGCTAGTGGCAAAAAAAGATTTGTTCTTTCTGTCACAGTGTATGAGGATCAATGAAGAGAGCTGATGTTTGTGTCAAACATGGCTTCATCACAGTATTATGGAGCACCGACTTGTAAACTTGTCTTTGCAGGGGGTCACTCCAGGTGTCTGCCACTGCAGTGTCTGCATGCATCCCTCAGTATTGGCTCCTCACCAGTGACTATTGTCTGAGAGCCCAGAACTCTGTGGCTGTTACTCGGTCTGTGGCAGGAAGGAGCCTTTTTTCCCCCCCTGTGTTTACAGGTGTGACTGTGACTCTGCTCAATCGAGCTGCAGGGCCAGAAATGGAAAATAGATTGCCTGCAGCACTTGACCTGGTTTTCTCCAGGGGAGCCGTGTGGAGCTGATCAATTAGCTTGCATGTCTCCACTGTCAACTTCACTTGGACTCCAGGTAAAAGCAGAGAGACGGTGTCCAGCATCAATTTTAAAAATGGATAATTTTTCTAAGCAAAAAAGTAAATAGATAAATAGATGTACTGTTAAAAGCCACTATTAAGAAAATATAATGGAATGGAATAAAAAAAATCAGTAAATGATACTGGCAGCTTTAGTTTGCAGCTAATTCATTACAACCTGTGAGACGTGCCCTGTTTGGGATTTGAAATAAATGTTCTCAGCTCGAAGGATTTCCATATCTACGGCAGATAATGCTTATAAACAATTTAGTATTAGGTCCATATTGAGGAAATTGTAAAAATAATCTTAGATTTTGAGATTAAAGTTGTAATATTATATTATTAAGAAATTCAGTCGTAATGTCATGTGAATAAAGTTGTGATTTAATGAGAAAAAGTCACAATATTACCAGAATAAACCTTGGAAATACCACCGATGCTTTCCTGTGGTTCACTTCCTCTGGATCCTAAATCCTCAACCACAACGTTGCATCTACACAGAAGAGGCAACTTCCTTCAAGTCTGTATAGTTCTTTCTTCGATTCAGTATCTTTACAAAGTCCTGATACTTATGATAATGTGGTGCTGATGAGTATTTTGTTATTTGCGAAACTTTTACTATAGTAAAACTTAACAAGATGCTCCATACTCCTTTTTTACACAGGCGACAGGCTGATCTTTCAATATTCTCTCTGTAAAATAACCACCAGTCTAAACTTTTGACGACAGTCTCATAAAATTGACTTTCTTCTTGTAATATTAGATAATATTTCAACTTTATTAAAAAATCTCTGAACTTCTTCTTCAATATGGCCTCAGTTGTAGTTATATAGTAATATCCCCTTTGAGTGAATATCTAGACGCTTGTACAAAGTTAAATGAAAGAAGCTAGAGAACAAAAACACCTCAGAGCCACAAGGTAGAGCAGCGTTGTGTTGTGTTATCTCACTGGGCCTGTCCTGCGCTGCAACCTCTGCCAGTTACACCTCCTCCTTCTCACACTGTGAGGGAGATATCTTGGCTATTGATTCACGACTGAAATAGAAATATAGACAATTTTCTCTTCTTTTCATAAATCTATTTATCTCTCCTCTTCTGCTGCATTGCATACAGTTTGTTTTGTTTAGCATGGGGGATGGTTGCTAGCACCACAGTGTTGACAGATGGATGAGAAAATGGGTGGAAGTGATAGATGCGAGCTCGATGGTTTGCCTGCACTGTTGTGTTGAGGAAAAAGCATCATGTCGATAGCTGACTGATAGTTCTGTTTTGTGGCCCAACAACAGAACACTGGAGGAGTACAGAGTAAAAAGTAAACGCCAACGTAGCAGAATATTGTTCTTTAATTTAATCTCCACTGGTCTCCGCGATCACACAACTCTCACTTTCTCACAATTTATATCTTTGCAGTTGTTTTTAAAGATTGCTTGCAGAGGCTGTCGGCTGAATACCAAAACAAGACGTTGATGTAAAAAGGCAGCTGGGATGTTGAAAGCAACTCCCTGGCTGTAATAGCCCGACTCACAACTGTAGATTGGTGGATGTAACACACGATGCGTGCAAAGACTCTGATCTGATTTAAAGTACACGGGGGGGGGGATACATTTTGCTCCGTTTTTAGGATGAGCATATTCCTGACATCTGGAGAAAAAGAACAATTATGAAATGTGAAGAGGAAACATTTCATATGAAACAATGTGACAATTAATGTACAGAGATTTGTTTTAGCCACACTCGAGGCCCAGTGTGTGTCTGTACCATGTGCATCGACTGTACCTAATGTTTTATTCAAGCCACAGACCACGTTCCGATTCCAAATGATGAGAACAGTTTGCTGATAAAACAGAATTGTAGAACATTTTGTTGTTTAACAAGCTCTTCATCACTCGCTCTGCCAGTGAATAAATTTCCATCCTGCCTGCCTCTGAAATTCACCATGGAGGAAGCATGAGACTGTAAAACAGAATATTTTAATACCTCTTGTTGTTTTAATACATTAGACAAATTTTAGACGAAACAAACACTCATGATCTAGTTGCACAGGGACAGCACAGTGTTACTAACTAAGTTGTGGTGGGTGGAGGTTGGTTGTGAGGAGTTAGGTGGCTGCTCTGGTCGCCTTGGCAACATTCTTCATCCTTTGTGTGGTGGATAGCGCTGCACACTTTGATGCAGGAAAGCTGGATGCGAATCCCATATAACACATAAGTAAGTGTGTGTGGTCATCATTCAAATTGTTGTCACTGATTAGCATTTGGAATTTGTTTGTAAGTTTGCAGCCAAGGTGAGGAGATGACAGATGGCAGGGACATAGGAGTCAGTGCAGCGCAGGGGGGAGTGGATGACAGGGGGGTGGGCGTGTGGCAGGAGAAAAGGAGAACAAGGTAAATGTGACATCAAGGGTTGACAGGCGTGCCACCATTACTCTGGGTCCCTGATGTGATCTGTGCCGATTTAGGCCTGTGACATAACCCTTGAAGTATATTGCTACCTGACTGTTGCCCCCTCAATATGAAGTTGATTCATGTTTTCTAGTGTTAACATTTAGGCATTTAAAGGTAGGTTTGGTTTTTCTCGTCTTCTGAAAAAAGAAAAAAGAAAAAAAGTGTCTGGTCGTCACAGATCTGTTATAAACTTGACTAATCATTTCATTTGGTCCGTCTAGCATACCTCTCTGTCACTAACTGAGTCATGTCATTTAGCTGACGCTTTTATCCAAAGCAACTTCTAATAAGTGCATTCAACATCTGTGAGGGGCCATTCGCATCTTGCCCATGGACACTTCGGCTTGGGCTGGGATTCGAGCCACCGACCTTCTGGTT
Source organism: Hippoglossus stenolepis (assembly GCF_022539355.2). NCBI lineage: Eukaryota > Metazoa > Chordata > Actinopteri > Pleuronectiformes > Pleuronectidae > Hippoglossus > Hippoglossus stenolepis. Next base: position 4,298,772 of record NC_061493.1, read on the forward strand.
GAGGGAGGACCGCTCTACCCCTCAGCCCCTACACACACCCTACCTGTGCACTCACTGTGCACTGAGTCTTAAAGTGGTAGTTCACCCAAATATCTAAAATTCGAGATATAAAAAGTAAACTTTGTTAGAGCAGAATCCAATACAATTGAAGTAAATGGCGTTTCCTTCTTCAAATGTAAAAAAAACAGAAAAAAATCATAAAATGCCTCCGTACTGCTCCTGTGGTGTCATCCAAGTGTCCGTGAGTCCCGACATTCAAATTTTACTCAAAACAGCATCATTCACACCATGTTCTCAGCCTGAATGTCCACTGTTCTCCTCCTCCTAGTTACTGCTGCAGGAACTGCAACTATCGCGAGTTCTCGAGTGTTTTTTTTTACGTTTGAAGAAATGGTCCCCATTTACTTCAATTGTATTGGATTTGGCTGGAACGCTGCTTAAATATCACAGGGCAAAAGTGATGCTGTGTTAAAGGTACAAATGAAACTGGAACAAAGGGCCCCTGAGGATATCCCTTTAAGTGTCCATCACAAAGTAATAGTTCATATCCAAGAAACTTGATGTACTGTTAGTAACGATGACGTTTTGGCATGAATGATGTGAAACATATGGCCTCCGGAATGGGCTTTGAGATGAAGGATATGTGATATATAGTAATTGATTGTTGGTGTTGTGGTGAGGTTTACCCTAACCCTCACCAACCTTAGCCCTGACACCTTTTGGCTAAAAGTGCCAAAATATTATTGGTACAACAGATGTCCCTAAACATGTGGTCAACCTGTGGAAGCGTGTTACCAATCTCTCCTTCCTGTGGTTTGGATATTTGAGCCCTTATACTTGAAAAAGATGGTTTCTGTTAATTTAGTATAGTTCTTAACACGCTGGTTTCATTTTTGGTTTAGTTTGAATTAGTTATTTGTCTCCATAAAAACACGATGAAACGTCACGATCAATGAAGGAGACTGATCAATGGTCGAGTGTGTATTGACGGGACCTCGCTATTTTCAAACAGAAAAATATACTTATATTTTCACTGCATACCAGAGATCCTGCCATTACTGTTAACTGTGTGTTACGCTGGATGTTGCGAGGTGTTGGTGATGTCACTGTATTTGGATTTGAGTGACGACTCTACAAAGTGACGTGACATTTGTAGCAAATCGGTGTCAGGTCATCTAATTAAGGCCTTTCAGTCTATATCTGTTCAGAGAGCAGTATCCCTTCATATCTGAATAATGTGCTGTGTACACCCCTAATGGAGGTGAAACAAGATGGACAGAATGAATATTTTTAGTCGTACCCAATTTCTTGGAAAGTCTGTGGCAGTGCGTCACTACAGTTATGAGTGCAGGAAGGATTCTCACATTTAAAGCAGAGAAACTGTCTTCCTTGTTTTACATCTATTATTCAGCAGCCCGACTCTCCCCAGGGCAATACAGAGTGAGTTCTGAGACCTTTCAATGAATCAAAAAGCTGGATCAGTGTGTGTGACTCATGCCTGCCTTTGTTGGAGTCATTTTCTGAGACTCGCCCGTACACCCAGACACACACTCTGTCCACTATGTAAAATCATATATGGACCAGCAGCACTGACAGCGAGGCTTCAGTAATTGTATTGTATTTCTCATAGGATGCATTCGTAATGAATCCCTCATGCATATGTGTGTGTGTCAGTGTGTCTGTGTGTGTGTGTGTGTGTGTGTGTGTGTGTGTGTGTGTGTGTGTGTGTGTGTGTGTGTGTGTGTGTGTGTGTGTGTGTGTGTGTGTTGCAAGGAGATTGCAGAGAGCTTAAATCCAATGGTGGAGGAGATACTGATGAAAACTGAGATGAGCTGCGACAATATCTGCGCTACTCCTGCGAAACATAAAAAAAAGATTGAGGCTGCTGTAACGAGCGGCGCTCCCCCTTCCTGCAGGAGCCCTAAACCTGGACGATTTGGGTTCTGATGTTTGTGGGCTGTTTTCCTCACCTTCGTTCCTCCGCTCTGTCTGCTCTGCTCTCTCTGTGTGTGTGTGTGTGTGTGTGTGTGTGTGTGTGTGTGTGTGTGTGTGTGTGTGTGTGTGTGTGTGTGTGTGTGTGTGTGTGTGTGTGTGGGGGACACAAAGAGACATGTTGTGCCTCTGGAGACACACGTTCCCATATCATAACATACTGGCTTGATTAATGTGACTGCCTAATGGATCGGTGTGCAGATATCCGCTTGATGAAGCAAATAGTTTTCAGCACAAGTGATTTAGTTGTACATGCACAATAACACACCGTGCTGCTTTCGTTGATGCCCAAGAGATCATGCGGCTATTTAAGACTCTATACGTTTTCTAAATCCGGTTGCCCTAAATATAGTATTGTCACGTGTTTTAAAAGGTGACGAACAGCAGAGTGGGAGATGTGGGAAATAAAGTGTGAAACTGTCTCGTTGCCTGTTTATTGAGCTCTTGGAATGTAACACCTTGTAAGTGTAAAACAAGTTTGAGTTCAGTGCTGTGGCCTCCGAAACACTAATGAAAAGAAGATGAATGATTGTTCAGCGGCTTTGTAACAAATCCAAATGAAAACACTGCAGCTCCTGTCATCTCATTGCTGCACTAACATTAGTTGTTTTTTTTTTCTTTTCTTTTCTGGACACAATCCAGGCTGTCGTTCAAAATGTAAAAGCCGCTTTCAAATGGCAAATATTTCTGATCTTTCGCTGCACGTTAAACAAAGCAGCAAAGTAGCAATTATGTTCAGAGGTCCACTATCTGCACGTTGGGAGTGCTGCCAAGGAGAGTGTTGGCGCGGCAGCCAGGTGATAGTCAAGAGTGTATGAGGAGGCGGTTTTCACTTCCTGAGGATAAATGGACTAAATAAACCTGAGTAAAAATGCATTAATAAAAGCTGTCATTCATCAGTTTCCTACAACAATTCGTATATAATATATATTTTTTATTTTCTTTGTCAGCCTGTTATTTAGCAGGATTGCACAAAAACTATTGGATGGCTTACTACGTAATTTGGTTGGAAAGAAGCAGCTTGGTTAAGGAAAGAACCCATAAAAATAAATCAATTTTCTTTCTCATCACCGTTTCCCACGAAATGAATTCAGTCGGTGGTAAATTCCGAGTGACGGGTAAACAGACTCAAGAGTGAAAGACAAGTTCAAGAGAGGGAGAACTGCATTGCATTGCACTTCAAGGGTACGAGCACAACCGCAGCTTAGTATGAGGTCTAACTGCATGGGCCGTAAAAACTTTAAGGGTGGTGGCGTGACCGTGATCACATCAAATAGTGCAGCCAATAGCACAGCCCACTGCTATATAATGCAGCAACAGAGTAAAGCACCAAGTTAGAGTTCTTTTATTTTATTATCATTCATATGCAATTTATTTGGTCGCTTCTGAGACTGTGGCAGGACAAATTGCATAATGGCGGGTTAATGGGAAACTGTGCTTTGACATGGCGATGGATTAGCCTTGGCAGAAGTACACTCTGAGTGCCTTCTAGTTATAGATAATATTAAGAGGATATGTATTTGTTAACATGCACCATATGTGCTGTAGACCTAAATATGTTATGTGATTTTTTTTCTTTGACGTTTCTTTCAGAAAAATACAGAACAGTCACTGAGAAACTAGTGAAAAAACAAAGAATTGTCTGCACTCCGACAAGCTGGGAGCCTCCTAGACAACATTTGCAACATGACCTTTAAGAAGTTCTTTTACAGGTTCAGTGAGCCAGACCAAAAAAACACAACACAGAATTGGCTAATAGATTACACTTATTTGCCACAAGTGCTTTTGATGAGCTCCTTCTGTTTTGTCTCACTATGAGCCTCACAATACCTGGGAAATACGCACAGGTATATGTATAGTGAAAGGTCAAAATATTCAGGTTGTAGCATTGACATTGGTCCATTCATTTCTCTCTCTCTTTTTCTTCTTGCTCAATTACTTGACTGAGGGTGGTTGCCATTTGTGGTCTTTTTGTTAACAGTGTGAAGCACCAGTGCATTCACATTGCATCCAAATCCACTTTTGCCAACTAAACTAGACAAATAGATACAAATACAATAGTGCGCCTGACCACTCTTAAAGACCCAACAGATTTGCTACTTTAATAAGATGGGGAATGGACAGGAAAATGACAACATGTCAGTCTGACACTAGTAAATCAATTTGCATTGTTGTAAGATGGGGCTTTTCCAGTTAAACCAATCACATTTAGCCGTGGCCATCATGTTGTTGCATCATCAGCTATCATCTCACTGCAGTACATCTTGATACATCTCTCCACCACCAAATTCACCCCCGGGTTTTCACCACAGCCGAGCAGCATCCATGGGGCCTTCTACAGACCAACATCTGTGTCCAGACATCACTATGGGATCCAGTCCCCAAAGACTTCACACTGTTTTCTCATCTTTTCTATCCTGCCCATCCATTGAAAATTATTTGTTTTAATAATCTGGCTATATTATTGGGTTGATTAATACCCAATAATTTTAACGATTGGGTTTTTTTTGTTCTTGTCCAACTAACTTTCCAGATTTCAGGAATTATCTTGATAAGTACAATGTCATGAACATGAATAGAGATGAGTTGACTTTACACGAGTTCCTATCTCTCTTTCCTGAACTAATCTGAGTTTTGTATCTTTTTTTTTATTCTGGCCTAAATGTCAGCAGCAGTGTAAACACAATGCACTTTCTCTTTCTGATTCTCCTTCACTTCATGTTGGCAAAGCACTTCAAAAAAATGAAGCTGCTAAATTTCTTTCTGCATTGTTCAGTCAAAAAAGCAAAGCAAATGGATGTTGAATATTTATAGACCTGCACAGATGGATATGCAGTGTTTCAGAGGGATTACGTATTGGCACAATGTGTTCACATTATCTTCTGTCTTCGTCTTGAGTAGGATTCATTTTTTTCCCTTGTCTCTCACTCAAAGACTCTTTGAGTTTGAGCTTAACTGGACCCGGTCTTAGAACTGATGTAGGATTAACTCAAGAGCACACAGTGATGCTCTTGAATTTATTATACGTACGCTTTCGAATATAAATAGACTCAAAAGCACAAAAAGCTTGAGTCATTTCCTTCTGTGAATATGTGAGTATGATATACTGTAGCCTGGCAGGTATTGACAGTTGACCTTTTCCATTACCACTGGTGAATATAGCCTTGGGGCCGTGCCCTTCACTTCCCTCCCGTTGAGCATGAGCAGAGCATGTTGTACATGTTACTCCTGAGTAACCCTCTAAACCAAAGGTGAGACCCCATCAATCATGCTGAACAAACTCAAGGCCGACATTTCTCCGGGGAGCCGACAGCCGAACAAAAAGCTGATGCTTCACTGTTCTTTGCTAAAAGGCTTCACTTATCAAGAGCATGCCAGCAGAGCGTATGGAACAAATCCAAATCCCTCCACCACTCACACTGGTGAGATTTTAGAGTTTTTTTTTTCAATTTGTCAAACAGATAGCAGTAGATACGCAGACATCTTCAGTAATCAAGCATCTGTTTAACACATAGGATCCTGAACCCGTGGTCTAGAAACAGTTTTAAATGACCAAAGTCCTCCAGTTGCTATGCAGTGCACATGAGCACTGTAGCCTGTGTGATCCTGTTAACACTCGCCCCAAAATGTCGGATTTTCGGACATTGCTGTGCCAGCCAGGCTTTACTATACTAAATAATGACATTGTTAAGTGTCCATTTATTAGACTAATCAATGATGTAATCACTTCACATCACTACTTAGGTCGGGGGTTATTCAGTCACTGCAACCAGTCAAATAACTGTGGAAAGAAACAAATATAAACTGAGTCAATTAAATCTGCACATTTAAAGTAATGATTAAAAGTTAAGTCCAGTATTGACTTTCAGGATGTCTGGCAGCCTTTTCCCACTGTGCACAAAGTTGGAAACTACTGACAAACACAAAGTTCTTTTTGTTTCCACTGTGTTTTAGTGACAGTAAAGATTAGACTAATTTAAATGTGACCATTTGATTTGAGAAGCCATTTTTGTGTGTGATGCAACAACACATTATTTTTTTACTGATACTCTTGCTGCTGAAACAATATGCTCCAACACCATAACATGATGATAGCTTCAAAGATACAATACAATCACATGCTCCAATACAAAATACATATAAATACTCAAATAAAAACACGTATATATGCCATTCAGCTTACTAGTTGGGAATGGAGATTTGTCCAGTGCTCTGCATCTGTGCATTTAATGCAAAATTCCCTTCTCTTCAAGTGAAAAGTATAATAACATAACCGTCAGTAAGCTTTGAGAACATTTTAATATAATATTAATCATAACATACTGCACATTCATACTTAACTCTCATGCTATTACACTGTTATATTAAAAACCATATTCAATTTAAAAATTTACAGACTTAAAAAAAAAAAAATCTCTTAAGATTACAGTTACTTTGCTATTTTGCCATATTTAGAATTAAATAATCCTGAGTAAAAGCACATTTAAAAAAGCTGCCGTTAACATGTACCAACATTTGTATAGATCTTTTTTTAATGACAAATACATTCACTTAGAAACTAAAGTAAAAAATAAATAATTACCTGAATTACCTTCTGAAAGGTTTTGAAGCCTCCTGGAGATATTGATTCGTGATGTGACCTTTAAGAAGTTCTTTCACCGGTACAGTAAGCCTTATATAGTGAGGCAAACAAAACCACACACACAATCAGCTAATAGAATGCTCAGCTAATTCTATTTCTCTTTCTCTCACTATACACGCCCCACGATTCCTGTGAAATACAAACAAGACCTTATCAGAAGTGGCAACGTCACAAATAATTGATACCTTTTATGTTAATCACTTTTGTCCAGGATCTGACCCACTGGTGTTCAAAGTTGACAAACTCAGAAACCTTCTCACACTCTGGTGCTGGGTGTTGAGGCTCCTCAGTTATTTTCAGGTAAAAAGTGAAAAAAACTACGCAGATGTAGAATCTGCATAATTATTTTTTCAACATTTCTGTGTTAGGAAATCTTTATTATGTGGGAGTATTTTCACTTTCCACAAAAACTTGACTTCTGTATCTCTGCAAAAGAGTTGCACATTGATGCTTGATGTTTTATATGTATTGTATGATTTGCTGATCCTTTCAGCACACACAGTACTTTGGATATGAATATAAATATAATTATTAAATAAATATAAATATAATTTGCTCACAAAGCATTCTTTTAAATCAAATGACATGAAAAACAAAAATGAGGACTATAAGAATAGACTGTAAGTATGTATTCACCTTCACTCATCAACGGCCTTCCACTGTAAGTGGTAATGGCTCTGTCCACGACGGTGTAGCAGTGTCCATGTGGTGGTAGGAGGAAAATGGAATAGAGGGTGGGGTTGTAATGATGAAGAAGAGCAGTGTTGTGGCTTCAAATGCATGACAAACAATCCTAACAAAATGGCACTTAAAGGCCAAATTCAAAATAATAGCAGGTCACCTTTGGTTGAAAGAAACAAAACAACATGAAGGCTGGTGTAGCTGGTGCAGGTCGTCCTAACGTTGTCCAGCCTGATGCTGCTCTCACATGTCACTGCTTCCACAGTGCGTGAGCAGGACATCGGGCAATTCTCTGGATGTGGTAGAAAGAAGCCAGGCTTTGTCCAGTCCTCCAAACCAACACACACAGACATACAGCACGCTGTAGTTAATTTTTGTCTCTGGATCCTCTAGGCAGTATGCCGAACATAGCTGTCACCAACGATCCACACTGTGATGATGGGAGCAAAATAAATGAGTGTAATAAACGCTTTAGGTAATGAAAAATATAAAGTTCACTGAAAAGGCCACTTTCTATCAGACAGTCTGTCATGTAACATCTACTGTATAAAAAAGAACGAGGAAGCAACGCATGGCTGAGTTTTTACATAATACTGAATACTGTATGTAATGGCATCTGTGTAAAGTAGCTCAGACTGGTACTAAGAGTTTATGTTATATGCAGCAAGTGGAAGCATCACAGGTAGCCATGACCTCAACAAGTGGATGTACTGAAAGAAATGAACATCTTGTGAGAAATAGAAGTACCTGTCTATCTGATCAGTCATATTCAAGGTAATCTCTTGCACAGCACAACAGCAGTACACGTAATCCCTTGTGGAGATATCTATCAGTATCATAAATATGCGTAGAATTTACACCAGCAGTGTAAATGACTAGAAAAGGCTTAGTACTAACTATGGCTATGCTCGCCAGCATCTAACCATTGATGGTGAAAACACTAAATAGCTCCTATCACACACTAGTTAGCGTATGAATATAAGTGGCTGTGGTTAGCACTTTGTCCAGGGCCTTTCCGTGTTGAGTTTCTGCTGACATAGCAAGATTGTTTTGGCCCAGATTAGGCAAACATCCCATATCCCGACCACATACCACATGGAATGATGGCACTTGGGTGGCCCACTCCCGTTCTCCAGATCTGGGTCACAAGTAAGCCATAGCAACATCGCATGGCAACAAAAGGGGTACTAAATTAGTTTTGTGCTATTTGAGCAATGTAGAGAAGGGTAGCCCAGCTTCTTACCTCAGTATCTTTGCCATAGCTACGCTGGGCGTGTCTGCAACCAGGCTTCATTTTACCCACTTCATCCCCACCTTTGCTCCACATTCTTGCCCAATTTCGAACTAGGAGTTAAGAAGAGTAAGGCAGTGCCAAGGTGCCGATGGCCAAACAGCCCGCAGTGATCGTCACAACCAACCTATGGGTGACATCTATATCTTTATATACAGTCTATGTGCCTGGCTCCCCTCCCCACACAGCTGATGTCACAGCATGAAGTGAATGTGAATCTAGGAAGTTACACAATTGGTTGGTCTACAAATCTCGCTTACGAATTATAGTCGCAATTTTTGTGCCTACCTTTGTTTATTTTTCTCAATATATAGTGTGCATTAAGTATCATGAATGCATTCAGGCCTATGGACCCTGTAGTGGGAGTTGAACTGAACTGTCAGCTGCTGGTATTGTAGCAATTCAAAGACACTGTCATGCATTGTGCTCGTATCAGGCTCATGTGTATACGCATTCATTATTGGAGTTCTTTGCTTTGCATGTTTCCAGAATAAACAAGTTATTTTCATGCTAATTGTGCCTCAGCTAAAAAAAACTCATGTATGCAACACGAGGGCTGTCATTCCCATGACCCATTAAAAGTGCTCCTGCTGGAAAACCTTCTGAGCTTTTGCAGTAAAATTTAGACAAAACCATGGGTTGGGTGGCTGAAGGAAAACTGACTACATCATTAAAACATAAGAGATGATAAAAAAGTGCTTTATCTGCCTGAAGAGGATTGTCTTTTCGATAGCTCTCATGGAGAAAAATAAAAAAAAGAGCAGCAAAGGGAGTTCTCCAGTGTGAGAGAAGGGGCTCAACTGTAATGAACACATGATTGAATCCCTGTTTCTGTGTTTGCAGGAGACTGCCTCTGCCTGGACGGCTACATGAAGGACCCAGTCCACAAGCACCTCTGCATCCGCAGTGAGTGGGGGCCCAACCAGGGGTAAGTTACTCTAATCACCTGATGAGGACAGTTAATGGCTGTTCATTATCAAGCCGAGAAGAAAGGGGGATAAATAATTCACGACAAGGAAATCCTCCTATGTATCAAGGCCATTCATTTCCTTGGACAGATAAATGAAAAAGGGGCTGTGATGTTGTCAAAGCCAATTATCATGTTTAAGTCATGTTTAGGTGCTCATGAGTTAGGAGCACCTAAACCATAGATTCACAAGCAACTAATTATCTGGATACAGAGAACACAGTTACTTACTGTTGTCAGGGCTAATCCAATTTTTACCTGATATATTACAAAACATATCAGGATTGTAAACAGTATTAAATTGAATTAAATTAAATTAAATCAGAAAGAAATCATCGAGCAGTTTCATTAATCCAACCAATAGTATCTTCATTTATTTGTTTTAAAGAAACTCCACCCCCTGTCTTAATTTGGGCTTTTTGTTAGAGATTCGCAGCTTCAGAGTTCTATGATCCCATCACTGTGACATATCCAGGTGTAGTTTCTTGGTGATGTGACACAGCTCCTCTGCAGCCACAGCTTGTTTCCAATGGCTGCAAAGCTACTCCCCATGGGGCATATTGATCTTTATGTAAAAACTGTTGGAGTGCCTCAAAAACAAAAATGCAACACGGCCTAACAAGACAGTTGTGTGAATGTTAGCACAATCAATAGAGTACTTTTCAGCCAATTATTGTCAGACAGGTTATTGGTGTTTTATCATGTTATTTTGTTTTGCCCCTCTCTCTGGGTTTAAAATCACCTCGATAACGATTCTTTATAATGATTCCAAGTGATGACTTAATATATTTTGGCTTTGAAAATAGCTGTTTCAGACTGTGCCACAGGAAGTCATATAAATGTCTAATTGGGTTCACGGTTTCTTGTGAAAAAGTCCTTGACATTTGGCCAACACCACTTCCCCAGTGCCAAACACTGGACTTCCTGTATGTGCAGTTACTCTCCTGGACAGAACACGTCACCTCTGAAAAGACAGTGTTGACCAACAGGACACAGAAATACACATCTATCAGTAAAATGTAAAAGCCTTAGAATATATGTTGTGATTCCCTTGTTTAAAATTAAATTACTAATTCATCATTCAAATGACAATTTAAACAATATACATTCTGAAATGAATCAACTTTTTGAAAAGAAAATATTGCTTATAAGAAACACAGTACAAGTCTTATCTTTCCTGTGACACTCTCAAGGCTCCATATGTGTGTTGTGCTATTTTAAAGCAACACTATGCAGCTTTTACAGAATAACAGCGCCCCCTGCAGCCACACAAGGTGATTCAATCTTGCAGGCTCCGTTTTCTGAAATACAACTGAGCAGTGGATATCACCCGTGATCCCTGGCTTCCTAAACAAGAAGAGCTGCTACTGTCACGGACACACCAACCTTTGTTTAGAATCCTTCATGTTTTAGGTTTCCTCACTGAATATTGACGATAAGCACTGGCTATTAATGACTTCACTTGAAGCTTCAACTATCAGTCAGTTTCACAAGAGATTGTACCCGCTCACTAAAGTTACATCGAGCGAGAACAGGCCCTATGGCTGAGGAGTGGGAATGAAAGGGGAAACATTCTCTCTATTCTAAGTCAGTGAACCATCAAAATTACTTAGCATCTGTTGTTTTAAGGTTAAAAAAAGATAGTGTTGTGCTTTAACATTAGTAATTATCCCCCCCTCAGAAAAAGGTTTGCCAATAGAAAAGGAAATGTGTCATCATTATGGTTTTTCATTTGCAAATAACTATGTGCTAGATCTTTTTAGAGACAGATTTGTGATCATGCTTCATCACCTAAACTTACATATACAGGAAGATGCATTGTTTGCATGTTCAAGTAATTGGATTAAATGAGCCCTTTACATGTATGTGTTTTCTTATAAACAAAAAGTTACTGTTGCATGTCTTTATAACCAAAACATACTGTGCATGTCCTTTCCTATACAACATTTGCAAGTGCGCTTTTCACATACAACATTTTGCATTGTTTATGTAACATTTTCCTTGTTTGCAGTCTTTTGTTGGCACATGCACTGTATTTATATGGCCATGTACACCTCTAAACTCTAAATCTGGGCATTAGGATGACACCTTCCACAGCAACAAGCCCTGGGTCACCTGCACAATGACACTCCAGCATGCACGGCCTTGTGCACAACATGAAAACAAAGCAGGGATCCATTCATAAAAACATCCTCCACAGCATTACTTATGGTCAAAATTCCACAGGGCGCCTTTTAAGAAATGCCAAGCATAAATACATTCCCTGCTTTGATTTTTTTTTGTATGTTTTGTGGACTGGCGCTGGGTTTTCCTACCAAAAGATTATTTCATCACACACTGAGACTGAATTTATTATGAATGGCGAGAAATGCTCAGCCTATAAAACCACTAGTGTCTGGCTTGCAGCAGACAGATCGAGCCGTATTCTCTTTATTTTCACTCTATTCCACGTAATGTTTAAAATGTGGATTTTTTTTTTCAGACATCCCAATTTCCCCCTCAGCCCTGTGCACCTCTGTATCTCATTTCCCTGGTGCTCTCCCTGTGTCTCTGTCACAAGCGCTCCCTGGGGTGACTTAAATGTTTAATGACCGCAGCCTGTGGCATGGAAGCCGCCCCCTCTTCCTTGATGTTCTTTTTGCTTACAGTGGTGTAGGAGTTTGCTCAGAATGACATTGGGCCCTTGTCACTTCTCCTCCTTACACTCTCACTTTGCAGACTGTTTAGTCCCCGAGCTGCCACTCCCCATTAATCTCCATCATTCTCCCTCTCTCACTTCTGCCTCCTGGCATCTGTCTCATCCCCTCGGCGTTCCTCTCTCTCTCTCTCCCGCTCTCCGTGTCTCTCTTTTTTCCATCGTCTGCTCGCTCCGTCACCCTCCGTCTCTTTCTCCCACTCTGTCTCACCCTGTCATCCTCCCTTATCCCCTCCCCCTGGTAAATGGATATGAGCCGAAGTCCTGCTGCATGTCATCTGCCGGAGAACACATTTTTCAATCAGCATGTTTACACAGAGAGCACACATCGTAATGCCGCTTGTGATTTGTGGGGGCTTTGGAAGGCGGGGATGACGCAAAGTTCGACACTGAAATATGGCTTGTGATTTCAGGAGGTTTAGATTAGGGGGATGGATACACTGAAAAATGTAACACTTCTCTTGCTTTGATTTTAAAAACAATTTTATTCTCTCTCCTCTTTTTTGTCTCTTTCTCTGATCTTTTCTTTTTTTCCATGCCAGTCCCTGGCCTTACACTATCTTCCAACGCGGTTTTGATCTTGTGATGGGAGAACAACCCTCTGATCGCATTTTCAGGTGAGGGGGAACTTCACAAAACTTTGTTTTATATGACTGCAATTTCCGAGGTGCTGCAAAACTCTTCACAGACGATTGTGTCATCAGATAAATTGTTATAATCCCAGTACACCAGCTTTGATTATCTCTGTTCCTCATGATTATTAGGATGCTGAGCTCTGGCTGAGCTCCAGCCTCCTGTAGCGGACTTTCACTTAAAGGTGCTTATTATCTCTCTGGTCATATCTGTGCTCCGGTGCTCAGACTCAAGTTTTAATTGAGCTACTGCAGGTGCATGTTTAGTTGGGAGCGGCAGTTCATATTTATCAATTCCTTGTGAAAGTGTGATCACATGAAAAGAAGTCCTTTTGCAGTATTGCAATGTCTCACTCGGTCTGCTTTCAGACATGCACTGAACTCCAGATATTCTCCTGATATTCTCCTGAGGGGGTGTATGTGAGACAGCAAATGTCTGATTGAGAGAGTGAGACTTTCTCTCGAGTCTCTCTTGTTGAATGAGTCCATGTGAGAACACAGCAGGAGATCCTCCGCAGGATTCACCGCCAAGGAGTGGGCATGTTGATTATGTTTCTAATATGTGACCGAAACTGAAAGAAACAAAAATAATACAAATACCTCAGGGTGAAAAAGACACAGACAAAGATGCCAAGAGAGCTTTGCATGATAAAATCGCCTGGGCCGATGTGCTGTAAACAAAAACATGTGGTAACCTGCTGCATTCCTGATATTCCTGTGTTGTTGCGAACACGTCTGAGCGAAGAATCTCCTGCAGCGTTGTTCACGTGTTAAACAAACTCTGGAGAAAGTCTGGACCAAATTCTACAAACAATCCTCCGGAGTTCATGCCTGAAAACGGCTTGGCAGTGGTGTAAGAGTTAATAATAAGATTACATGTGACAACTCTATATTTATCTTTGTCATTTCGTTAAGGAATAAAGTTGTCTCCATAAATAAATTCTTCTTCATTCAGTTTGTGCTGACACTCAGTCCCAAGCCTATTCACTGAAGGAATCTTTGAAGTGACATTAATTAATAGATTAATACTATCAAAAACCAGTGTGTGTAAAAAAAATGGTGACAGTATGAAAGGGATCGCTCTCTGTGATGAACCTACAGAGAGTTATCACCCGAAGCTGAACCTTTCCTCAGCTTCACACAGCTTGTATACGTGAGTTTCAGCTCATTGTTTAGTTGTCCAGCCGACAGCTTCACTCTCACAGCTCTCATAACATCGTTTTCAGCTGCTGTTTTCAGTAAATAAGTTCTAAAAATCCTCTGTACACTACATGCACAGCATCAAACAGCCAACCAATATAGTGCGTAGCAGGTGAACCTAGGGGAGCGCTTAGCAACTGCAGACTGAGATATTTCACTCAGTCAGATCTCTGTTTTGCCAGAATATCTGTAGATCTATTTTGTAAAAGCAAAGCAGTTATATTGTCAGCTCATTGAGTTGTGTTTGCTTATATCGAGCAGACAAGAGGCAGCATTAACCTTCATTTGGAGGTGGTGGTCACCCAAGAAATTAAAATCCACTCTGTATTCCCTGAATTTGGTCTCCACCAACTCAATAGAGAAATGTTTGAATTTTTTCTCCACTGTGGTCACCAGCAATTTGCTAATCTTACCTGCTGATTGGTGCCTGGGTTTGGTAGCATCAATACGGAACCTTTAACAGCCTATAATAGTAATCCAAAAATATTCATGATACATCAATACGGATTATTATTAGCTTGTTTAACTAGCTAGTCTTCGTTTTGCGCCTCACTGGGGGCGTCACAGCTCTCATCTATTATCAACAGGCACGTGACATCATGACAAGCTTGCAAGTTCACACCCCCTATTTAATGTTCCATTACCCAAACTAACACTTTTAAATACTCATTCCATTGTGCCATCTTTTCACTTAACTTCCCCATCTACCTTTAACTGTAATTAAAATTTAAAATACCTTCCATTGGTGTTTGTATTGCATCCATATGCCTTGGGTTGTATCTTTTCTTTCCCAGCTGCACAATTAATTGTCCTATGGCGACAAGTAAAGTAGTTGATTGATTGTAGAAAGTGCTTTGACACATAGTCCTCCCTGCCAGCATGTTTTCTGGTTTCCTGCAAGAGGCCTTTTCCTTCTCATTCTGTCCAGCTGTGCAGTTTAAAATTGCTTTCTCCTCAGACTGCTCCCACCCAGCCATCCATCCTAATTTAAACGTTTCGGTCTCTGGCTTTGAACTTCACCAAACAACCCCGTAGGCTCCACACGTTGGGAAAAGAAAAAAAAGGGCCTTGAATGTCACCCGGCGCTCTGAGAGCCGTGCAGCCATCATCGTGTTTGCTTAAGCAGATATTACCATTAAACAACGCAGCAAATGAGGCAATTAGAAACACAGTGGTAGAGAGAGTGGGATGAAACAAAGCAAAGTCAAGGATGCATGCAAAATTCTCCTAAGGGTTGGCATTCAAACACAAGGCGTTTGTCATTTGCACAGTATTAACTGCCAGGCGCTCCTGCGAGAACTGCAAACATGTTTTCCACTCAACAACTGTTCCCTCGTGGGATCTCCTAGTGTTTTCCACCTCCAGTGTTGCACCGAATAAGTCATATAGCAGCTCTGTCCCAGTTGTCCGTTAAGCAGTGCTCGTTAAGTGGGTGCTAATTTGTCCCATGGCCTCCCCATATACGTCACACTGCATCACAGGGAATTTCTGTCCTCCTGTTGTGCACGCTCCCATAAGAAATGGTGAGTGTCTGATGAGAGGGATGGAAGCAGCTTCCCGGAAAAAACGAAAAATATGCGGAAATATTAACATTTAGATAGATTCTAATAACTTACGAGAAAGCCAACTTTTTACAGTAAGTGGGAGACCAGCAGCACTTTGATCCAGCGCAACTCGACTTTGAAACAAAGGGAGTAATTGGGTGGATGTAATTAAGTGTTCTGCTTACACAGTGGTTTAATCATTCTGTTCTTAAAGTGACTGGTAATGCGTGCAGCCTCCATGACTCACTGCCCTTTCCTTATGCTAAGTTAGCATTTTTCTTCCATGCAAATTGAACAATTGTGAATGGGTAAATGTGTTTAGTCTGCATAAAAATGGATGTTAACCATTTAATCAACAAGTTCCTTTCCTCTGTGCTACAAGTATGCATGCATAATGAATCGGCGCTAATAATGCATTTGATGTAAATCAGTGTGGACTGTTTAACTTAAAACTGTAAGTATTACGTTTCATGTGCAGACTGTTTAAAGATTGATGATATTCATTGACTCACAAATAAAGAATTGCTTTAAAGCCCTCGTCCCAGACATTGTTTACAGATTTATAGGCCTGTTTTGCCTCAGGGGAAACTCTTATTGGCTCTTTTTTTGTCAGGGTATCTCATTTGGTATGCATTGTGTCCATTAGCGCACAGCGTCCTTCTGCTCAAGAAAGAGTTATGCAAAAAGGATAAGTTTGCTGAAAGCTAAAATAAATAACCCCCAACCAGCTTGATGCCATTATTCAGAGTCACTGATGCAGCGGAAACATTCATCTTTGAAAAGTAGCCAGTGTGACGGGACTTGGTGGATGCTTTTTCACGCTAGGAAGACCAGACACTGATGTGGTGTTGACTTCACTTATTTAACACATGAAGTTTGTGTAGAACT
The DNA here is from genome assembly GCF_022539355.2 of Hippoglossus stenolepis. Classification (NCBI taxonomy): domain Eukaryota; kingdom Metazoa; phylum Chordata; class Actinopteri; order Pleuronectiformes; family Pleuronectidae; genus Hippoglossus; species Hippoglossus stenolepis. The sequence goes on from NC_061493.1 coordinate 4,315,304, forward strand.
TGTCTCGGGGTCCTGTGGCTTTCTTAAGTTTGAGGAAAGAAACCCTGATGATGTCATAAAGTTTATCCTGATATTGGTTTGGAGACTTCACATTTTGAGCAGAAACGCTGCATCATTAACACATGATGCATTCAAAAGAGGAGAGAAAGACCCTGCAGTTCCTTGGCTCTGCTGAGTTATTTAGCGTCTGTCAGCTCCTTGTCTTTGTTATAGATGTCAGTGCCTGTTGGTGCCGCTGTTTTTAGCAAAAATGCTCTTACAATCCCACCTACCAGGCATTTAACATTGGACAAAATTAGTGACAAGCTGGTGAATATCGTGAAGAATTTAGCAGCTAAAGACACAGAGAAGTAGTTGGAGAAGAATATTAGCCTTGTTAGCCGTAGACGGGAATGCTAACATATGCTGGTTGTACATTTTGCATTGTTTGTTAACAAACATGATTCATCCGATTCATTGTAGAACTATTGTATGGTACTTCATTAGTTTTGCATTCCTAATAGCTTGACAACAGAGTTTGGTTTCCACTGTGTGCATTCCACTGACTTGACCATGTTTTTTGAAAAGCATAAACCTGTAAACCGTATTGTCTCATGCACCCTTGTTGTCCTGGGCAGGTTCACATACACCTTAGGAGAGGGAATGTGGCTGCCATTGAGTAAAAGCTTTGTCATCCCCCCTGCCGAGCTTGCCATCAACCCCTCAGCCAAGTGCAAGACGGACATGACGGTCATGGAGGACGCGGTGGACGTACGGTGAGTGATGACTTTTCCAGGGACCCTTTTCATTCAGTGTTCAGGGTCCGGCATAATCGATGGCCAAGTGGCTTGGGACCAGTAAAAGTTTATCTAGGGCAAGTTGATTGACCTGAAATTGGACCCTTTAGGCCAGTAACTTCTTTTTCTTTCTTTTCTTTTGCAAAGGTAAATTTGCTTCAGAACTATGGCAAATCTACTAAATCAGTTGAATAATTTGATATTGTTTAGACTGTTATTAAGCATGTCATCTCATGTAGCAGTCTAACATTAGCCCTTAGATACTTGTGGCTAGCTAGCCTCATGGCGGCTGGGTTTAGCTGAACAGCTGTAATATCTGTTTTAAGTTAAGTAGCCATTACTAACGTGAAAATGTCGTACGTTTAGGTCGACACAAAAGACAGGCTGTTCATAAGTTGCTTATCGCAGGTTCCAATTTCTTTGTGTCCAGCTCAGACTTTTCTGTTTCAGTGACTGTTTAGTGACGATACTGATGCTGGCTAACTTCAACTGTTACTGTTGCTGACTGTTGTTAGATTGATGTGTGGATTGCCACACTAGCATGTTGTTTGCATCAGTATGGATTATTACAACAAACATTTAATTAATATATTAGAAAATAAATCAAATATCAAATGTTGATAATGATGATTATCATAACATTTAAAATGCATTAATTGTCACATCATTGAAAAAATATGTTATATCAATATTGGGAAATATCAGTTGGATATATAAAAGAGACCTGTCAAACTCTATGAAAAAAGTGTTATACAATAAAGTATTTCAAAAGGTAGGATACTACTACTACTACCACTAATACTACTACCCACCCCCAAAACCACCACTACCACTTGCAGAATACAGCTGGTGTTGACTCTCTGAACACGTCTCACTGTTTGTCTTCACACTTAATGAGCATTTGTTTTTTTATTTATTATTGTTGCAGGCAGTCTTAAGTATCCCTGTGAGGTAGATGCAGAGGTCTTGGCAGTCATTATTCAAAGGGTAATAAAACATCTAACACATAATCAATTATGAAGAGGAAGAAAAACCAGAGTTTCAAAAAAAGAATAAGGAGAAGTAATCGCTTTGCGATACAAAGCCATAAAGAGCATTTCGATTGTTAAATGGTTCATAACTCCTTCAAAGACAATCTGCTCTGTGTGCAGCGGCTGTGGTTGTGCATGAGCTGCAGAGATCCATAAATGATCGAACAACAATGCTGCAGTATTAAACTGGACTCAGGTCACGGCAGTAACAGAAAATACACCGAATTTGTTTTGGGGGGTCGTGATGTTTCTCAGTCCAGAAAGTAGACTGTATATAAACATGGACGACATAATGGCTCCAGAAAAGTGAAGCCATGGTGTCTTGATTGCCCCCTAGTGGCTGGCTTAACCCAGCCTCCAAGTTAATGGATGGGACATGGGCAAAATCAAAAAAATCTGATACCGGTCAAATATATTATACGATAGTTCTAATCGTAACGCTGTGTGTCCAAGTGCTTGTTGTCAATTACCTATTTTGATACCATGAAAACAGGGTGAAACATCCTGCTGACACTGATTGAGCAGACTTTGGCTCCATGACGTCTTCGACAAAGATGGCAGCATTTGTATCTGGGATATTATGGCTTCACTTCTGGATGGTTGTAGGAAGATAAGAAGCACTGTCTGTCTTTATATACAATATACAGTGTTTCAGGTTTCACTGCTACATTCTTCATATTTAAGCAACTGATATGCATTTAGTTTATGGTGGATGCACATTTGGCAGAAACTCCATATGATCCGAAAGCTTTTTATTCGTTTTCATAACAATACCATGATGCTCACATTACAGTAGTTAAGTTGATTTAAAAAAACCTTTGAGTTCTTCTAGACTCTGCATATTAGAGCTACCTAAAATATTCTGACAGTTATCTGATTCTGCCATAGACAGCAGAGATAGTAAATTATTAATTTAAATATCATTAGTACATTGATTTCAGATTTGACCTTTGACTAAAGTTTGATTAAGATTTTGCACTGATTAGAAAATCAATCTCAATCAACCCCGTTACTGTGGAAGCTCAAACCAGCAGAGCAGAGGCCAATATTGCTTTAATAAGATTTACTGCACATGTAAGTGTAAGTGCAAAAAGTGTGATTCCTGCCTTCCTGCCATGTTTTGCTAGGTGTGCTATCGTACCAGTATCTGCCCATGTTCTTGTGAAGGACAGACCCCATAGATATTTATTGTTAGACCCTCTTTTGTCATTGGGCAGCAGCATCATGACTCGCCCAGAGAGTTAAGGTGACTGCAGTTGTGTCTGACAGCATTATAAAGTCAGTGTGAACAGCATCACTTTTCAGAGAGGAGGTATGTTAATGTAATTAGTGGTGGGAATTGTCTTGTACCTGGAGCATGCCCTGTCAACACGTTAATGTGCACAACCGTGTCAGATCCTGCCCTGTAGTTACCAATGGTTATTTGCCCTGTGAAAATGATGTCAGGTACAATTAGTCTCGCTCAAATGCATATCCCCATCATTTCCTCTCATTAGCATGTTGGAGCTCAAGTTATGTCGGTCAGTTCATTTAAGTCCTGCAGCAGGGATACCATAAAACAAAACTGACCCTAACTAATGCCTCCAGTAGACTAAGTACATTTTTTTTTATTGTGCAGCTTATTATCAAACGGAGAGTTCAAGGTCTCTGACACAAAGACGCTTTTTTAAAGAAACACAGTGAGCTGAGTTTGCAGGTATGGGTACTGCGGCTCCCTCCCACACTTTAGGTGGGTTGGAGAGTCTAAAACCTAAATGTGTGAGTATGAATGGTTGTTTGTCTCTGTATGTCAGCACTGATACGTTGGTGACCTGTCCATGGTCGGTCGGGATTCGCTCCAGCTTCCCCACAAAGGAAAAATGGTGCAGATAATGAATAGATGAACCTTCACTTCTCACTGAATTCATCGCCCTCATTCCTTATTTTATAATGTATCGTCTTACAATAATGCAAACAAATGACCCAGTGACGGGATGCCTTTTGTTAATTTATCTATATCTAGTTTTGGTACTGTTTCCACAAAGGTGCATAAACATAAACAGATACTGTGAATGTAAATCTTATGGTTCCAATAGGCCTTTTCATGGTGTGACACTGTGAGTCCCCCATCAGACAAAATCACTTTAAGTTTAGGATTTATATTCCCATACTCTGGGGCTTTGAAGAATGTAAACAGGAAGTACAGTGTCACCATGTATTGATTTAGTTAGCTGTGGGCTGTTTTTGACTATATTTGTTTGTTTTGGTAAATAGGCATCTTTACAAGTATACTGAATTAAATTGTAGCTGATATATTCGAAGCACCCATGGGTCCACATGTAACTATACTTTTATCTGAACAAAACTTGAAAATATTTGTTTTTCTCTCAAACAAGTTCTGGACTTGTCTAATGAGCATATTTATATTTATTTATTTAGACTTATGGATTTATTAGTGTGGATAATCTCCAAAGGAATTGTAAGTCACTGAATTATTTAAAAAACATGTATATTATGTATGTTTGTTTACATTTGACCAAATTGTGACTCTTGGGTGTGCTTTTGGATGCAAATCGTGGCAACTGGAGACTAAGGGTTTTAAAGGTCTGCCACTGCCACAGGTGTGAACTGTTAAGTGGAACAAATCTAGTGGCCAGAATGCAACTAACTCCCGGTGCCTTACAATTAGCCTCTATAAAGTTGTATGCCAATCCATCAGATAATTGCTCAGATTTTTCTGTGATAGACCTAGAGACAGAAATTTACATTCCAAGAGCCACACAAATAGCATAGCACAATGTATTCAAGTAGCTTACAGTATGTCACATTGCTTTTTATCGGGTACGTTTTTTGTTGTTTCTGTGGTACATGTGTCAATGAATAGAGCAAATTCCATAAAATACCTTGTCCTCAGCACATAATGTAAGTGATGTTGACTCATCCTGGGAATCATTGCTAAGTAGGTTGAACTCCAGCAAAGGGAGTATAAACATACATAACTGTCTTTGACCATCAGGATGAACATTGTATCACTTAGACATCATCCTCTAAGTCATTGATGCCACATGGCAATGTCCCAGCTTTCTTTAAACATGCTGTCAGTATGATCCTTATAATTAACAAACAGTCTTAAAGCTCAAATTGTTATTTTAGACATATTTCAATCATGTTTAAGGATGCACCTTACCACAGTTAATGAGACGAGAGACCACTCTCCTGAGGGTGACAAATTTGATTTGTTTTCATCTTTATATTCAATAAAATTGCCCGGCTTTCTTATTTTACATCTCTCAACAGGCTTTGACACTCCATGCTCTTGATGGCAATAGCAAACAGGCCCTTCAGTGGACTCTCTCCGACCTCCAAGACCAAATCAAATTCTCCTAGAATAGATTGCTTCCTTTCCCATCTCATGTGGAGTACCACACAGCTCCATATTAGGATCCTTGGGCATCTATTTTTTCTGTGCGGATGACAGCCAGCTGTACCTTCCACTCAACCTTGATCAGTGCTTTTACATCCTGGATATCAAAAAGCTGAGGTTCTAAACGTAGGCTTTGCAAACAACTGTAGCTACGAGCTGCTGAGTCCCTCCTTATTATCCGTGCTTATTAATCACTGCACTCAATTCCACACACACACAAACACACACACACACACAGTTAGAAGCCAATAAATGCACTAAACATGTCTGCTTCGGAAAATTATGTATAGGCTCTTTCCGTTATTTCAGCATCCTTTTGTCCCTTTAGACTAACTTGTTGACTTTGCTGATTAATCAAGTCCATTGATCTTTCTGACATTTATCTTGTATCGGTTGTTTATGTGACATATATGCTGATTACTATAATTATATTAACAAGAGCAGAACAGTAAGATGACCAGTGCCAAGGCCAGTACACGTGCATGCAGTTGCTTAGACACAAAGTGGATTACTTTGATAAAATTAATTATATATTTAATTTATTTGTATTTCTGCTTTCTGAATAAATCTTAAAGGATGGGTGTGTAGGACTTAGGGGATCTATGGGCAGAATTTGAAAATAGTATTCTAACCCTGACCCATTACTGAACAATCACCTGATATTAAGCACTGGTGGGTTTTTGCTAGCTTAGAATTGGCCCTTTATAACTATAAATTTCACCACAAGGTTTCTACTCTAGCCACGAATGGACAAAGCAAACATTAGCTCCACAGAGGCCCTTTGGCTTTTATTATTTATTTATTTTCCATTACCTGAAGATGCTCCTACATGTTTAGAAAGGGGAGGATGAGGGCAGGGGTATCAATTTGGTTGCAATCTGCAACCTCACAGCTAGATGTCACTAAATCCCACACACTGAACCTGTAACATAAATTATAGACTGTATATAAAGATGGACGACATGGCAGCTCCCCGAAAGTGAAGCCAAAGCGTCTACATCATTACCTGGTGGCTGGCTTCTGGAAAGGTCATAATGTTCAAATGTTAATGTTTCTGATAAATTAGTTATAGATTTATAAATTTGTTAAATTTTAGCTATTCGATCCTATAAAAACGTGGGTGAAACATCATGATTGACAGCTAAGACTGACTCACAATTGCCTGTATCAGCCGGACCTTGCTACCACAGCTCCATACACCAGTCGCTACTGCACAGGCTCTTGCTCCAAATGGGCAAGATGGTGTTCGAATACTCAATGTTTCAGCTTCATTTCTGGATGGTCAGAGAAAGTGGAGACACATTGTCCATCTTTACAATCTATGACATGAAGTCAAGTGGTAGGACAGGATTTGCTGATATATTTAGCAGAATATCAATTTATCAACTAACCATGGTATTGCTATGAGTGTAGATTAGGTGTAAACAGCAAGAAGTTGTTATACTTGCATTAGAAGCCGACTTGAGATCAAGGCCCCCCCACCAGCTGGGATTGATAGTTTGTGAAATGTGCAGTCACAGTTCATGGAAAATTGACAATATGTTTTCTGTATTTTGCATACAAACTGGAGGTGATTTGAAAGTATGCCCATGAAATAAAAAATGAAAAACATCAGGCTAAACTGAAGGATGAAGTCATTACCAACCAAAGTGAACCATTAGAGACATTTTTAGATTGAGATTTCTCCCGAAGAGGTTGATTGACTTTCATGAATCAAATCAGTGATTCCTTTTAAATACTGTAATAGCCATTTGACTTATCTCACTCAGCTCAACTGAGTTCAAAAAAGGGTCTGAAATAAACAGTCTTTCTCAGTGAATGTGGCATCAACATGTCAAATAGAAGAGGCTGTTGGGCTTGTTGCTGGGCATAAATCACAAACTTGTTGATAATTATTTGAGTGAAAGAGATGTAGAGATACCCATGTGTAAATATGGCTCCAGGTGTGAATGTTACTGATGTGTGTACCACAGCTGCTTAAAAATACTTCTAGAACAGGGATGAAAATTAATGCTGACGCACAAAATGCCTAGTGTTTGTTAAAAAAAGGCTTTTATTTCCGGTTACCGTGAATAGAGCCTGAGTCGCTTCCTTTGCATCAGCCGTCGTAACTCGACCATCTTGTTGCATAGATTGCTAAGTATTGACATAGACTGTAGCTGAAAATCTTAAATTATAAACCTGAAATTAATTTAGAATGATTTATCGTACTTGTTTCAAGGACCACAACAACATACAGTGTCCTCTGTGTTTACAGACCAGTAACTCAGCCATAACAGTGGTGTATCTGCCACTGTCACAATCTTTCCTGAACCTCAGAGGGGAACTCTGCAGATTCTACACATCAAAGTGTGTTTACAGGAATTGGGGAGTACTACTGCATATGTGAGAAGAAGTTGTACAAAGCCTTTTGTGGCTCCGGAGGGAGCTGTGTCAAAGTCTCTTGTCACTTAGGTTGGTTAGGGCTGGAGACTGCAAGACTGGAAGAAATACAGATACAAACTGGGGCTGAAGGGTTAGAGAGAAGGGAGCATTAGCTGCTGGTCGCGAGATCGCCAAATCTCCAATTGAATTGTCTGTGGTCAAGTTGCAATGTGGGTAATGTAGGTGCAACCTGCCTTTTGGTCAATAGGTTTTGATAAGAATTAATGTAAAAGATGATGAAACATAATGAAAAGCTATAAAGGAAAAACAAGTATTCAATATCTCGTTCTGCTCAATTGATTTTCATCGCACAGTGTGAAGTGGTTTGCACTGTATCCTCATAGGTCTGATGGTTTGAATCCCAGCTCAGGTGCTTTCTTTCTGTGTGGAGTTTGCATATTCTCCCCGTGTCTGTGTGGGTTTTCTTCAGGTTCTCCAGCTTCCTCCCAAAGACATGCAGATTGAGGTTTTGTTAATATGTGACTCTTAATTGTCCGAAGGTGAGAATGTGAGTGTCAATGGTTGTTTGTCTCTATATGTCAACCCTACGATATGCTGACAACCTGCCCAGGGTGTACCTTTGGCCCAATATCAGTGAGGATTGGCTCTAGCTCCCCCTGTAACGCTAAATTGGTGAATTGCCTTTTCAACCATAGCATGTTTGCCACAGGTAATGATTATAGAAACCAAAGTTAGAAATGTTGACATATTCCAGGGATTTTATTCTATGCCACCATTTCTGTCTGGGTCGGTACTTGGGGTTAATTCTGTATGTGATCGATGACTCTGAAGTTTCTCATGTGGACACTTTAACTTTTCATTTTGCATTTCTCTACTAGTTGATGTATGAAATGGAATGAAACCACTATAGTGTCTATAGTTATCAGCTCTGCTATAATAAAAAAATATATATTTAAGAAATGTAACTTTTCCGACATTAGTGTTGTGAGTGATAAAAAAAACGAAAAAGGGAAAACGAAAAACATATTTATTACCTTGGGGGGGGGGGGGGTTTCATCATATTTATAAGACCAAATAAAAGTCAGTGGGGTGCAGGGAATTGGTTAGCAGATGTTTACCTGTCACGTCAGTAAAAGTAAAGAGGTTCCTGCTCCTCCAATTGCTTAATTGGAGGGATTTTTAGAGATGTTAAGAGATAAAACTATGATATTTCACTGGAAAATAGCAGCAACAAGAGACAACTCAGAAAAATGCAAACATCATTATTATTCCTCTGATGGTCTTGTGACCCATCTGATTTGACTTTAGGGCCGTTGGAGTTTGATACTGATGTCTAGGTAACATCTTAGCTAATATATCATTTGTGTATTGATCTGAAAAGGATGCACTTCTATAACGTGACCAGTAGCAATAAAAGAGCAATTCCAGTCAGCACCCCCCTCACCACAACTACAGCTCACTTTGTTTCACTTACGGTGTTTCATATACTGTAAATATATTCAGTTCTTCAACCCCCTGGACTCCACGCTCACGCATTTCAAATCCTCCTTCTTTTTTTTCATTTGGCATCCTTTTTTCAAGACACTGTAAATAACTCATTTCCCTCTGATCTGACATCTGATGAACCCTATCTTCCCCCGCTCCCTGGGGGCCACAGGGAAACACAGCTCACACCTACTTGAAGCTGCTGATTCCCTCCGCTCTTGAGCTGCGTTTCCGCCGCGTTTCATAAATATTTGTCACTCCGCCTTGATCCGGAGCAGATGGTTAAATAGCGACGTTCCCTGATCTTGCTCCGCACGATGAGTCGCCTCTGTGGCACTTACAATTTCACGAGGGCTCAGCCTTGGTTTTTCTTTTGCAGCATTGCCTTGAACTTGTATTGAAGATGTGATGTTGGTATCCGACCTGCATATTATTTGTGCGTTTTCTTGTATAACGAATGTTTTCTCGGTGTAGCATTTCTCCAACTCTGGCTTTTACATCATTTTTTTCATGTTTTTTACATAATCTGAACCACAAACACATTCAATCTGTTATTTTCAGAAATACCTATACATTCAAATTATACTTCTTTTTACATCGTTGGTGGTAATTTCCATTCTTCTGTCTGAACTGAATAACGAACTAATGCACGTAAATTGCAGGGCATAACTTGGCATTTAAACCTGTAGTGGCACTTTTCAGTGGTAAGTGGGCTGAATGAATGGTCCTTTGAATGGCCTGTTTTGACGTGCAACCCTCCCATTATTCAGCTATCCATGTTAATGGTGCCCGTAATTGAGGCTTATATTTATTGCCTCTTTCAAGTGCAGACAGCTGTCATAGACAACATGTTAAATATATTGCAGGTAGTGCTCATTGGCTGTTCATTGTACGGGTGTCCTGTAAATGCAGTAGGTTGTCAAAATTATGTGTGCTCCTTGTTTTTTTGGGGGGATTTAAATCAAATGTGTTTGTAATGTAACAGAGAACCTTTCTATTCTTATATGTAGCTCAGCTATAATATCTTTAATGTTGATATAATAAGCTACATTTTAAAGTATTGCAAATATATATTTACTTAGCTTATCCATTTGGGCAGTTTAAATAAGATTGCTCATTCTGGTGGGTTAATGAAGCAATTGTGTACTATTGTGTACTGATTGTAGCCTCGGTTGGGTCAGACAAACATTTTAATTGTCATTTTAATTAGATGAGTAAATTTGGATCCTGTGCTGCAGTCAATTGATTGTGAGAATTTGCGAATTTTAAAACTTGAAAACCTGGCCTTAAATCTTAACTGTTTTTTCTTGAACATTAAACTTTTCTGAACAAGTAAGCGACATAAAGTTTAATACTCAAAACGCTGCTTCATCAGGACTGTGTGTCTGTGTTGTGTGATCAGATTAGATTGACTGTCACTGGACTAAATTATGTTGAAATGTAGCTACATCCTGATTGATGCACAGAAGTATGTGTCATCACCTTTTCTCAACTGAACCCATCAGCAAAAACTAGAGTTCCTCTGGGATAATGTCAAATGGAAGTTTTCTTTGCTTATATGAAACTTTTTATTTCAGTTCCTCTAGAGAGGGTCAACAATGTCAACATAGGCCCACTGTCCAGGTATTCCATCCAAATACGAAACTACACATTAAACTGTAGGTGGAACAGCTTTCTACACAGGTTGTGTAGAAGAAGCTGCACAACGGCAGTGACAGACCTTCAGTCAGTGACACTGGTTCCGAGCAGTTGAAGCATGAGTGCATATAGCACCATTGCTCAGGTGCAGTTTGGTACTAGTACACAATTAGTATGACATTATGAGGTGCAACAGACAAGAGGTAATAAGCAGAGCATGAAGTGCAAAATCCTCAAGCCAGCAACCTGTATGTCGTTCATCTATTTGGTCAGGTGAGGAAAAAAAGTAGCGTCCGGTATCGACAGGCAGAAATTCATGCTCATACACCTCAGCAGGAGTAAATAGATTCAACTCCCCTAACTCCCCTAACTCTGCCCCATCCATGCTATCTGAACTTGGCCCAACAAAATATCTGCTTCCTCTTCACAGTAAAACTAAGTAGGCCCAACATGTGCTATGTGTGTTTGTTAACAAAGGCTGCCGGCCCCTCCCATCTAATTTGCATGGTACAGTTATAGTATTATGCAGATGAAAGGAAGGCTTTTGATCAGAGATCTGACCTGGATAAGGTATCCACATGCACAGTTTAGTAAGAAATGGAGATGAAATATTCATTAAATGGCACCGTGAGGCCATGTTCTTCCCCTTGAGTAATATTATTTCCGAAGCCAAGATATTTAGACGAGTTGCAGCATTTCTATGAAACTTGCTCTAGATAATCATAGTTGCTGCTGACTAACCATTTCATCAGGACAGCATTTAGTTGTACACATGAATAACATGCTCCAGGGAGAATTTACCCTTTGAATAGAAATATCAAAAATACTGGCAGATTTCCATGGCATTTTCCGTGCACAGTAATGCTGCTAAATGAATACATGTTTTTGATTTTCCTGACACTATGATGGAGTTTATTTTTGTACCACTCTTTGGTAATGGATATAGTCTGAACGATTCATCAGCATGACTTTAAACATGTTTTTTTGTCTCGTGTGACATTTAATGGAAACTTGTGTTTCCTGATTATAATTGGAGCCTCCAAATAATTTCGCTTTCACACTTGTTTCATCATCTGTCGAGGCTCAGTTCCATAGGTCCCCTATGAATAAATGACAACAAAGCAATGGGCAATTATAATTGAAAAATTGTTTTGTAAGATAACATGGAGATGACTGTGTGAGGGAAGGAAGCTCACTCTCTTTTCTCTCCGGGAACGCAGGAGAGGACGAGGCGTTGGTTAAAAAAATATCTTGTTAGTGCCTCAGAGGTCATAATTTTCTTCACCAAGGCAACTTCATGGCCGCACTATACACAAATTGTTGTTTATCATCACCAGTACTCAGAAATAGCTCTGTAATTTAGATTATGTGAGACTCAAGCCCTCTCTGCTTTGTTCTTCATCTCCATCAATCTCAAATCCTTATACTGTTGCTGCTCAGCGGGAGGATCTGCACATTGACCTTGCATTGAGCCACACAAACACAACAACACAAAGTGACTCCTCAGAGCAAGGTTCCAAACGATGAATCAAAGGTGCGGTTCATCTCCCGAGCCTACAGCTTTGGAAAGCGGCTATGCAGTGGAAAGCTTTTCCCATGACGATTAGACAGAATGAATTAAACATGCCAGTGTTTGTAATTTTATGATTTTACATATCTCTTCAGTAAGTTTAATAGAGAGGAAGGTGAAACAGAACCTCTTACAAAGCAGAATCCTGACGCACCACTTTGACCGAACCCCGTTTTTTCCACCAGTAATGTTAAAATGTGATCTAAATTCATTATTAAAACATTATTGATTGCTGACTTCACTGACACGGAGGAACAATTGTTGAACGTATTCCACCATTGACTTCACCAGACTAGTGTCACACATTATCAGTATTGCGATCTAGATCCCATTAGTGGCAATTGAGGCTTTTTATGTCACAGCCAAGACAAACACAGCAAAGTAGTTTGGGACGACAGAGTGTAACAGTGACCGCCCACATTTAGAATCTCTGGAAGTAAATGTCCGAAGAACATAAACATTTGATTCGGAGTTACAAAAAATATTTTTCATATCAGTTGATATCAATATATATCGTGCTATAAATCAAATACCCATGTGTTTATGTACAGTGTTCTTCTTATGTACAAACGTTTTTTTATGCACAAAATTGATTGTACTTGCTTGAACAATCATCCTGTGCCACTGCACTTTACTTATAACACTTCATAGAAACCACTACAGTGAAAAGGTGGATATAATGTACAAACTTTAATTACATTTTTATTTTTATTGTATTGCTTTTTTATATTTCTTTATTATCTTGTCTACCTCACTCTGATGTGCCTGCTGCTGTAACAACTGAAATTCCCCAGTGTGTGGATTAATAAAGTTTGATTTGATCTTATCTTAACTTAAATCAGTGCCACTGCACCATCAATATCATTTTATCGCCCAGCCCTAACTTAACGATATGTATGTAGACACTGACATACTTGCTGGGTGTGGTTACAGGGTCACAGAGCACACATGTGACCTCGCCCACCACACCTACCAGTGACAGAGTGCGGTCAGATGTGCAACACACAACCCTCAAAGCGGAGAGTTTAGTGAACACACTAATTTATTGACAGCAAGATCAAACAGTTTGCTGCTGTATGCTTAAATCTTTAATTAGTCCTCAACACGATGCACACTGCTAAACAACTGCTTTCTATGCTCTTTCTTTTATTTTCAGGGAGGAGTTGATGATCAGTTCATCCTTTGATTCATTGGAGGTTCTGCTGGACTCGTTTGGACCCGTCAGAGACTGCACCAAAGACAACGGAGGCTGCAGCCGCAACTTCCGCTGCATATCTGACAGAAAGCTGGACTCCACTGGATGTGTGGTGAGTCACCGTTCGGTTATAAAACTCGGGCTGTGAGCTGCCATACATTAACTTCACAATGTGACCTTTCCCTCTGGTTCCTGTATGAATCAGATTCAAAGTACTTAACAGTGTTATATCTATTCTGTACTAGTCCTTTTATGATTGATACAATATGAGAGCATGGGCCTGAATGCTTTTCCCTCCCAGCGCTCCACAGATCTGAGCCTGAGGGACTTTTAACCCGATGCCCACTTTTATAGCCTCTTTACTACTGGTTCATATTCTAATATTGTATGAATATCCGGCTGTGGTCGTCTGTGTTTAAGTCTGTCTGCCTGTATAAATATTCATGAGCCTATCTGCTGACCAAAATGACCCATATCAAGGACAATCAGTGGACCTGCTCCATGTAATGTGTCGGAGTCGACAGTTTGACTTTGCCTCTTGTCTCTTATGCCTCCGAGGCTGACAACACATTCATTACCTCCAGGTGGTGCTTAGCAACCAAGCGATGTAGCCGGCCGGTCTGTTTGTCTGCATCTGTTGGGAACTCCAGCAATGCTGTTTTGTTATTTGCAGAATCTTAGCGCCGTCTGCTAGTGTTTTGCTTCGCCCCGAAATCCCCCCACTTCTATTGATAAGCTGTCAGGCAGCAACTCCCCCGAACAATTTCATTTCAAGTACTTTGACGCACTTGAGCTCAGACTTTCAGGTATCGTGGGAAGTGCTATTTATGCAACTCTGCATGCTCCATCTTATCTCTCATAATTGTATCTCAAGAAGAGGGAGATAGCTCGTGAGGTGTTTGGGAACACCTCACGAGCTTTCCCATTGCTCACCTCACAATGGGAACACGTTTATAGATTAGAGCATATGTAAAAACAGTATCAATCAGTGTTTTCATTGAAGGTACTTCTCGGGGCTGTTGAGCACAGAGAGGCATTTGCCCTGTTAACAGGCATGTAAAGCACATGCTGCAGTGTGAGTATTGATCAACCTCTTGCTCCTTCTCCATCTGACTTTAATTACTAAGTCTCGGAGTACGAACACGCGGGCTGCAAATGTGCTCTGGGAGAAAGAAAGTGGATTTCAGGTTCATACATTTTGGATTCAAAATGTATGAATTGGAAATCTGTGGCATGCCCAGTATCCTCTGTATCCTCTGCTGCAACAAGATGTAACACAAATCAATCTCACCTCAATTCCTGCAGTGCCATTTTCTCCGGTTCCTTTTGTTGTTTTTTTTATAAATAAGACTGCCTCTATGAGATAACAGAATGATGCATGTTTCATTTGATTAAAGGTGAAATGTTTTATTACAATAATTAAGTAGAAATCACGATTAAACTATTCCCAGTGGGATATTTTTTTTTTCTTCTTGTGTCTAATTAAAACAGACTATTGTTTCACTCTTAGTTTTTACTAATGATCTGATGTAATTGCAGGCTCAATCACCTCCCGCTAGGATAAGTTGTGAGTGCAACGTGAGAGTCTGAAGCCTCGCCAGCTTTTCTGTGAGGCTGCAGTTAGCAATGCTTTGTCCTCTCAGCTGGCAGCGTCATGCTCACCACCATGTACCATGCTCAACCTATCGGCCTCAGCAAGCATTGAAAGAAAAGCTCATAGGTCCACGCACTTTAGATAAGATTGTATGGTTGGTCAACTGTTGGGTCCATCCTCCACCAGTGTTTCCCATCGTTAGAGAATAAAAGATAAATTCTGACATTTTGGGATTTACTTGGTTTTTCAGTAGAAAATATTGAAGCAATTAGCACACATTCAATTAAAGCCTTAACAATTAGATTCCCTCATGAATGTATTACTGCTCCCGGTGAGTGTCCCACCCATCCACTGCTTCTGGTCACAGACCCGTTCATTCCTGTTCAGACCTGGTGTTAACATCACAAGTTCAGGTTTGAACCCATGTGCACTGAGATCCGATCACATGAGCCTCATTCGTCGGTCTGCCGCATGTGGCCACGTTCTTTTTGATGTGTGAATGCAAATGTGTCCAGGGCCACATGTGAAGGACCCCTACTCATCTGACGTCCCCTAACATGGTACAGTTTAAGTGTATTTCTTCGCTTCTCAGTGTCTATCCACTAATTTGTGAGTGGCCACCGCTACAATATCAACATTGACCATCACATAATGATTGATACTTTCTTAAATCTTTCTTCATAACAGAGCTGCACAATATTCATTCAGCCCCTCTTGACTCCCCACTCTCTATTGCTTGGTCTGACACACACACACACACACACACACACACACACACACACACACACACACACACACACACACACACACACACACACACAGTTACATCAGACACATCTGTAATCTCAGACTGGGCAAAAGCAACATCATTTGGTCTTTGCGAAAACACAAATTACGTACATGTTTATTTGCATATAAAGCGTGGAAGTGAGATTTAATCAGAAATGTTCACAGGAGACACATTCAGGACACATTATTACGTGAGCACACAAACTGACCACTTATGATGAGTGGCCTAAGGGCAGATGTTAATACCAGCTCTTTAACGGGGCCATTAATGTGTTTTTCTGTCCTCTATTCGACAACTTATCATAAAAAAAACTCAGTCGTTAGTAGAACTTGTGAATGTCCACTACCTACATTTTTACTATACACCGTGAGAGGAGTCATCTGAGTTGCAACAACATTGCACCGGAATGTCAGAAACCAAAATATCCATCCAATTTTCATCTTGTACCAAGAGATGACAGAGCGGAGATTCCAGCAGGGCTTTGAAGTCTCATGGGCATTTGATCATGTTTTACTCATTAAAAAAAAAGTATCCGTTTCCTGCTCTTTGGATGTGAGAAAGCACAACAAGAGAAAAATCCAGATATTTTGTCCTGATGTTATTCCTTTAAATACAATGACTGGATTCTTTTAAACAGCTGCTTGTAGGCACCAGCATCGAGCTGCTTCTGCCTCTGTATGTTGCACCGTGTTGCAAATTCTTGCCAAAAGCGTTGAGGAAAGAAAATTCCTGGAATTATACTTTCATGGATCCAAAGGAGAAACGGCAAAAAATATTTCATGCCAGCACTTAGAGGTGTCATGAGACTCTACTTTTTTTTTTATATTAATGATTTATTGGCCTCTTATATTTCCATCCCTACGAGCATGTTGAAGAATACTGTGATATTCTTATAACATTTTT
The DNA here is from genome assembly GCF_022539355.2 of Hippoglossus stenolepis. Taxonomy (NCBI): domain Eukaryota; kingdom Metazoa; phylum Chordata; class Actinopteri; order Pleuronectiformes; family Pleuronectidae; genus Hippoglossus; species Hippoglossus stenolepis. The sequence continues at coordinate 4,332,074 of NC_061493.1, forward strand.
AAGAACCTTTGGAGAGAAAGGGAACAAAGGGAAATTCCGCACTTACACACTGACAGTATTTAGCCTTATTTTCTTCGGTATTCTCATCAAGTGAATGCTCACTAAGCTCCACTCTAACAGGCGTAAGTGAAACAGAAATGAATACCCTTGAATTTTACACTTAAATAAGAGCCCCCATGGAGAAGGAGCTGTATGAGTATTTTAGACAAAATATATAACGTGAAGGGTTTTCAGGGGGCGGGACTTTTACCTTTTTACATTTCACTGTCAATTCGTCTGTCAAGCTTTATCACTTGCAAATATCCAAAACACAAGATTGGAAAAAAAGAATCATCCTCGGTATACCGGCTTACATTCAAATGACTGCTCAAATGTGGGGAGGAAATAAATATTCAATTTGGAATAAGTTTATCTTCAGTCACAGGGCATAAAAGCACAAGGCAAGAACAAGCACCCTCAGAACAAAAAAGATATGAAACACATTTAGTTTTGACGTCTGCACGGAGAAGCTTTGAAACGTTGATGGAACATCTTAGATCAAGGTACGTCTGTTTGCTGATGTAAAAACACGCAACTGCAGAGCAACAATACCATAAAAAAACAGCTCGGCCCAAATCACCTGTTAGCCCTTCAGTGAGTTCTGCACACTAATGTGAGAAAGAGGTTACGGCTCGCATTCAGATTATTAGGCACTTGAATTCTTTCAGACAATAGCAGCAGGTTTAATTCTGATTTGTGTGTCTGGTTCATGTTGTGTTCCCCATTTGCATTCATGCATGTTACTACAAAGTGGCACACACCGATCTACCAATTTGTTTGTGACCCTGAGTGCACCATCAAAGTTACACGTTTGGATTCAAAGGAATGTGGGCACTGTCGGGGGGGGGGGGTTTCTCAGCCTTTTTTAGTTCCACTTTGAGATGCATTGCTCTGCACTTTAGTCTGTCATGTCCCAATCTGTAACCTTATGATTAAATCGTGCTTAACTTTGACGGTTCAGAGTGTTTGTATTGTATTATAATCTAACAGCAAATGAGACGTAAGGAACATGGAGACCTTAGAGACAATTTCACTAAATAAATGAATTAAAATTTTTTTTTTGTCTTTCAGTTTTTCTAATGTGCACTCAGACTTTGAGTCTCACAAACAAACTCAATAACATCTATTCCGATGGCATGTTCACACCAATCGCGACAAACGTTTCGTGCTGTGAGATTCCATTCGAAGTCAATGCAAAAAATGTCATTCACGTCTATTGCTCAAGTTTAAATATTTGAACTCGAGCTAAAATTTAGTGTGACATGATGTTGCAAAAGCCAATCAGTGGCTGGAAAGGACAGTCATGCAGTCACAGCTTCCTGGAGGAAATTCCCGGAGCCGTGTGCTCTTCCGGACCCACACACACACAACACTGGTGGCTTCTGCAGCATTCCCACAACATATACCCGACATACACTACGCAGCCTCTGTAGTCACTTCAACCAGTCGTCCTCCTCTCCTTTTCTGGAGGGAAACAGGTGAATATTCCCGGGTTGTGTTTATTCGCATTACTTGCATGATTCACGCAAGTAACGGGAATGTGTTAACGCTAAAAGCAGATCTTAACACTGGTACAGATAATTCAATGTAAAAAAATTCCTATTTTAAAATATGTAATTTAACTTTGGCCATATTTTAGTATTTTTCTTTCCTCACAACCATCTGGGGACCCCCAGAACTTATTTTGGTTGAGAATCACTACTATAAACGACAAATCACTGCATGTTTTGATGATGAACTTGGCTACAGTGCTTTCTATGCTAATGGCAGTAAATAAATGCAAACCTCTGCTGTGACGCTAACGCAATAAACCTACTTAATCATATTTAGTTTCCTTGATAGAGACTGATATGGTGGCATATTGTTGTATTTGCATCTTTACTACAGAGATACTACCTGTGCTTCACCGCCTTATCTTTGATTCACTTTCAAGTATGTTTTATGAGAATATCATGAAGTACTTTTGTCAGCTCCGGGTAGTATCTTCAGGGTCATTAATCTCAACTAATATGTACAGTAGTGCGGGCTGTGTGTAGCCTGTGAGGGCAAACCCAGGACAAACGGGTTGCTCCTCTTGCTGCAGGGTGATAACCGAAGGTGATTTACCAGGATTATTTTTAGCGTTTTTCTTCTTGTCTCTGTTTTTCCAGCTGCGGACAGAGCACAGTAATCAAAAGGATTCTGGTAACAAAATTGACCGGAGCATTATCAGTCAGAGGGAACAAAATAGGATTCAGAAAAATAGAAATCTGTTCCTTTTGGCTGCATTTACTTCTGTATTCTATGAAAACATCAGTCAAACCATCTTATCCCCTTCACCTGCTCCACCCTGAGGTTCTGCTGCTCCTTCCGCTCTGTCCCACTCTTACTTTCTCACTGTTTGTTTTTGTCCTACCACTGCTATATCATTTTTATTGCCCGTGCTCGATTCCCGTGTTTTACTCCCTCCTTTCTGGAATGGGCTGTTTGCTTGATCTGTGGTAATGCTGGTCGCAGCTTTCTTCTGAAACCGTAAAGGTGACTTGCAGTTATTGGGCCGCGGCAAGTAAAGACCCGCTGCTGGACTCGGCTCGCAGAAGCCTTAAATCACCGCTGCTGTCAGAAGAGCCGTTCACTTGATCATTCAAAGTTGTGTGAAGATCGACTCCGTACGCGGAACCTTGACCTGGGAAATCTGTTGTCGTGAACACGCCTGCTGTTAACAAGAGTTATGATGAGTTATCGATGAGTCCAAATCGCACTAAATTCGACACTGCACTTCTTCGGGCCCTTAACAAGCCAATAGGATGAATGGTTCTCAAGATCTGTCGCTCATACAGACAGAGATTTCTGGAATCGGTAGATAGATCCCGCAGATTATTGAGTGATGCATAACGTTGAGCTGAAGTGCGCCTGTCCAGTAAACATGTTCTCATTCACTCAAAGCTCGGCGATCGCATCCTGCTCTTGAACTGCTTTATTTTTCTGAGCTCTACTTGATTTACTGAATGTAGCTCGTGGTCAGTCCCGGGCAGTGCTGCTGCTGCTGCTGTCTCAGTAAATCAGCCACTCATTACACACAGATTGCTGAGCACAAATTGAATGAGAGAGGCAGCGTAAATCTGCCCTGCGCTTTTATTTATGTAAATCCAGCCCTGAACGTACACAATCATCAATTACAGAGGAGACGTAGGAGGAAGCTGCTAAGTTGAGGGGAGGATTTTCCCTTTAAGCTTTTGAGACAACTTAGATTGTGATGCAGTGCAGAGTAACTAGTAGAGATGTCCACGGTAGTTCAATATTTGCTGATTTAACTAATTACCTAAACTTTTTAAAAAAGTAGCTTATTGCAGTTTGCTCAATGTTTTGGTATTTTATTTAAGGGAGGCGTGTCATTAATCTTTTAAAAACCATCTCATGCTGTGTTCACACCGAACACCAAGCGGACATTTGCATGGCGTAACTTGCGTGTTTTGGCAAGCAAACACCTCTCGTGAAATGGGAAATGAAGAGAGGAAGTGGCTGAAGTGACTTCATCTGCTGTGTTGTACCTTTTGAGGAAATGTCAGAGAAGTCAGTGCCGTTGTGGGTCCCTAAGCTCACCTGGAGGCACAGGCAGCGCTGGGAATTTGTTTGAATAGTGTGATGACGTGCTGGCTCGGATCCGTGTTAGGATCTGTCACCTGTGAGTTTTCGTTATTAATTCTGATTTGCAAATATCTCAACTTGAAGGAGTGAAGCGAATGGCAAATATGTCTATTCTCATTGCACAAAAAAATCTGCTTCGCATTCGGTGTGAGCGCACCGTTAATGCAATTTGCAAGTGAGCGAAGCCATTCCTCTTCACCCACACACACACACACACTGTCCATCACCACTGCTCCTGGCTGCTGTTGCATACATTAGTGTGTGTGTGTGTGTTTGTAATTATCTTGTGACTGTTGAGCTTATAAACGAGCCTCTCATCCATCTAATAAAGATGGTAAACTGGCAGGGCCCCAGCACTCGGATTCCTCCCTAATCAGTTAACACCTTGTCTGAATCCGCACCGCCGGTAGCTTTCCTGTCTGCGTTTAATATCTTTCCTTGCGTGAGAGTCGACTGATGCCGGCGGTCTGCGCTGACCGGCCCCGCTCCTACCCGCTGATATATAGCACTCCTGGGGAGAGGCGGCGTGTGGCGCCTGTGGAAGCGAGACTGTAATAATCACAGGATGAGTGCGAGATTAATTAGCCCCGTCTCGTCACTTATCTTACACTGCAAAATGTTGGAAAACAAGGATGTTGTTGACAGAGCAGATTGCCCGACAGGACGGAAAGCAGAGATTAGCCGGGCGCTGTCTGCGGCTGATCATTAGTGCTGTTTTGCTGCATTTTACAGCTGTATGTGCTGTTTGTCTGCTTAGTAGCACTATAGTGTGTGTATGTGTGTGTGCTGTGACGGTGCAGTGTGCCCTCGCGGTAGTCAGATACACAGTCTTGGATTTAACCATTCAGATGCAGTATGTTCCAAGTAATGATAAATTACAGCTTGTTTTCCCCCTGATGGGTTGGAAAGGACAGGTCGCTCCACGTAGAGGAGCTTCCATTGTTCTATATCCATGTGTTTTGTTTTTTGCCCTATTCATTACAAAGGGCAGAAAAGTGCTGCTCTTGTTTTTTCTACGAGCTGACACTTTGAGGGTCTTCTGGGTGTTTTGATTTTGACAGCTGATAAAAAACACGTCGACTAAAGGGAGCTTTGACTTGAGAACACTTTCAAGTTTCACACATTCAGATTCGGTGTGATTGTTGGGAGGTTTTACTTAAAAAGGAATACATTAAAGAGCATGGTAGGGTAAAGGCAGAATGGCATTTCTTTACATGTTTGCTCTGAAGAGGGTCCCGTGTGTTGCTCACGTTTCTCATGCATCGTAGCTTAAAGGGCCCATTCATTCAGAAACCACCCTTACTTTGATGTTTGACCTTCATTGTGCAGGATGGTGATGCACTGTAAGTGACAGGAGTTTGACACTAGACAAACACTGTCGCTGGTTTCCGCACCTGCTGAAGAAGAAAGGTTTCCTGCGCTCACCTTCAGAACTCGTTCAGAGACGAATCAAGGTCCAACATGTGTCGTATAGAAGTACAGAGTGGAAACCTGAAGACTCCGGTGCACATACACACATAAGTGCTTTATTGTTATTTATATTTCCAAATTGTCTGATTCTTGATTGGGAGTAAGACGTCCCAAATCAGGAGGTAAGATAATCGATGACATATGAATAATCATTATTCGAAATATGAGCAGTGATAATGGCTGTGCATGATACGAGTGGTTATCTATAACTCTAGTTTAGCTCCTGTAGATGAGCAGAGATAATGGCGGGACCACTGGGTCATTACATGCACATGACTGGTGCGTATCACACCAGTGGGGCCAACCCATATAGCTTAGATACAACGTAGATACAAGCTGCCTGGTGTCTGCTCTTTGCTCGGGTGAGAGTTCGATACAAAGGCAGTTAATGCCACGTTAGGTGAGGGTTAGAGAGTGCTGTAGCCTTTCTGAGTGCTCAGCACATTCATGATAGTACAGCCTGATGCTCACCACAGGGCCTGATCAAAACATCACTTAACATCAACACTGGCTTTCCACAGTAATTGTCTGTTAACTTTTGGCCCAGTACACTTTACTGTATATTGAAAAGTACAATCCTTATCTCTGTGTTTATTTCCTTGGAAACTGGAATAACTAACATGTTAAAGCGTATTAATGCTGAAATCTCAATGTCACCGTTGTGGTTAGTCTGACTGTGATCATGCTAAGAATTCAAACAGGGGCAAGTAGCCAAAACCTCCGATCACTGTTGGAGCAGTTATCCTTCACGCACTTGTGACGATAACACACCAACCATAACAGACATAAAACTTACGCATATCCCAAAGGGTCCTCTTGTGAGGGTAAGGATAAACAAATGAGTTTGATTCTAATTAGGTATTTATTGCTATACAAAACGAGATGAGAATTCATTATTGACTGCTGAGATTGAATTGCGATTAGTGGGACAAATGTATCTGCAGGACGTTGACGCTGCAGCTCTGCTCCACGTTCACATACTGCGCAGATTTTAGCTCCAAATCACGTCCCTGGTCCAAGATGGCGGCACCTGTACCCATGATATTTTGCACATTGTGAGGAAGTGGAGACCATTTTTATAAACAGTCATTGATCCAGATCTTTTTCGACTAGACAAATACTGACTTGACATGATTGGACAGTGTGATTGCTGTTGTTTAGATTATAATTTAATGTTTACCCTGAAGGCTGCATTAAAAAAAACGTCCTTTCTGCACCTTCATGTGAATGTCCACGTCTTAAAACTGCATTAACACAATATATTATTTAATATTTTTCACTTCTAATTACTTAATTTTTTTAACCAACTTCAGCCCTGATCATGAATACCGAATATTCATTAATTTTCTGTATTTTAACCCTTTAAAATACCAGTTTGTTTGCATGATGCCACCATTTGTCAGTAAAAAAGAACCAAAGCATTTATCATTTTCCACATACTACATGATAATGATGTTTCTTTTGGAGGGTTAACACAGCTTGGCATTTGTCACTGATTAGCAGCAACTTTGACTTTGGTGCATTATTATTTTGGTGTAGTGTCACATTTAAAAAACACTACCCTCTAAAACGCAACAAAAACAAACACTTACACACACACACTGACAGCTTAGCATGCTGTTACTCACATACAGAAAGTCACAGCAAAATTGGTGTTTCACTTGTTATATTGTATTGATTCTACATGTAGACGTGTGCGTCATGTTTGTGTGTGTGAGTGGCGATGACAGGGAGTGAGGAATTATAACATTGCACAATATCATTTCTCAGATTTGTCTACCTATGGATACTGTCATAACACACACACACACACACACACACACACACGCACACATACGCACACACAAAAAGATACAAAAATATTATTATCATAATGCATGTGAAGGCTCTCATGTGTCATGTTTGTGTGTGCAAGTGGTTGAATTGGTGATAGTGTGTGCAAGTGTGTGAGAGAGACAGAGAGGGAGAAAGACACGGAGCAAGGAGGTGTGATAATTGCACAATGTTATTTCTCAGATTTTTCAACCCCTGGGTTTAGTCTTGGTTTATCACACACACACATACACACACATGTTCTTTTTTACTCATCCCACTCTCTGAAGTCCATATTAACACACACACACATCATTTCAGTTGCAAACATTAGCTTTATGGGTTCCATTATACAGAAATAGTGCCACAACAGCAGACCAGGAAGTATGTATTTTACCTATGTGTCAAATATGGGAAAATGGGTCAATATGATGTTAAATAGTAAAAAAAAATATATAAATTTGAAGCCAGGACCACAGAATGAAAGTTTAAAAAAGTGGAATGCATGCTTTTATGTTCTCGTGGCAGAGGGATCCATAAAAAGCAGTTCTAATGGGTTTCAATGGGGCCATTTTAGCTGCGAAGGTGCCGAAAGGTAGTATTTTTTTTTACACCGTGAAAAAAAAGGCATATCATAGGAAAAGAGGTTGAAGTTTTAACATTCCACAAAAAAATACACACTTTTGGAAAATGTCATGCAATATACATCAACACAGCCAAAATTATACAAAAATAAAAAACTGAAAAAGCCCAAAATGTCCCCGAGGTGCCCTTAAGGGTTAAGCGATTGATGGGCTTTGTTTCTGTACAGGAGCTTTTAGCTTCAAAGGGCACGCTGCTTTCAGTTCCCTTAAATCGAGGCTTGGTAATCCTGGAAAAACCTCGAAAGAACAGGCTACACTTTGAAAAAATACAACTGATACATCCCACCGAACGTGCTCTGCCTGACAGCTGCCAGAAGTCGACTTTTTCCACGGGTCGCTCCCTGATTTCTGGCTCTCATCTCTGCTTCAGAAGTGTACGTCTCTCTGATCATGAGCGGTGAGAGGATGAGCAGGGTGTGCGCAGGCAGGTCAATAGGTGGCCGACCGGTTCGCTGACCAATCGTCTGGACCAAATGAAATGACTGGTTGTGTTTATCACAGTCCTGTGAGGGCCACGGACACCGGCTTTTTATCTTTTTTCAACTTTATTCATTGATGGCTATCAGGATTTCGACGAATTTGATAACAACATGTAACAACCCTACCATTAACTGCATGGATTTGGAGTGCAACAGATTTCCATGCACCAGCGTCCTTTACTTAGCACATGTGGCAGCAGAGGCCCCTGTGCTCTATCCCTTTCTTAGCAGCCTGGAGTTTTTTTTGTTGATAATTCTGGACAGAAACATACTGTATGCTGCTGGCTGAAGCACTTCTTCTCTCCACTTTGTATTGGTGCAGTTCCCCCGAGGCAGCAAAAAACAATCTTGGGACACTAAGCAGTGTTGAGTGGAGTCAATACCTGGCAGAGATATAGCTGGACCTCAGCCCCGAGGAGGAATAGGAGCACATAGATTGTCACCACTGATGTTTTTTCTCCAAGGGTCATAAGATTTATGTGGGGTGTGTTTTTAGGCTCAGAAGGTTGATGTCAGCATCTGCTGCAGATAATGTAGGTCTACTGTACAGGAACGGTACAATTATTGTGTTAATTGTTGAACAAAACACGTTGTATAGGATTTATGTTAATATTCACGAGGAAGTATTTATTTTTAAGACGTTTTCTACTAAAAGAGAAGAGGTTACACAAGTTGCCTTTTCATGTCATCAAGATGTGAAGACTGACGAGTAACTGTGACAGGAACATGGTTCAGGCACTGACACAAATCATATTCAATGGCAGGAACGTGTCCTCCTCACTATTCAAAATCACATTTTCTGTGTAGCTCACATTTACAGTTTCAGTTGGATGTACTTCATAAAATCCCCATAAACAGTTTTTCCAACCGGTAATATCCCGACAGTAGAAGAGTAATAAAAATGTCCACACGCTCATCTGAGTCACTCTCAATTATTACCATTTGTTCTCAGCTATTAGGCTGTGGGAGCAGCAGGGAGTGATTTATGGTCCTTTTTTGCCCAAGGTTTTGTTTGTCAGACAGGAGGGAGGTTTCTCTGCCTTAAAGGATTTTATACTGAGTGGTGCACCTCACCAAAGGGGAGATGAATGGGGATGCAGAGGGAGGGATGTGAGGCAAAGATGCTGGGGGGGAGTTGAAAGGGTCAACAAGACCATGAGAAGTTAGTTGCAGCGGTTTGACGAGCTGGTTTGACGTGTTGAACAGTAGCAGTGTGACACTCAGCTGATGGGGAAGTCGGAGCATTTTAACCAGCAACATGAAGCAATTGTTGATTCCAGAAATCACTGCAGCCTGAAACAACAAAAAGCTAAATCAACCACCCATGAAACCAGCAGGTGCTTTTCTCTCTATCTGTTTTAATGCATATTATCTATTTGCACTTAATAACACTTCAATGCAGAAAATGAACCCACTTAGACCTGATTTGACATATGCATATTTACACCTTTCAGGACTATGTACAACATTTTGCCTGCTTCTCCCTTTAGAGCTGGATGAGATGTGTGCATGTTTCATATGATGTCATTGTTTTAAAAGCATGTAACTGATGAAAAACAACCTGATTCACTAAAGTGCCTGCAGGAAAGGCAAAAGGCGTTATGAGAAATGTAATTTGTTTGTTTTCTGCACAATTTAAGATTTTAAAGTAGCGTCTCCGACAGTGGCTGCTGGTCTGAGCAAGGGGACCGACATTAAAGCAGATTACAGCAGAGTTTCATTGACCAAAAACAGCATTGAAAATAATGAAGACGATTAAGACCCAGACAATGTTCCTGCTGACCTGCTGAACAATGATTTGTGGGCAAAGGGAGGTCTCTGCTAGGATCTCTGGGCTTTTTTTGGAAGGGAAAATTAAATGATTTACGAAAGCCAAATATTTAAAGCAATTTTTTTTTTCTTCATGTCTATCTGCGTATCTTTGTTGGCAATTCTGTCAAACTCTCAGGTTTTAGGTGCTTAGGAGTCTTTTTTTTAATTAATTATTTATTTTTAGGTTTTTATTCCGGACCTTAGGTCTTAATTGGTTAAAGAATTAAAAGGTTAATTTCAAGGAAACAGGGGTAAATACATCAATATTACAGCAGTTTAAAAAAGCCATAACTTCACAAATATTTTGTTACACATCCATCATTTTTAAATCTCGTCATATCCATAAAGGCTGGAAATACAATAGAACCGATTCAATTGAAGAATCCCTGCTATCCCAGTGTACTACAATCAACCTGTGGACTTTCAGGGGAACCTGACAAACAGCTGTGGTAATGTTACAAGAGTAAAATGTATTTTCAAAAACATTAATGTAGTGGAACAAACAGAAGGAAAAAATCTTCAGCAGCAGAGAATGTGCTCAATTCAACAAGTTATGAAATTTAACAAGGTCAAAGCTCCCTCTTCTAAACTGAGCAGAAAATTGTCATTGCATTAATCATTTAGTGAAGTGTAAAATGGCGGAACAGACAGGGTAAACAACTTTTTGTCATTCAAACCAATAAAATAATCCAAATACAGCATAGTTACCTGAATTATGCATCAAGTAGGTGTGAGGTTCTTTTGTCAGGGTCCACCTGTGTGCTTGTGTGTCTGATGTAGCTTTTCCTGACTTGTGTGCGACCTCAACTTTGTAACCTCAAATAATCCTGGTAAAAAGTCTGGGTTCCTTGTAGACCAAAAAGTGTCTGCAAGCAACAGCAAAAAAAAAGCCTCACCATCTCATTAGGAAACTTCAAACTCCAGCTCAGACGTGAGCAGGCACTTGCCACATGGTATAAATAATGCTTGTCTTTTAAAAGTGATATGTAACTTCCTTTTGTTAGGTTTCTCAGCTCGCAGTAACAAGGTTGAAGTTTTTACCTCTTCGTTACCAAGTGAGAAGCTAAAGTCCACAAAGTTTCCTGAATAATTTCCATCGCTTGAAATGCATCGTGGGTAGTAGCGGAAGACTTGAAAACAGACTGATATAAGTTTTTTAGATGAAAAGTGTCCGATTTATGGATACTGACACAACACTATGGCAACAGTAAATGAAAAGACCCGGGGTCAGACGATAAGATCTTCCTCTTTGCACGGTGTCCATTTGACCTGGAGCGCCCTCCCTGTTGTGCTTTCTCCACTTTGCTGTGGATGCGAGGAGGGTTACGCCAACTTACTCCGCACTGAACTTCCTACCTAGAACATCCACAGGAGTCCAGGCTGAAAAGCCGGGCGCTCGGGGATGAGTTGGCCTTTGGCACTCGCTGCTTATCTCATCACTCCGGCCCGTGGAACAACTCTCTCAAGACAACTTTCTCGATTGAGAAAACATGAAAGGAAAGTTAAACTGTTGGAATATGTTGAAATCGCAGAGAGTGATTTCTTAAACGCAGCTCCTCAGTACAGATGCGTTTCTCTGTGAAGTTGACACAGATGCTCCTGGGGGCTTCTCTCTCTCTCTGCAGTGCGAAACAAAAAACTGATTTCAGGTTTGCAGCACATATATTGTCTCAGTTCTCTTCGTGAAAGATCAGTCAATATTGATGCCATGCATAGAGAGATGAAAGAAAAAAAACCTCAACGTGTAATAAGTGGATAAACATATACATCAAAATAAAGCTTTTTAAGTTCAAGCAATATCCTGTTTTTGGTCTAGTTTTGATATCACATAACTTTGCACAAACACATTTCTCCTAAAGGGCAACATTGAGAGTATTTGTTTTTCTGAATTTGCACATTGTAATGACCAGGTTTGCTAAATAATAGAGCAGCCTTCAAACTAAAGGACACTATAATTTGTCATCGCTCTCCTCAGTGACCGATATATCCCGTTTTTGAAATGACATTTTCATCAGCACAATGGTATTGTTTGTCAGTGTCTTCCAAAGTCATTACAAACGGCAGTTATACTGAATGGTCAAAGGAAACGATTAATGACCGTTGGCAAGAAATGGGATGCACGCTGCAGTCTCTCATGTCACGTCATATTCAAGTGACACACTTTGATGGCCCAACCATCCACTCTAAAGGCCTAATGGTCCAACCACAGTGTCTGCTGGTCAAACTGTGCCTGTAACAACCTTTTAGATCAGTGGGCATCAACCTTATCAGGCCCCAGATCACTTTTTTATTCCAAACGTAAGCTGAGATCTACCACCCTGATATCTTTCACCCTGATATCTTCCAAAAAAACTGAAAAAAACCCACAACCGCTACTGCAGAACAATGTTTTAACATAGGTTTTGACTTGAATATGGCCATAAATATGACTATTTCCTTGTATGAAAGTAGTCCCTTGTACTCAAATAAATACAAGTACTATACAATATGAAGCAGTGCATCATATGCTCCTGCAAATGTTTCACGATAAAAAAAACTTTTTAAACAAAAGAATTGATTCGGTCAACAGAATTGCGTTTTTTTTTTTAAACGCATGTAGGAAGTGTTGCAACCTTTTTGTGTTTGTGACATAAATTCATCAGATAAACATTCAAACTCAGGTGTAAGATCATTGTCTCTGTTTATTCTGCTGTGAACCACAATGTTTATCTGTCTATGTCACCAACGTACATATTTCCAACACTTCCCGAACCCATTTCAAAGTAAAAGCACCCCAGAGTTTCACTTTCTGAATCCATTAATTTGCTCTAACAGGGCTTTGATTGTTATCGACAGACAGACGATGCACATTTTCCTTCCAGAGAGTCCTGGTATTTAGTTTAGTACACAATCTGACGGACAGGCTGCCAGTGTGAAGAACAGACAACTGATACCCAACAATTTAGTTCCTTTCTAAAACAGGAGACTATGTCCAACTGTGTACAAGTGATTGCAACAATTTGATGCCTTCAGAAACAGACGGGCTGGAAGTGTGCACCTCTTCCCCCATTTGTATTATTCAGCATGAAGCTGGAAAAAAAGAAAAACTGAAATCTGACCAGGGAAGCAGAAGGTGGAGACTCTGATCACTGGGTTTTAACCTTCCCTCCATGTGTGATATTTCAGAACAGATATTAGATCTTTTGCCTATTGACGTGGTCAGCAGATACAAGGTGTGACTGAGTTCACTTGAAGCATACTTAGGCCTTAGCAGCATTGTGCTGCTTCCCCCGAGAGAAAACAGTGATTATACCCACTGCCCAACGATGTCCTTGTTAGGTCACCATAAACATAAGTTACTTTAGGCATTTGAACAAATAACCAATGCTGTCATTTCTATGGTGAGAACAGTCACCAACTGAAATAAAAACAACAACATGAATTGTCAAAGCCTCGAAGGCACAGACATGGAAATATAATAAGGCACTACGGTACGTCGGAAAAAAACCCCCACAGCTACTTTTGATATGACCTTTTCACGGCAGTAATATAATGCACAGCCAGAGATGACAAAACAAATTAATTGTACTGTTGCACTTCCTGTTGAGAAAATAAGTAGAGCACTGTGCCTGTGTTTTGTGCACATCATCTTACACCTGTGTAATAAATAGAGGTGTGAAGTGGGAGAAGCAATTTTGGGTGTTTCTGCTTCCAGAAGTAAAAGTCAAAGGTCATGCGACCCCACGGCTGGAGCACTTCTACTAACTCGCTCAGTTAAATCCAATCGACTGTACAAAATACATCGGAATATCTTTCTAAAACGATTGAGGGCACATACTTGTTCATAACATTTACCATAATCTTCATCAAGAACCATCCAATCATTGAATTTGAATTCCTGCCACATGAGCCGTTAAAGCTAGGCTAAGTAATCCTGGATACAGGCCAGACCAATACATTCTATTAGCCTTCTCGACAAAGCTACGCCCACAAAACACATAGACGCACACTGCCTAACAACTGCTAGAAGCCTTTTCAGTAGGTCTCCACCTCTCCAAAACAAACCAGGACATGGTTTTTAAAACTGGTCAATTATTTTACAATGTAAGCTGTTGAATCATAAAGCATTAGATATAAAAAATATAACCTTAGAAAAATCTTTGGAACCAGCAGCTTCTCCAACCAATACAAATGAAAGATACAGAAACTTTTTGAACTGGTTTGTGGATGATTTAAATGTCTGCATTTTATCGTTTTACAGTCAGGGACCCCGAGGTAAATATATGAATATGAGTAGACTAAACCATGAAGACTTAATATAGATCCTTTGGAACTTTTAAGACTGATATGACCCTTTTAAGAATGATCAATACTCTCCTATTTATGCATTACCTTGCTGCCCAAGTCCTCAATCACTGCACATATCCATTGATCTACCTAACAGACAAATTTGAAAAGTGCATCGCTGATCCAACTCCTCTTGCAGGGATTTGTTGTTGTTTGGCAGTGGCACAGCACTGATTCCTTTAAGCCTCAAAAGCACTGCAGGAATTTATCTCCATTAGAAACAGGATTAAAAGGCATGGTGGTTCAAGGGCTTCCCAGGGCAGCCTTGGTACGGCTAGTTCCATTTACATGGCAACGCAAACCACACTCTCACTCACTGTCCACTTATTAAATGCTCTGAGATAACTGGTGATTACTTTCTGTGTTATCAGTGAAGGGACATTATAAAAGCCTGTGCTTCGTTTGGAGATGGAATATGCCCTGTTAGTCGCAGGTATATAAATGCCACACGGGATTGATTCAGCTCCAGTTCTTTTCACTGTAGATTGTAAGGTTTAAATAGGACATACCGATATATAGAGTCATCCCTTTTTGTTAAAACTTTTGTAACTGTATTTGCAATCTAATAAGGGATGCTGCATGTGTGAAGCTGCTGAGCCGCTTTGACCCTTTACCCCTTAACTCTTACCTTTGGGTTTACCAAAACACCTGATTCACCTGTCGAAAGTGGCTCCTCTTTCACCATCTTACCTTCGAGAACTCTATATGTTGCCCTAAAGCTTTATAATATTTTTAACCTGAGATTTAGAGGCTGAAGGTCCACAGTTGAGCTCAATGGTGTTTCCTGCTGGCGTCATAGACCTTTGCACATTTCTGCATTCAAACCTCTTCACAGCAACCATTCAGAACTGTGCTCAACTACACTTTGACCTGCAGCAGTAAATAAGCCTATCAGTTTTAAAAGAGGCTGATTTGAGGGTTAGAGTTAGGGTTAGGGTTAAGGTTAGATTGAACCCTCAGTGCTTCGTACTTTATGTAGCTTTGTTTACAGGATCCAAAAGTCCAACCCCTCTCCCCACTGTATGAGTTTT
Organism: Hippoglossus stenolepis; assembly: GCF_022539355.2. NCBI lineage: Eukaryota > Metazoa > Chordata > Actinopteri > Pleuronectiformes > Pleuronectidae > Hippoglossus > Hippoglossus stenolepis. Next base: position 4,347,314 of record NC_061493.1, read on the forward strand.
ATTTCAAGTTGATAATGTTTTTGAGCCCGCAGAGCTTTTGAACTTTTTTGAAAAGTATGTAATGATGGTTGAATAATCATATTTTTCTTAACCTGCACGGATTAAATCATATTGAAGTCCATAGTAAGGTTTTCAACCTTTTCAAATGTGGCAAAACACTGTTAGACACCAAATTCCACATGAGAGCTAATTATCTTTTGCTCAGAAATGTCATATGGGTTTCATACCAAATAAGTAATTGATGTATTATGTGAAGTGTTGGTTGAATTTAAAAGTTCAGATTTTTCCTAACCTGAATGGATTGAATCGAAGTAGTGACGTCCATAGCGACTTATCCAACCTTTTCAAATGTCGTAAAACGCTGTTAGACATCAAATTCCAAGTGAGAGCTAATTATCTTTTTCACTCTGAAATGTCACATGGGTCTCAAATCATTTTAGAGAAGGGCCCTATGATATTAAATACCTGAATAAATACAAACATGTTATTATTTTGTAAGAATAGGTAACTGAGGATATATTTAGAGTATTTGTATTTGCTTTCTTCACCTAAGACTTATGCTGAGAGCTGTTAATCAGGATTATTTTCTTATCATGCCACTCATGCTGACTCATTAAAGTATTGCACCTTTCTTGGCCACAGATTTCGAACAGAACAACAATGATAAGTTTTTAATCAGATAAAATGTCGGAGGATCCGGGGACCGTTCACTCTGGGAGTTGTTTTCTACAGAGGATTATCGATTATTTACCCAGGATTATAGACCAGATTTGCTGAAATCTCAAGTGATAACAATCCACAGACAAACACTCTGGCAGGCACGTATTCTTAATGATTATTATCCTACGGACAGCCGGAAAATGGCTCAGAGTTATCACCATTCCAGTTTGTCAGAAGCCTATTATGGCAGTCAATAACCAGAGCTATCTGCGGTTGGCAAGCTACAGTGCAGCGACCCATCAATACCAATTCCTCTCAGCCTGCACCGCATATCCACACATCCATTGATCGCGCTGAGTTGCTGTGATTTAAAAGACTCGGTGCCACAGATGTGTGAGGAGATTCAATGTTTCATGTGCTCTTTGCATTACAAGTAATAAATCATTCGTCACAATGGCCCCTCGCAGGTTGACAAAATCAATATCAGTTTACCAAGGGAGCAAGGCCAGGGACCACTCATTCAACATGTGACCCCATTCTGTGCAGCTCCTACTACACATACAGTACTAGAACATACTATACATGACTGTTAAGGAGGTCTTTATGAGGTTGGCTTGATACACTGAAGCAGTTATACATTAGATCAATGATCCTCCAGTACTTATCCCATTATGTTTTAAAGAATTGTTTTAAGTGGCTTATAACATTTGGAACAGTTTATTAATGGATGCAACTAGTGATATAACAAGTTAAATGTGTGTTTGTGACATTTCTGGTGAGAGCAGCAGGGGAGACGGGCAACACGGTGGTGGGGTGGTTAGTACTGTTGCCCCCTAGCAAGAAGGTCCCGGTGTGAATCCCGGTTCGTCCGGGGTCTTTCTTTGTGGAATTTGCATGTTCTCCCCATGTTTGTGTTTGTCATCTTCTTCCCACAGTCCAAAGACATGTAGATGGGAATTAGATAAATTGGGCTTCATTCATCAATATCTTCTTCAGAATCTTCTTTAATTTGTAAAAACTGTAAGAAAACTGTACGTCACATTCATGACACGTTCTTAAACTGCAATGTAAATGGAAATTATATTTATATAGAACATTTAAAACAACTTGGTTGACCAAAGTGTTTCACAAAGTAAAAGGTACAACAAGAAAACAGCAAAAATACCAATGATAAAAAAAATCAAATTAAATAAAATCTAGATGTCATGTAGTTGATTTGATACTTGTACATAGTCAGAGCATTTTTGACTCCAGAATTGTTCACATCTTAGTTTTTATATTGATGAATGCCATGTCTTTGTAAGTTGAAAGTGCGTGTCAGTTTTACCTATTTAGCGAAGGGTAAACGCTGCGTCAATGCCCATATAAGGGCATGAGACTACGGTGTCGTGTGCACACAGAGAAATCACAGAAACTGAATGAAGCCAGGATTGATTGAACGGAAATCTAAAGACGGCGCTGCACCGGACTCAAACCGTAAAAGAAGTTGTTATACGTAGCAGTTAAACATTCAGTGAAAGCTGTATCGGGAGAAAGTCGCATTAATTGAAGTAAAAAAATAGTTGGATCTCAGATTTGAAGTCATAATGCATATTTTCAAACACAGTAGAGAGGGAGAAGGAAAAAGAAAAGGAAGGTGCACAGAGTTATCTGGGGTGGAACATCACTGGAAACACAGCACTGCAGGTGAACCCTTAGCTAAGCATCTGTGGTTGATGGGAGCCAGGTTCACACAAAATGTTTTGAATCATATTTGGTCAGGTTCTGCTCGATGAGCGGTGAGCTCACCGTGAGCACTGGTGTGCACCGTGTGGTGAGGATGCATCTCCTGAGCCATCTCTCGTCTCAGAACAGAAATAAACTCAGTTTTCAGAATTAACAGGCTACACTTGGACGAAACATTTTAACTAAAAGTTGCAGCTGTAAAGCTATGGAACATGTCACACATTTAATATGGAAAACCTAAAGATGGGTGACTATTTTTGTGACTTAATATTCTCCTCTTCAACATGTTGATGAGTTTAACAAGTGTTATCATTTGCAGTATAGAACAAATACTCTGTGTGTGTTCTCCTCTTCAACATTTACATGTGTTTAAAACAATTATAATATGCACTGGAACTTCTTTTTTTAAGATTAAAATTATAAAATATTATGGTTATTTAAATCTTATTATACAATTGTAGAATTTAAAGTAAACAAAACACTGACTGATTATTTTACACAAGCTTTTCAGTTGACAAGTGTGGGTAAGAGTGCACTTAATTGAGACAGATTCCGTTCTTACATAAGAACAAATCCCAGGAAGAACTGCATTCATGAGTTTTAAGAAGAATTTCTTCTTCAGTTGGTGAATGAGGCCCATTAACTGTAGGTGTGATTAAATGTAAGTGTGAATGGTCATACGTCTTTGTATGTTGGCCCTGTTATACACTGGCGACCCATCCAGGGCGTACCCAGCCCCAATGTCAGCTGGGATTGGCTCCAGCGCCCCCCACCACCCTCAAAGGATAAGCAGTGTTGATGATGTATTTACAATTAAACAAGAGTATACTGTGATTCACACATGGTTGTGATAGTTAAATGTACAAACATGAACAACATCACAAACCAACTCCAAAGAGTGTCGTTCTTTTACAACAGTTCACACAATTCAGTTCTATAAACTTCTATAAAATAAGAATCCAAACCTCCAACTCTGAAAAGTAGCAAATCAGAGTTTGTCCCAATCAGGTTGGCTGGAAACTGCCAAGACTCAACAATCAGTGTGAAGAGTGGTATTTTGTTTTCTCATTTCCTCAAACCCTGTATAAAGCCCAAACTAACAATCACTAACAATAGCATGTGGACACCTGCCCCGTCTCCTTACGTTTCCCTTTTAGCTTCACTCGGTGAACCCCCTTCGCCGTCTTACCACTGGGTGTCCTCAGTGTGTCCCCACCTTTTTCTGTCACCTGATCCCCACAACCCCCTGCACACCTGCTCCTCATTTCCTCCTCTTGTATGCACACCTGCTCTCTTGCCCATATAGCCAAATCATCTATGTCGCTTACTTGCCATACCTGTCGAGCCGTTACTTCCCATTCCTGTGAGTATCCTTCTCCCGTCCATGTTATGAACTTATATGCTGCCCATGCCTGTCTTTACCTGACTCTGCTGCTTGGTTTTGTTGCCTTGGTAATGGTCACAGTCTGAAAAGTTTCATTTGTTATCCCACTAGTTATAGTAGTTTAGTGACGAGGCATCTGGTACTCCTCCCTTTCTTCCTAAACTTGGCCATCAATGTACTGTAGAGCTTGAAACATCTAAAATAGATAGTTGCTCCCCCCAGAGTCCCTTCTCATCCTCAATAAGTAAAGCTGAAAATATTCATAATGTAAAGGCCTCATTTTTCTCTTGTGCTTTGATGGGCTTTTGTTCATATGTCCTCTGAGACATACAGTAGAAGCTCAGAGAAGTTTCTTATGCAGTGATTCAACTATGAACAATATAGATGTGAGTTTGTGCGAGTGGTAAAAAGGTGTGGGATAACTTCTTTTAGTTATTGAAAAAGACAGTCACTCCCAATTAATGTAAAAAATAAATAAATATATATGTGTGTATTTTTGCCACACCCACGAGAGCCTTTCATTTTCTGGATCATAGGATGGTTTCATTATGTTATAGTGCATTCAGGGGGTGTCGAAATAATCCGAAATATGAGTTACCGACTAGGAAAATTCATGTGAACTCGGAAAAGTAACTAAAATATGGGTACACAAGGTGCTAAGTTGCCGACATCAACACCCATAAACCAATTGGTACAATTTTACACTTGGCTCTAAATCGTAGCCTTTAACGTGAACAATCTGTATCTCTCACAAACATATAACTAGACTAGACTGGACTTTTTAGCCAATACAGACATTTTTATGATGAACACATGTATGTTATTTATAGGCCTGTCACACCTCATGCTTTTTCTTTGCTCTTCATTATAATATATAATATTGGAAAGAGTTCTAAACACATTTATACAACCCCTTTGCTTTCCAGTGTTCATGTTTTGGTTTTTTTTGTGCTCATTCCAACTTCAAAACACACCAAAGTTGAAACAAAGCCTTCACAACTCAGGAACCGTCTGAGGTGAACCATTTGCACAGTTATTTCATGTCTTTTTTTCCCTCCAGGCTTTAGTAGGCTTCATAAAAGTGTACAGCTCTACGATAAGTAACGTTTTTAGAGCTTTTTTTTTTTTAAGCTGCCGCTGTAACTCTTTTATGTATAATGATTTTAATAGAGCACACTAAACCCTAATAGAAAAAAAAATGCATAAAAAAATGGACATTGTACTTCCACACAAGGCATCAAGAAGACTGGAATCCACAACGAGCGCGAGACGTTTATTAGCCAAATGAGCCACTTGGACCTGCTGATGAAGAGAGTCGGACTAAATAATAAAAGCAGTCGCTGATGTGTCGGTGCTCAGAGACGAGCAACTGACTAGTCGCTGTTCTGAAGGTAGCAGCGCCTTGTTAAAATGCACTCCATCAAAGTTCCCTTTGAAGTAATGGCTGACAGAAAACATAATGTGAATTTGAGTTGACAGGTCCCTGGGGAAAAAAAAGTCTTGGGAAATATTGAACACGGCTGTAGAACGAGGGAGACGAGTTGAAGTCAGGTCTCACACCTCTCTTTTACATTCACCGAGCATTATCTGCATTTACATTAAGTCAACAGCTCTGTAAAAAAATCTTGATTTAAATTTTTTATTTTATTAATTTCTGTGAAACCCATTGTCCTTCAAAACTGAAGGATTTCATTTCACTCTTCCAACATGCATCTAGTGCTCTCTGGATCGTCTGGGAATCTAAATGTTAAACCGCAGTATTGCCTCATCTCCCTCGACAGGACAAGAATCCTTTTTTAAAAAAAGGTGTCTGGTGTTCTGCCATTTCATCACCGCTCCTGTCATTCTCTGCGCCACAGTAAATAATCAAGTGGGCGTGCTTCGCGATGGCTCTTTAGCTTTGTAATATATACAAGAGGAAAGTTTAAAGCCCTCTTTGTGAAAACCAAGAACCGATTATGCAGTGAAAAATTGACATTCCGTGGCTGAATGTTGAACGAGTCAACCAGAGGAAATGCACTTTTCTTCCATTGAGGCGAAGCAAAACCACAATACTTGGACGAGTGATACTAAACAGCCAGTTTGTATTCCAGTCTTTATTTTCCTTCTATTGCTCAACAGATGGGAATCCACTGACAGTCGGACCAACACTTACAACACACGTCCATACTGATTAACGTCAATAAATACTGCATGTATTGCCATGACCCTTTTGTACTAACCTTTATGGTCCTCAGGCGGTGAATCTTATTTCACATTATCTGGTTAGATATCTAAATAACTGTTGGACAAACTGAAATTGTGTCAAAATATTCATGCTGCTTCGGTTAACTTTGTTGATGCTCCAGACTTTCGTAATGGTGCGTTCACGAAACAAATTTCTTGTCGCGTTACTTGCACGAGTTTTGTTGCAGGATTGCAAGTGACACGACTGACGGGAACTTTGCAATGGCTTTGTTTGTAATCTCAACGCATGGCAAGATTAGCTCCATCTTTTACCAGCTTGCTGACATTTATGGTTTTAAGTGAACAATCCTTGGTATAGATTGACGTTTGGAACAGAATCAATTGCACTAAAATTGGCAGGCTAAGTTAGCTTTGCTTAGTTACCATATGGCTTGAAACGCTGTCGAGCACATCCTTACAGAGCCACTAGCACAATCGAGGACAGTCTTGTTGTAAATGCTGCAGCTCGTAAGAAGAAATTCAGTGACAGAGCATAATGCAAACTGAGAGCTTTTCCCTGTGGGTTGCAAATGTGTCTAATGGCTGTTTCTCAGGGAGAAGACTTGACCCGACCTTTACCACACAACACAGCTATATGTCATCTATACAATGAGTCTTTTGATGCATTTTATTTTGATGTAGGCAGCTTGGATTTGATTTTAGAGGTGAAGTAGTAGATGGAACGGTTTGCTGTCCCAGTTCAAAGCAGCTTATCAATTAATCCTTGAGGTCGTGACATAGGGATTCTTTATTGCTCCACTATAGGACTTGTACCTCCTCCAAATGTATTGAAGTGTTAGCAAATACCTGGCCCCTTTATGTGCCGGCCTCTGATTTTCTAAATGTAAAGTGTTTCTAAGTGTTAAAAGCCTTCCGATGTTGCCTCATGCTATTATTTAGGCAGATAATATGAGAATTTAATGTGAAACGGCTTGTCTTGTGCAGCCTTTACACACTGAGCTCGGTGCTTATACAAGCCCCACTAATGGGAACAGAAATCTGGCAGTTAGCATCCTGTGGCACAGATGTTATCGGGTCTGTTTACCTGCCCCATCTGGAATTTGTGTTAATGTGGCAGCTCTAAGAAAGCATCCCTGAATGAAGCAAAAAAATCTGCTCTTACTAACATTAATCATCTAAAAATGTTCTCTCCACAGTGCCCTCCGGGGTTGAGTCCTATGAAGGATGGGTCCGGGTGCTACGACCACCACATCGGCATCGACTGCTCCGACGGTTTCAATGGCGGCTGCGAGCAGCTGTGTCTCCAGCAGCTGGCCCCTCTGGAGGATGACCCGACCCTTTACAACATCCAGATGTTCTGTGGGTAAGGAAGGACAGATTTGACATAATAATTCATAATTACACACATTACAGTGGTGTTGACCTGCTGTCAGTGACCAGAGTTTGATTTGAGGTGGCTGTGATACAGGTTTTTGCAATCGCCAAAACTGTGCGGACATGAGTTACCTCTTAGTGTCTGTGGCTGAGTTCATTTACTTAAACGGTGACATCACCCATATATCTTCTCTGTTAACTGTCAGTAGGACATGCTCAGCCTTTTTATTATACATTGACACAGAGCATGGTTTGATGGTTAGGTTTTTCACTCTTTAATATGCTACTCACTTGTAGGTGGATATCGCAGTCAGTTATGTTGAAGATACTTAAGTTTTAGAACATTGCATCATAAATGTCTTTGCGTCACTCGCTCGCCTCCACCTTTTCATAGATATTGAAGTATACAGGTAATGCAGGAATAACTGAATCGCCTATAGTTTGTTGTTAAGTATTTTAAGGTATACCTTATTTAAATATCAGATTGTCCATTTTTAGTGACATTGCATATACACTTTTATTTATTCTTAAATTCGGAAGATCCAAGTCTTGAATGAATCATGTGTTTTAACGTTGTTGAATAGCTTTAAGCCATAGGGCTTTGAAATGGTGCTTTCTGCCCTTATGTGAAATAATCCTTGAAGACCTCACCATTGATTTCATGAGTTGAATTACATACAGGCTGTTGTAACTTCTCATAGACTGAGATCTACAAAAAACCCAATTATTCAGCACACTAATCGCTCATTACAGTCGCTCGCATATCGAAATTGCAACGGACCGTTCAACTGTTTGGTGGTTGAGTGAGGATGAATTGATTTGGTCTCCAGCGTTTATGTATAAAGTTTTTAAAGTGAAACTGAGGACGTTTAAAAAGTCCATCACATTGTAAATGCTTAATTTTTTTCCATGAGAGTGCACATTTGTGAGAACGTCGGCCTCCTCGGTTTGAAATGAGTTTAGAATTACTTATTTACTTCTTTAACGCAGCAGGATGGAGACAGTTGAGTTAACTATGTTGTGCTCCCTCAGCATCCCTAACTTCTCTTTGTACCACTAATTGGGATTTTCTTTACCAGTCTGCCACATAGTGTGCTTATCATCTGATGTTTGCTGTGGATGGCTTTGTCTCTCACGTCACACTGACTCTTCATCTGCAGACGTCCTGTCATGTTCATTTTCAAAGAAAATGTTGCCCTGCGCTAAACCTGTCAAGTCTCAAATGAGCAAGTTTGACCATGAAACTAATTCAATCAGGAGAGACTTGATTCACAATTTAACGACGTTTATTTGACAAATGCACAGAAGCAAAGTGAATGTTTATAGTCTTTGGCATTTTAGACCCCTGTGTGAAGTCATCAGGATTAGGAGGGGGTGGAGCAGAGCGTCGAACAGGAATACCCCCCGGGGTCTAGACACTGGTGGTGGTTCATCAGTCAATCGATTGTCTGGATGGCCCGTATTCGTGAGAATTGTCCTATTGGACTTCGCCAATTGTGACATCCTCTGCCCTTAACCCTCAACAAGAGTAAGGAAAAACTACAAAAACCTTCTTGACAGGAAAGACGTAGAAACCTCAGGAAGAGCCACATGCGAGGGATCCCTCTTCCAGGACGGACAGAAGTGCAATGGATGCCACGAGTAATAGGTGTATTGTCAAGCAGTCTTGTTGATTTTTTTTTTAGTCCGCGATCAGGTCCCACCATGATCGGGTGCCGCCGTAATCCACGATCCCTTGTCATGATCCACTGATACTATTGGGATCCATCATCAAGGTCCATGATCGCTGCCAACACAATGTGGGATTATGCATACGATCAGTTGAGGTCGGGATCCGGAAGAGGTGATGAATATTCTGCTGGAGACTGGAGGAGATCGGGGTGGAGGAGGGGTTATGCGCGTCACTGAAAGACGGCTGACTGCGGAAGAGAGGAGAAGGGATTTTTAAAGTTTGACAGGTGCTGAATGATTGGCTGAAAGAGACCGCGGCAGACCTGATTGGATATTTAGGAACGCCCACAATCAGCTGATCAGTATGCAGGTTAAGCCTTCCTGACTGAATTTACGCTTAAGCTTCATTTCTCAGTCAGAGAGCATACACTGTCACTCATTACCCACTGATCTGAAGAGCTTTTTATAAGTTTGAATGATTTTACACTTGTCCGTCTTTCATTAACATACCTTCGATTTATTGGCTGTACTAATGATATGTAACGCGAATATGCAAGTCATTATCCATATTAATATTTTTCTTTGAATACGGCAATTAACTTCTGGGAAAAAATTCTAAAATCATTAAATCTAATAAAATGTGATGATTCCAGTGTGTAAACACCCTGCATTCGTGGTATCCAGTAGGACATCTGGCCACATGGATTATTGTCACAAATCCACCTCGATTCGTGAAAGATCGTCTTCAGGGTTCACGGTAACTGTCATCCTGGGATGTGCAGCAAACCAGTGTGTTAATGCAGCAAAGCACCGGAATGCGAAACTCTCCCAAAGTCTCTCGCCCCTCGACGTCTCTCCTCTGCTGACACAAGTCGACGAAGCAGGTCGTCCAGAAAAGAAACTACCCTCTGGTGACTTTGAGTTGTTTGTGTATAATAAATCATGATTGGGCAGTTCTGCACACATTGTGATGGTAGCTCCACTTTGCCCTTAGACAACCAGTCACATATGGCAACCAGTTCAATTCAGATTAATCCACACGGATTCATGTATGTGCAGTGGTGTATAAATTACTTGAAAGCCATTCTTGAGTAAAAGTACAGATATCTTACCTGAAAGTGACTCCGGTTAAAGTCACCCGTAAGAAAATGACTTGAGTTAAAGTCTTAAAGTAGCTCATATTAAATGTACTTATGTATCAAAAGTATCTGGTGTTGAAATGTACTTAGTATCAAAAGTAAAAGTACAAGTACCAAAATGTTGTGCTTTTTATAGTACACCCACACACAAACAAAACAACCAAAAATTGTTCTCTCCAGGCTTTATATCAGGTGACTGAAAAAATATAACAAAAAATATATATATACTGTATAATTTTACAAACTTTGAATCCCAGATGCTGAGGTTCAAATAGTATTGGGACTTATATTCAGATTTGAATTTGTAATGAGTAACGAGGTGTCCAATGTCAATGTAACGGAGTAGAAGTATAGATTTTTTCTTTCAAATGTAGTGGAGTAAAAGTGGAAGTCCTGATGAATATAAATACTCAAGGAAAGTATAGATCCTCCCAAAAACTACTTAAGTACTGTAATGGAGTACTTTTACTGCGTTACTTTACACCACTGTAAATGTGTAGTTTGCCATGCTTCTATCTCCGTAACTCTCTACAATACAGTACATCCACAGTTTGACAGTACTTTACATCCTGCCTTCTGTCACCCGCTCACAGTGTCTCTCAAGGGGAACAGTGTACAACTGCATCTTCCTCATTTAAGTTCCTCCAGGACTCTGGTCAATGTCATTGTTCTGACTGTATTCACATTCCCAAAAGTGATTATGGTCTGCCAGCACTCTGCCCCAAATTCCCCATAGTTGTATTGCATTGTCAAAGACCAACAATAACATTTTGTTGCACTGTTGAAATATCTTCCCCGCATCCTTAGATCACACTGTAAAACACAAAGCTAAATACTTCAAAAAGTACAAATGTAAACATACTGATTAATAGAGTAATGTGTAGTTTGACTAGAATTGAACATGTGCACATCTCGCCTGTTGTGAAGCTCATCAGAGACCCCCAGCCTTGGCCTTTATCTCCTTTGTCCATGTTTCCAAATAAAATCATTCTGAAGCTTGTGTCTCTTTGGTAAACACATACTTACTGAAAACTAAAAACAGGGCTTCGGCTGAAATTGCAATTAGCTCTATTCGGGATATTTCATTGAAACTATTCTGCTGGGACTTTCTGCATATGTTTCAAAATGGTTACTTGAGAAATGCACCAAATTTACCATCATTCTGTTCTGATCATGTTGCTCATGTGCGGCTGTGTTTTGCAGGTAGTGGGGTGTAAATGAGAGAAGTTCATAGAGTTTGGAGTGTCATCATTTGGTCTAACTGGACTGAACTAGAATATTGTTTAAAAACAAATGCCTTGTAGAACACTATGGAGCTGAAGATATAAAATATGAATTTAACGTGGTTTAATTGTTCTGAAATTGGGTTTTACCAGCATCTGGTGCTACATCAGTGGTGAAATCAATCCCTTCTCTTGTCCTCCATGGCTCAATACAGATGTCCATACAATGTGGAAATAGAGTTTGTTTTTTATACAGTAAATTCTTGAATGCAGTTGATTTGCTTGTTTGGGGCAAAGTCCAGCCAAAACTGTCCAATTTAAAGCCAGATAAACAGTGAGTTGCTCAGTGGTTAGGGTAAAGCAAACAGACTATTAGTGAGATATCACTGTTGGGAGAGTTGGAGTTGGGCGGATTCAGCAGTGGTCGGTGTTCTTGGCTGCAACTGACGTGTCTGATATCTTTTAGACGAGGGTTTTTTTTTGGAGGAAGTGAGCGTTTGTGGGCGACTCGCTGTATTTCTTTACATCTGGTGTCTCCTTCGTGGAGGGTAATTGACAGTGAGTCACTCCCTCTGCAGCGTGGGCAGCAAACCTAAAGATGTCCCTCGACTGAGCTGATGATGAGGAGAATGAGATCATGATGTAGTCAGACCGGAGTTGTTTTGTTTTTTTTGTGGTTGTTTTTAATGCATTGACCATTTAGGACTATGTCTGATTGTTTGGAGCAGTTAGTTCATGCACAGTAGCGGCTGCTGACTTTCTGAGAACTATTTCCTAATTAAAGTCATCAATGTGCGAATAAAATGACCTTTTCACCATGAGGACAGATGAATGAAAAGTCTTTGTACCTGCACACCTGAATACTTCTCTCCACTCTTTGCAGAGTAGGCCTTGACAAGTTAGAAATCCGGAGGGCAGCACTGAATACTTGTGATGTTTTGGACAAACGTTAAAATGCAGAGTACGGTTTTAACTGCCTGGGCAAAGATTTCAGTAAAAGCTTTGTTTGCCCCCTGCACAATTGAAGGTTATCTTTCACTGTTAGTTTTGGCTAAGTGCAGGGCTGCTCACAGCAACAGTTCACACTGTTGCTGTGAGCAGTCTAAATATTTTTTTTATATTCTTTTTATTTTCTACTTCAGGTTTGGGCATACTGAAGACAATCTGAAATCTCACACTCTGAAAGATAATAATGCTCTCTAGGCCGACATTGGGCGCATGAACCAAGTTTCCCTGCCCTCAAAAGGCTGCATGTGAAATGACTGTGTATTATATTGGCCCTGGCTACACTTATTTTCCAAGAAAATCCTTTTATAAACCAACGCTGTATTTTTCATTACAAGCAGATGAAATAAACCAAGGGAAGCTTATGAAAGTTATTCCATGTGGGATAAATTAAAATGTATTTTATCCTTATTTCATGAGAATGAGAAAATCTATTTATGCAGGTAGAATCAAATGGAGAAGCATCTGCGAACGAGGCTAGATTTTTCCTGTTTACAAATGGCTGTTTACATTTTGATCAGTATATACCAATAACATCCAGATCTCTTCCGTACATATTTTTATAGATACAATATTTAAAAAAAGCTCACTAGAAATACTGCAGCACTAATGGTTTGTTTACTTCTACCTACATTTCTGGATTAGGCTGTATAAACCTATAATCTTGGAAGCATCCAGAAATCCTGAGAACATATCGCGAACAATAATACTGTATATTCACGATTTTTTCTAACATACATTTTTTTATGGGTCACAATATATTCTGTTGATTTCTAATCCCTTTACATTTCAGTTATTGAACATATGATAATCTCATATTTTGCATGTGAATCTGTCGAACCTGGAAGCGAGGGAACAGATTGTATGGTTCAAAACCTTCTGGTTTCTGTTTTTAGTCTGACCAATCAGGATAGAGCAGGCTCTGGTTGCCTGCAGGTGAACAGAGGTACAAAGACTACAGCACATCATTTATCTGTGTTCATATACAGATAGTATAAACAGTATCTTTGCTTGTGTTGCTTGGAGGGAGACCAGGAACAGTTGTGTAACCATCATGGTTCAGCTCTGTCTGACTGGTTGATATGGGATTAATAAGAGTGATAATTAAAGATGTAAATATGTTAATAATGATAGCAGCACCCGTTATTATAATAATAACAATAATGATGATGAATAATGATAATATTCATTATATTAATAATAATAATAATTGTTGGAGTCAGAGAGTCATATAGTGCATCTATGTGCAGCACTTTCTCTCTTACCAATTACAGCTGTCAGGGGCAATTTGTTTTTTTTGCCCAATGACACTTTGGCATGTGAAATGGAGGAGACGGAGATCAAACCGCCAACCTTCTGGTGAGTGGACGATCCGCTCTGCATCCTGAGCCACAGCCACTTTCATAATATACACTTATTATAGATGGGAGTAACTTACCATTCTCCTCAGACCAGTCAGGCCAGTATAGGCCTCTGTAGATTGATGGAGACTGATTGACATTGGTTGTGTTGCACCTGTTCCCACAGGAATCTCAGACCCATACTGTAATAATACTGGGTGTAAATACTGTATAATCAGGTTAAAACCATATTAGGATACAAGGTGTAAATGGAGTCATGGTGTCACCCAAAGTCAATCACAGCAGAGGTTCTAAATCAGTCTGAATAACAGAAAATACCTGCAGAGCCTTTTCCTCTGTGAAAACTGCTCGAAGGTGCAGGATTCATTGATGTGCCCAAAATGACAAGAGATCTCCACTTTTACATATATGCAACGTTTTAATTTTCACCCATGTTGAAATCCACCAAAAAGACCACACACTGTTTTCTTATGCAACAAACCATTGTTTTTCTCCCGTCCCCTTTCCATTGAACATCATGTCGTGGACACTATATATTTACGTCAGATTTGCATAAACGGGTAACACAAACTGCTGTTGAATCTAATTCTCGACAGCCGCGTTTTGTTGTCACTTTCCATTGTGCAGATGTGGCTCATCCGCCTCGCTCCCCACTGGAGACTCACATTAGCTCTGCGACATTTGGCATCCAGGAGAGAGCTTCTATGCGTGTAAATCCCTGACAGATTATCTTTCGCTCTTTAACCCCCCCGTCTCCCATTTTACCCTCTCTTGCTTTATCTGCCTTTGATTCATTCCAGTGACTCCATTATACAGCAAGATGTCAAAACATCATCAATATGAAAGAGTCTTGAGAGAACTCTGTGTTTAGATTCTAACCCCTTTTTTTTCTCAGATGGGGGATTTTGTGCCACTTGAGCTGAATTAAATTTAGCTGATTCTTCAGTACTGAGCTGTGATGCCTGAGCTGTGCATATTTTGGATCCAGCAAAAATGTTGTCCACAATGTCTTAAAATAACTAACCCTCATGGTTAAATCAATATTTCCACCAGTCTGCTCGCAAACATATTTTATATTACCCATGTGTATCACAAAGGAACGGTAGTTAATGCTTAGAGTTGGGATTGAATGATACGAGGAAAAGCATTACAGAGACCAGTACTCCCATTCTGTAAATTCAACTGCTATTACTTACTCCAATACCTGTATTTGTGGTCTACTGTACAGTACAGGGAAGCATAGAACTAGATGTAGATGGTTAAAATAAAAGTTAATCATCATGACGGTGTAAATAATCAAGTACAAATGAGATATCTAAAGGGGAACAGGGCGGGTGAATGTTGTTGAAAACAAATGAACGAATAGAACAAAAAGAGGAGTTGCAAATCTACCCTCTTCTAAAACAAAGCGTTACTGAAAACAAAACCTAACTATTCCATCAATGGAAAAGAAACGCATCCAAACGGTACACCTGTTACTCGAGTGTCGATACAGAAAGGCATCCAAAAGCTTTCAGTGCGGAACTGGCTGCTAAAAACTAAACCTGCCCCAGTTCCCACGTAGAATCTCAAAGTGACTTTTTACAATTTCAAAGTCCACTCAACCGAGTTATGGCAGAGTGATCGACACAAGAAGGATGCTAGCGAGTTGCCCTGAGTGCTGATCCACTCTTAACCGGTTGCCGTCTTGATCGATGGTCCTGATTGGACAGCTGGACTGGGTGCCGCTCCACAGGCAATAGAAGAATAGGAACAACACCTCCAGTCTGTGTCCAATCAGACATTGGGTCCCACTCATCCTGCTTTAACATAACAACTACCAGCATACATGATGGACAAGAGGCGGCACCTACAGTTGTAACACCTACTTAGCTACATCCATGTTATTATGTTTTTCGTTTAAAAGCGTTTGTACAAAAAGGATCTCTGTCCACACAAGTGTTTTGGCACTCACAATCAGTTTTAATCAACGTCCATACAAACACGTCTGAGAATATGAATGACATGCATGTGGGGTCATGGAAGGGTGTCATGTGATGGGAGCTTGACTAATCAGCAAACGGCTGTGAGTGTCTACATCCAGGCCAAGGAGGCTTGCACAGAGAACTTTCTCAACACTTAACTTGTACCACACAACAGCAAGCTGGCTTATTTATTTAACACTACAGCAACACTTCTCATATGAACAGTGACTGGACCCCATTACAGAGACTACATCCCACAGTCGCGGTGGCTACACAAGTGAACTTAAATCAACGCAACATTACCACCCATGAACACAAATACACAAAACCCATATGAACAAAGTCTGAACATCAACCAAATATCAGTCTAAACGGCTAAACATTGCCAAAACACATAACAGTCCCATGAGCCTTTGCAACATGCTGTCCAATATATATATATATTTAAATTAGCCCCAGTTTAGCAGGATGTTTGGTTGGTGGTATACCTGACATCAATCATATTAAGATCTCATCAATTAAAAGTGGTGTGACACGTCTAACAATGTTTTATATCAAACTGAAAACATCTAACGGCGCTGCTGACGGCTCTGCACTGCCTGAGCTAACGTCCTGTTACTTTTACAGACTGCTTCATAGACGAGCTGCTTCACAGCTTTCTGTCTCCTACTACCTTCCTCAGGACTTTGAGGCGAGCATTAAACTTTATGATGCGATTAAAAGTTTCACAGATTCAGAAAACTCAGTTGTCTGTTATTTACCTTAAACAACTGCCGAGCTATCAGCCAAATGAAGGAAACTGATGAGAGTTACCGCCTACATTATTTTCCACAGAACATCATTCATGTCAATTTATAATTTTTTTAATATTTAAGAATTATAATAACAGAGCAGTGTTTCTGTTTTGATGTAACTTTAGTACAGGGAGAGATCAGAGTGAGTTTTCTTTATTTATCTCAATATCTCACTGATGTTGATGAAACGTAATAAACTACAATTGAGTTAATTTGCTGGAGCTGATGAAATCCTCGCCTGTCGCTTTGAATTATCACTTGTCACAGCCTGTTAAGACACAGTTGTAATTTGCACTTAAAATTGCAGCACTTACCATTTGAATATTGCACTCTTTTGGGTATTTAATTTGGACATAAAGACAATTAAAGGAGACTTAATATGCTCATTTCCAGCACAGCTGAAATAAAAAATCCTTGTTTAACTCAAACTGCCTGTTATGCAGAGCCTCAGACAGAAAACAGGCAAAAAGTGAGCTCCCGATTCTCCAGCCCCAGCTCCCTGAAAGCTCACTATTCTGATTGGTGAAGATCCGGAAGCCTGTCAAGAGGCAGCACATCCAGTTTTTTCTGAGCACTGCCCCATCAATTAGTTCAGTTCATTTTGAATATTTTGTATATTATAATATACAAAATATCAGTAGGAAAAAAAAAGCTACAAAATATATTTTAGATTAACATTTCATTTTCAGTCTGAAAAGGAAGAAGCAGCGTGCCTCTTGACTTTTTTTTATTCAACACAAAATCAAACCAAACAGAAATGAATAATGCAACTCACTCTCCCTCTAGTGTCCACCAGTCCACTTCATCGCTGTCTTGAGATTTTTGCTTTGTTTCATTTCTTATGTCAGTGTATTCCACAAAATCACCCCACAGATTGAATTGGACATTGTATCCTTACCGCCTTTTTTTGTAGGATGAAATTGTTTGTGCGGTGGCTTTATAGGTTTTCGTCTTACTTGTGTGATGGTTTGGAAATCAAACTAATTAAGACAAATTAGTAGCCACAACTAGAGAGCAGAACGTGGACTTGAAAAACTGTCTGAATCTGATCCGGAATGTGAAAGTGGACAGTAAATCATTTAATGCCCTACTATTCAGAGCAGTATGGATTCCACATACAGTTACCTCATTATTTGAAACTTTGACCACATTTAACATGGACATTCAACATTCTTATAACGAGGAAGAACATATAGGCTCCCTTAAATTATTCAGGCCTACTCAGTGTTAACATCTCTGCAAAGGCATTCTCCCAGCACACAGACATACAGTAGGTGATGCAATGCACAGCTCAGCCAGTTGTTTCCCACTGTTCCACTGATCGATCGATGGCGGTAACATAACAAGATATGATGCAATACACCACCAATGGCAGGGGAAAGGCTGTAAACATGCAAACAATGCAGGCTTTGCACATGTTTTATGATAAACATAAAAATTCATTCAACACTTTCGTTACAGCTTAAAATTGTAAATGTTTGATCATAGGAAACGGGGCACCCTTTTAAAAATGAGAATTTGAAGAAAATGGATCAACAGATATTCTAAGTGGGTTTTACCTTGAAATAACTATTCATCCGAAATCTTCATGAAGTATTACAACAAAAGAATATGCTTAACTCGCAATTTCTATCACTAATTTTAATTACTCACTAACCCTGTCATGCAGTGCCCAAGTATATTCATTGCAGTTTGTGAAAAAGGAGTGTACAGATCAGGGACAGTGTCCTATTGTTCATTTAATCTGCTATGTAATCCTCCATAATCATTTTATACTTGCCAAGAGAGAACAGCTCCCTGTCATACAGTTGATTATTTAAATTACAGTGTAACAATGTTTCTCTTAGTTTGAAGTGCGACAAGTCCATTCTCATGAAAAAACTAGGTAAACACTTAACTTCAAGGTGAAAATGTTCGGCTGTATTTTCTGTTTTCCAACAATTTTCATGCTCTTAAAAACTTCATTTAAAAAATATTAAAACAAGCAAATCAACACTTAAGTAACAGTGGGTAAACCTACTGTATATCACAGTTCTCAGGAAGACATGTTGGAAGTGAGGAAATACTGTATATGAATCATTTAAGTGACTGAGACTTGTATCACTCCAGGTGCATCGAGGACTACAAGCGTGGTCCAGATGGAAGGTCGTGCCTGCCGCTGTCTGAGGCCTGCACTGAGGGGATCGACTGTGGGGAAGCGCTGGACATTCCCGCTAACCAGACGGTGTTTGGAGACCTTTTCTATGGATACAACAACCACAGCAAGGAGAGCACATCCGGACAGATCCTCAAGGCCACGTTCAGGTGAACACAAGCTGTTTGTGAAGTGGAGCATGTGGAACATGTTTGTGCCATTTGTATCTCAGCAGGAAAAGCTCTTGGCAGCGTTTGGGGCTTTGGCGTGGAAAGTGTTTATCTCCAAAATAAAACAATCACCTTTCTTGTGACCAAAAGTTAAATCTGGACATGTTTTATGCGTTTCAGTTGTAGGCACAGATAGACTCGATTTAAACCTGGTATAAAGATGCAACCTATTTCTGAGTCTCTGACCTTGATTCGGAAAAACACGTACATTTAATACATACAGAAAATGTCGCAATCAAATTGTTAATAAATTGATTGTGTAGTACTTCTAAGATTTAGAATCAGCCAAGTGTGAATACATTATGGAAAGTTTGGCCCCGTTTGTTCAAGGACAGTCCACCAAACATGTGGAAATGTCAGCTTTGCTTCTAAGCACTACCTCAGTAAAGCTACATTTTTACCCTGATGTTACGCAGAAAGCAAGAGCTGTGATTGGCCCGCTCGGTAGCCTCGCACTTCCAGCAGACTCACCGCCATTTATGAATTAACTTGAAGGAACGAACACAGACGACATCTTTGTTTTCTTCATTGCATTTCTTTAAGCAAAGTAATTGCTCTTCCACATCTATCAGCTCCAACCTCCAACATGATCCGCTTAGTAACACTCGCCTTTGGTCTGAAGTAAACAGAGAGGCCAGAGAACTTGTATACAAGCGGACAAGAACCCGGAAATCATTCGACAAAAGCATAGAAACTCTACCGCCGCTAGCGTTTCGGCGATTGCAGCGTGACTCTCTCGCTCGGCCCCGTGCGTAGGCTACGTGCGTACCTACGGCGTAGCTTAGACGCAGAAGCATGAATTGGACTTAAAGGTCAGTGAGCAGATCCTATATGACACCACTGCTTTCTTTCAACTAAGATCTCTGAAGATTCTCAGTCAACCAGATCATGGTTATTATGATTTATTACATGAACTATTTCAAACGAGGTCACCTGGACTTGGATGTAGACCTTTGAAGTTGGTTCACCTCTCATCACGAGAGGCTTCTTCACCTATGACTGACCCATGTATGTGATATCTGTGGGGTTCTTGCCAAGGCCGTTGATTTGACTAAGTTCATTAGTGCTCCTGGCTGTTGTAGCGATAGTCGATGGAGTCATTGGAGTCACATGAGGTGGGAATGGTTGCTATGTCTCCTGGGAAGAGAGGAATTGACTGACAGCTCTATAGGTGGAGGATAAGTTGAGTGATGTTTCTCTTCCTTGACGTAGATGGCCTCCTTCACTCCTTTCAAACCACTTCTCCTCCATCCATCCATCCTTTGTCTATACCACTAATCCTTTGGAGGCTCGCCGGGGGAGCTGATGCCAATACCAATTTTCATTCTCCTTTAAAATATTTACATTGTTGTTGAGGGATTGTCACTTAACCTTCAGCCATAGGCAAACTGCTGAGTCATGACCTGAGGAGTTGACCCTCCTGAGTAGACCCATACATTATTTTTGAATGGCAGTGTAATCCCAGTTATATTTAGGTCTGTGCTTGAACTGCACTCTATTTAAACTGCATACACTATATTGCTTTACTGGGTGTGCAGTGTTTTGGTTGTGCACATTTTCGTCTTAGTTTGTTGCTGCTTTTGAAAAAACACAGTAATGTAATGCTTGTTGAAGATTGTCTTATTATATATGTTATGGTAATTTTCTTGCATTTAATTCTTCATTTCTTCACAACTCAGAGTGTGGCGGTTTTCACAAGGGTTTAGTTCGGGTTTCCACAAACTTTAAGAGCTACATTCAGGTGCTTTGTGCTCCTTGTCTAGGGTCTGGCCACCTTTAAGTCCTAACTTGCGTTCCAGTGGGGGGGTGAGTCAATGAGCATGATCTTGTCTGTGTGTGGGTTTCCTGCATCATCCAATGCAGACCTATCCTGTCTTCTTCAGTGTGCATGGCACAGCCCAAAAAGTATTTTCTCTGACATCCTCTTGTGTGAACATTATGTTTCTGTTACGTTGGGTTTACATTTTGACCCATGTGTCATCCACATATTCAACTTTCATATTCCGTTTCTCAAAAGGAATTGTACTTGGTTGTATTTTGTTCTCTTCTGAAGGTGTAAAGCACTTGTTACTTTACGTTTTCCACCACCACCATAGTTGGGATGTATAGAAACAATGGTGTCCCATCACCATCACTGATCCCACTGTCCTAAACTCATCCCTGTTTTCACAGCATTATGGTCCATCTCTCCTGTTGCTGAAAACAATGGATTAATCCTGGAGGCTCATTGTTGTAGCACTTTTTGCCCTATTAACCATTTGAATGGGAGACTTCAGCCATAATTTGGAGGATACAAAGAACTGCTCCCTTTAGTTGATGATACTGAATTAATTGTGTGGATGAGAATTATCAGAGAAGCGAACTGTATGGGGGATGAATAATTTATCCAGGACTAATTATATTCATAATTTAGAGCGCTATCCAACATCGACTCTCTTCATGGACAGCAGAAGTGAGGTTTAGCCTACTTCATGGCGTCGGGTTGGAGCTGGCCTCTTTTCAGTTGAATCCAAAGTGGTTCGATGCTGAGTCCACTCACAGCTCCCCAGTGATCTGGCACTCCTTGGGAGGCAGCGGTTGTCAAGCAACAAGTCTCTGAAAGCAGGGCTGCTGGATGACAACCTCGTTCCAGCTGATGGAACAGATGTTTGGGCTGACGAGGGCCGTGCACGCAGGCAGACTTTCTGAGATGCAGCTCCTCTCTGCAGGCTTCTGGGTCTGTCGGTGTTGGATAAACTCTGGACGAGACTTGTTAAAGAGTCTTGAGAGTATTTTAACTGGCTGGGCAGCAAAACTGAAGTACTAAAGTATAAAAGGTTATAAAGTTAGGTGTTAATTTAGTTTAGTGAGAAAGATGAAACTTTGTGTGTTTATTAAGTGATAACTTTCATTTGCAAGATATATTCCCTTTGAAAAGTCTTTCTCCAGTTTGATGAATTAAGAATTGGTCTCTGTTCAATGGTTGATTCTTGTCCAGACAGCAGAATAACAACAAGGATGTTTGAAAATCAAATTGAGGTTTGATCTATTGTTAATTATATTATTAAATTAAGATATTACCCTCTCCGGGTTGAAGATGATAGAGCCAGGACTGGCGTAAGTTACTTTTGACACCTTTTATTATAGGTTGAGAAGTTCATATGGAAACGCCCAAGCATGTCTGAAGACTTTATTGTAGAAAGGTGATAATGTCACTTTAAGGACCCGGAGAGTCTGCAGAACTTTAATCAAAACCCACCGTTTGTCACCCAGCGCTATTCACGATGAAAATGAGGGGTGTCCTCACTTCATGATTGAAGTCACACAGTGGAAACAGTTGGAGAGCAAACCTAATCAGGAGGTAGATGGGTCCTCACAGGTTGTAAAAGCATATCGGATTGAATCAATATATTTAAAGGTTATTTCATGATGGGGCAGGATTTTATGGTACATTTTTTTATGTCAATTCCCTCCCAATAAAAAAATGATGGTGATAGTAAAGCGTGGCACTGTCAGGAATTGTCCCCAATAAAACTCGAGACATTTCTCCTGCAAATACCCTGAGGAGCAGAAATACTTAAAAAGCTACCAAAGTAGAGAGAGTAACTGATATTAAGCCACACAGGTTCAAATATGGGCTGTGTCCCCTTGTAATTTGTACAGGGTTGGATGTGGACAGTAGGGCACTTTGAATTTGGTTAATTATCGCGTTCCACATGCTGCAATCATTTCCATTGAACTCAGGAAGCCAGAGGGTCAGCGAAGTCATCTGCGGCCCAGGAATTTAATTTGGGCCGTGCATCTATTCCGCTGCCCGGAGGCAACTCAGCCATTTGGGGATTCCCCGGTGGAGTTGCAGAAGGGGAGGAACGGGTGAAGCAGGGAAGTTAACATCATCAAGAATCCAAATCTCAAATGCTCTGATCTCATTTGAAAGTTCTTGTGAACAGAGAGCGCTGTTCTGAGGCAGACCAAACGCTTCCTGCACAGATGTGGTGGTAGAAGAGGAAGGCAGACTCTTTTGGGAGGCGTGCTTATTGCAAGGCCTAATTAAAAGAGATGGCAGCAAATGAATTCAAACTGACCACAAGCCCATGTGCGGAAATTAAACCTATTTGGACGAGATGAACATCTGAATGTAAAATGAACAAAAGTTACGGGGAGGGAGCTTTGCATCGGAACACTGAAGATCAATTGGGGGTTTGAAGTCAGTGGAGCAGTCGGCTTAGATGGCGGAAGTTACAGCTTGTTAGGTCCATTTTGAAAGTTGGCCTCTGGCAATACATGTCGGACCTGAGGTGGTAAGAAAACTAAATGTCAAATGTATCGTTACAAAGCAGGAGTGACTGTGCTTGTGGTCAGTATCGAATGGATGTTCAGGTGAAAAATGAAGTCATTCTTGTATTGTTTATACTGTATTTTAAAAATGAAGCAGAATCCATCCTTCATTATATTGCAGTATGTGGAATATGTCGCTTGTTAAGTGGAATTATTTTCAAAGGGACACTCTATTCATTGGAGATGTCAGTTTACTAATCATGGGTACGATCAACTCAACTGACCGATCTTTAAAAGCAGCTGTGTGTGTGTGTGTGTTTCCCAGTCCAGCCCTGGTAGAGCACACACCTCCGCCAAGGCCCACCAGTTCAATCGGGCTGCACAAAATGTTCAGCACTATTTTACACATTTAGAAATTTATGTTCCCTAAATATACCTTACTTTTTTCCATCAAGATCCATGAATTATTCCCTGGGAAAATGGTGACAATTTTCCAAAATAATGTTCTGCACCAAAATGTTATGGATTCTTCCTTGACCTACATCACCTCCTTCCACCAATTTTCATTTATTCAGTAGGTTTTGTGTCATGTTGCTTTCTAACAAAATGACATGGGTGAAAACATAACCTCCTCTGCGAAGGTATTAACCAAAGGTTAATCGACAGTTTAACAAAAGAACACCTCTGTAATCACCTCTTGTTGGCAGAAATACAGTTTTAGTGTAAGCCAAAATCACACCCTGAATCAAAAGCACAAGATATTAACAGTTATTTACATAGTTCTGAGCCCTTTTTACCAAAACACTATTGACTTTTACACCTAAAATGTCACTTGTCTCAATCGTCTTTCCCATTGTCGGAAGAACTAGATCTAAATTATAAAATAGACAAGTTAGATCCATACTATTTCAACCATGAGATCTGATACGTGTAATTGATAAGATCAGCTCATGGATGGATTATAACACAATAGGCTCTTGGGCACAGACATGTAAAAGGTCCCCACCCCTACAGTAGGAGCAGGAGCCACAGATTGGAGGACATGTCTCTTGATCATCTTTGTGGTCTTTTTTTGTCTCTTGATTTTTGATTTGACCTCCCAACAAGAAACACTAAGTCACTTCAAGCTGAGACTCTTCCACAGGGGCATCAGCTGCACTGTAAAACATCAGGGACTGAGTGCAGAGGGGACGGGGGTTCATCTCTCATATTAAGATATTTTGATGCTAAATCCCTCTCGTCATACAGGCAACATTGTCAATTATATAGAATTGCGATTTTTTTCAAAAATGTGGAGTTTTCAATATGTTGTTAAAGCCCTTTGATAATAGATAATGATAGGCTGCTAAAACACATCAAGATTAAACCAGTGGTTTTGAAAATGTTCGCCTCTGAAAAAGCAATTTAGTTATTTCAGATGTCTGAGTTGTTAAAAGCTTTTTCCCTCTGAAGTTCTCAAGTGCTTTAATGGTCCGTTATCTCACCACAAATCAAAGAAAGAAACAAGGCCCTAAAATATATAAACAGTTTAGATAAAGTAGTTTGATCGAGCTCCACCTGCTCTATAAATAACTGCTTCAGTATTAATGATCAAACTTTTACTTTAAAGCTTTAACTACATTTAACTAGTCTACATCTGACAGTGTCAGGTGTATTTAGGCTAAGGGGGCATGTGCTCACACTGGGTCGGGTAAACAAGAGGTAGATAATCTCCGCTGCAGTTGGTTGCTTAGTAACAAAAGATACTATGAATGAGAAACAGCGATGGTGAAAGGTTAGGGCCGTTTTCAGACACAATGGGGGTCCGGACTTTCCTCAGAGTTTGTCTTTCAGATATGAACAATGCAGCAGAGTCTTTTCTCGACAACTTAGAAATCTCCAGAGTTTTCAGGTGAGGGGTGGCAGAGAAGGCAGAGACAAGATGCAACGCGTCAATTCCGCTGCAGAGATCACATGTTTTTGCTCACAGCAAATTGAGAGTGACGAGGTGGAACAGAAAGTTTTGGCAACGCTTTGCATTCACCACTGGTTGATGTTCAGCTGACGAATCGATGAAAGTGCTGACTGAGGCTAAAGAAAACCGGTTCAAGGCTACAAGCCTGGCAACGGCCATTAAGTAATCCATGCATGCACCAGCTAAATTGGTCGTTAGCTTCAGCTCATATGATCAGACTTCAGGAATGTTTGTCTCTTTAACCGTTCCCTTCTTAAAACGTACTTCTACTGGAAACCATTTCCTGAATTCATCTGGGCAGTTTGTTTATTTTAATTACTTGAACTGTTTTATTGGTCTGTTGTCTTGCTTATTGTGAAGCAGTTTGTAATCTTTTGAAAGGTTTTGTATGAAGTTTTTATTTATTATTTAAGGCAAGAAGTCTGCCTATTTCCTGAATAGTTGCTCAATATATTGCTAAGAAAGAGTTTGATAAGAGAATGATAATTACATCCTGAATGGAAATAACTGTCGGCATTTAGCCCTAACTGATGGAAGATCTAAAAGCCAGCATCTTCTGGAGGGTCCTTGACCCATACTAACACGTTCTGGTCCTTTTGCCTCACCACGACCATTTCTTTTAATTTCTCTTTAAGTCTCTTGCAAAACCCATCAGCTAAAAACGCTGGAGTTCCCTGTGTTCAGATCGAAGCAGCAGGTGGGAAATGTTCTTTCCTTTCTTCTCTCACCGTGTCCTACAGTAGCTTCAGTGGCACAAATGTAATTCTTTTGAGGAAATAACTGCAGCTTTGAAATGCTCTCCTAACAACTGGACCGGCCGAGTCTCTTCATCACTCCCAGAACTCCCGCTAGACGGAAACACTGACGACCAACCAGTGTGCATTTAACTGAGACTGTGTTAAATTAACTCTAGCCAGAGAAACCATTCAAACTTAGGAAAATCCAGTCATTTCTCACAGCCACTCGAGTCTGCCATTGACTTTAGTCACTGGTCAGGAAAACATGGAAGTGAAACAGGAAAGCGTTCTCCCGTAACCACGTCAGGCTGATTCTTTACCCTTGAGAAAAAGCGAGCAGAGTCAGAGACAGAGAGAGGGATGGTGCGAGGAAATCGTTATGTGGTTCTCACTGGCACTTCTTCAAAAGCTTCTCCCCCACTGTGTTGGAGTGGCACAAAGCATCTGTGTCATGAAAAGAAGTAGTCGGATTTTAATATTGTTTAATCATCAGTGGTTTGTATTTTTTTCCCCTCGTTCCAAACACATTGCGTAATCTTTGCTTTCTTTCTTGCAGAAGTCGATTTTTCCTATCAAGTTAACTTATACTTGTTTCTTTTTCCTCTTCATGCTACCTCATACAAAATCTCCCAAATGCATACAGAAAATCAAAAAATGTAATCCCCCCCAGGGAACACTTTTTGACGGCCTTATGTTTTATTTATATGCGGAAAAAGGCTCATACGGGGGAGAAGTGGACCTGCTCCGTGGCCCCTGCAAGGTTTTTCTATTTACACTGTCGGAGGCAACAGCAGGAAGGAAGGGGAATAAAAGGGAACGCAGCAAGTGGTGTGAGCAAGTGTCCACTGTAGCATAACATGCATAGGAAAACATCCAGGGCGCTCAGCACACAAAATGCGCGTCCTCTCACGCTTTCACACGTACACACATGGCCACAGTGGGTGTGCGGGCGCCCCGTCTATACTGGACAGCCATCCCTTTCAGCTACATCTCCAGAGAGCGTCATCACACACACAGGGCTGGTTTGATTCTCTCCGCTCCCAGCATGCCTCCCTACTGGTTTGTCTTTCAAGCTCACACGGCCTGAAATGCTTCTCATGTTTTTCAGAAAGGAAATGCACCCCTCTGTCCCCACGCAGGAAGCCCGGCCTTCCGCGCTCCCCCCCCCGCCTCGCAGGCACACTTGTTATTATCATTTCAAAACCATATAGACTTTATTTATTGGATTTCCTCCGAGGTAACATTTTTTTTAATCAATTGATTCGTCGTCATTGGCAGCAGGCCGACGGGGCGTAATGTAATTTCGGTCACAAAGCGACATGAGGTATGAGGTCTGTGCCCAGGAAGGAGGTCACAGTGACATCCTGGGAACATCGGGCTTGATATGATCTGGGTTAATATTACAGAGCGCGGTGACGGGGGTCTCCAACTCGCGCTCTCTCTGTGGGAGCCGGTGGAGTCCAGTAATGAGATGTTAAATAGCTAACCTCCTCTCATTACTCCTAACACCGTCCTCCCTCCCCTCTCGATTCCTCTTTCACACGACAAGCTCCGAGCAGGTTTTAATGAATATTTTAGTGGCCTTTGTTCTCATTCTGGTGGCTGCTTGGGATCAATAATTAAGGCCACATTCCCACCTGAACCCCCTCCCCATCGCACACACACACACACACACACACACACACACACACACACACACACACGCACACACACACACACACACACTACTCAGGTTGTTCTTTTTTTTTTCCTCCCTCTTCATATTTTTTGGCTCACCTCCATCTACTGTACCCCACCCTCAGAACCCTCCCCCCCCTCAGGAGCCAAACCTTCATTGACTCTTTTAATTAAACTGATGGAGTGGACGGGGTGTGAAAAAGGTGGACGGTGGCCCCCACTGATTCTCAATGAAAGCTGTGAGTTTATACTCAGGCTCCATGCACGTTTGCTGATCGGGTCTTTTTGGCACACTCGCTGTACGTGAGTGGTCACAGGATATGTATTTTTGTTACGCCCCTGAAAGACCAAAAATAAATAATCACACAAGATTTAGTTAGTGATTCCACAACAGTAGCTTTATTTGATTTAGTTAGTTTAGACAAGTACAAAAATACAGTAGTATACACATCACAGCATCTGACAACACAATATATTTACGACAGAAACTAACACCATATTATATACATGACAGAGTATTCCAACCACCCTGAAAGATGGGCAGAAATAACCACACAAGGTTTAGCAAGTGTTTCCACTCGAGTTCTCCAGGACCTGTGGGCAGAAATAGCAGCATGTTGTGTATATAACACGTGTTAGATCACAATGTTAACTATACACAAACAATGCAAACATCTTCACGTCTTCTTTTACAAGCATATGTTTAGCATATGCTTCAAACAGTTCCACATGACTTTTTCATCACACTCCAGGAATGTGTCAATGAATTAACTTAACTATCAAACTTTACAGATTTTAATAACTGTGCAGCTTCCTCTCACCGACTTTAACCTCAGATTTTAGCATCATTACTGATCATCAATTTACTGTTATTAAAACGGTGAGTAATTTATAATAATAATCCTTTTGTTGTTTTGTCTCATTTCAATAATTCACCTCTTCTATTACTAGAGGAAAAAGTTTGAGCTCAGCTTTAGTGAGTTTTGGCAGCTCCCTCACACTTGAAGAGAATTCCTTCTAAGAAAATGATGACATCCTCACTCTGCCAGATGGCTGTTCAATTTTACATGTCATCATCTAACACAATTAACAATGAAGATTGTCAGACATGAATGCAGCGATGGAAAACTCCCCCCCACATCCCAGTTAACATGCATCTAAAAAGAAAAAAAAACCAGCAGACAACAGAGATCCACTCAGTCTGTGTGCTTTGTTAAGCTGACAGCTGAAGACAAGTATAATTGATTCCAGCAGAAACTGAAAGATGTTCGACTTCGGCGTCAGTACCAACCTTGTACGGAGCTGCAAATGTAAAATAAAGTACGTTTCGGTAGGAGTTGATGACGTGTGTAACCCAATGAGCAGCGTTACCATAAATTCCACTTTGTTCTTGCATTATTCTTCATCATTATTCCACTCCAGAGCCTCAGGATGCATGGAGAAGTGTTACAGCGATTAAGTGCCCGACCAGCCAGCCACTTCACAGCACCGCGGCTGTTTTTTCTCATCTGCGGCGGCTAACCTTGCGTTGTGTTTTATGAGCCTGATTTTCTTTCTAATTGCTTATTCCTCCCCTGGCCACGCCACGGCCATGTAAATAAATTGTCATTTGAATTATGCCGTTTGACGCAGCCACTCCGGCGCCGTTTCTGCTCCAGCCAGTGGCTTTTGTCATTCTCAAGCTGTGACTTTCCCAATGGCAACAATTTGGCAATTTGTAAATATTTGAGTACGCTTATTTTTTTCCTCCACAGCTCAGATCCAGAGCACCATAAAGATCAGGTTTTTAAACTACCCGTTGTGTATGTTAAGAGGAAATCTTATATGAAACATTAAAGATGCCATGTTTGTAATGGACACTTGTATGCACATCTTAAAAGTGCAAGGCTGTTTGTCTCCAATGGGAATGTAACTGTAAAGAACATCCATACAGTCTAAGTGAGATGCTGTAGATATTTTATGCTTAATTTAATAACTGGTGTCAGTTACCATTACTGGAGGGAAATATTCCCAGCATACAGGAAGTGGTAACTTGACATTTGAGAGCAAAATAAACGGCAGCACATGAGTCATCCACAGATGTCTAGTCTGTGGGGGAACTGTAAAAATCTATGGATGAGAAAATGATGTGCTTTACCTCAGAAAAGAGTCAATGGCGTTAAAATGAATGTCTACCAAAGCTCGGTATTGTACACATGCTGTCAGTCAAACAGGCAAACAAATCAATCAGAGCAGTAGTAAAAGGTGAGGTCAGAATAAACGATCAAAATTGTAAATCAGAAACGTCAAAGAGTGAGATATATGAAGGTAAACCTGGCGTTAGGGGCGAGCTGACAAAGAAGAAAGACCAGCAGAGTAGTTGGTAGAAAAAACATCCTTTGTGAAGCAAACTTTTTTAAAGGAAAAAAAATACTTACAGCTTGCTTGGATTCAAGATTGTAGATATTTGTTTTGTGTTTTCAGAACAGTCCCAGCCCTACATAGAATATATACGTTTTACTTAAATAATCTGTCTTAACTTGGTTTGTTTTCAGCTGATCAGCCATGTCAGGGTTGTGATGCTGAATTTCTACACAATTTACTTTGCTGAGTGAAAAATTGCCATAATCAGTGAACGGTGGCCAAAACGACTAGGGCTATTAACCTAAGCAATTAACCCAAAATGTATAGAAACCAGCGTTTATAACCTCGAACCAACATAACCTTGCTCATATTGGTTAATTTGGTTAATACTTTCCTGTCGGGTTTCCGCTGCGATCAATGCTGCATGTCCTCCCTCCTCGCGCTCACTTTACGTTTTAACAATAAACACCATCACTAATCAGAAATAATTAGGACTCGAACCGTACTGAAGTTTACTGTGTTTGTTGATTCGCTCGAGAGTTTATAAGACACGTATTTAAACATATTGAAAAAAAGTCCAACATTTGGGATGTGACGGAATGATCCACATTCATGATCCAAGACCATTGATTAATAACTAAATACATGTATGAGGAGCAGACACACACACACACACACACACACACACACACACACACACAGACCTACAGACAGGAGAAATGTTCTTCCCGCAGATTATGATACTTTAGCCTCTTTACACTGGCTTCCAGTACGTTTATCTACCTTGTAAATATCTTGGAATTGTCATTCAAAGTGGCACTGTACAAAGTACAAATATCTGGATCAAATACTATGCGTAACGTGATAAATATAATGTATATGTACGATTATCCAGTACATTTATAAATCATGAGTCTGGAGTCTAAATAATTAGAGGATGGAAAGATGTATTCTCCTGAATGACTTGAGGTACTGATTCATGGAGGTCATTGGGTTGTGGACCGTTGTGAACCTAACCACTGTCGAGACAAAGAGCGTTGGAGTGGACGAAATGAGTTCAACCAGGAGTCACCGGCAACAACAGACAAATGAGGGATGTCAGCTCTCAGACTGAAGATGAGTCACAACGCAGCAGAACAATCAACATTATGAAAAATGATGTGGTTAATGTGGAACTTTGTCTGTTCACAGTCCTGCGTAATTGGTACGCTGTATTGATCTTCCATTAATGATCTGCCATAAAGTATATTTCTGCAATCTGCCTTTTTAGAGAAGCAGTTACATTTCCAGCTTTGATCTACTCCAGCCTTCACCCTGGCTTCATTTCCCTCGGACTCCTTCGCCGGACTCCTTTTAATGAAGGTTGTCATGTGAAAAAGATTTATGTTTTCTGACACATAATTCTACAGGCGGCTATAATGACATTTACAAACAACGTGTCGTCAGTCCAACCTGAACATGTCATCTCCTACATCAGGGCTAACCAACAGGACACTGTCAATCCCCTTAACGCCTGGGACACACTGGCTGCAGTTGTGCTGTGCATGCATGTAACAGCTGCGCCGTGCATAAGGGTTATGTACTCAACTAAATGCCAGGACAATACAGTATGAAGACGTGAATCTTCCCATCTTGCGAAAACGATCAAAGCCTTGTTTGAATAAATTCCCAGAAACACTGAAGTGCTTTTACTTTGAAACGGGTACAGGTGGTGTTGCAAATATGTATGTTTGTATGTTTGTATGTCACAAACATAAAGGTTTGCAACACTTCCTGTACCCGTATCCCAAGTAAAAGCACTCCAGCATTTCTGTTGACTTATTACCATTAATAATGGTTAATTACCATTCATTTGTTAAAAAAAGGTTGATGGCAGAAGATGTACGGCTTCATACGGCTTCATACTGGTATTTATTTGAGTACTTTTATACAAATAAATACAGTAGTCACATTTCTGGCCATTTTCAAGGCAACCCCTAAGGAAATACATAGCACTGGCCGTAGCAGCTCTGCTGAAGAGCCTGTTGTTGGACTGAGAAGCTAAATATTGTGCATTGAACAGATGTTGTAATTATGAATAATTTAAATTGAACAGATATTACTGGGAATAATTTCCATTAAATAGATAAAGTTGTATAAGTGACTTTCTTTGTGTGTTTGTATGCTCGTATACATTGAGCCTTTTGCAACTGAAATTGCTAAAATAATATGATCCTCCTACGTGGGAAGATATCTGGTTTGTAGATCTCCTACATCCATATATAAACTACAGTAGTGGTCGGCAACTAGTGGCAATCATATCTGTCCCACCATCTTCACCATTTCAGACTGTCACATCTATTTATGGGTGTTGGAGGTGCTGATGTCTGTCATGGCAGCAATATTCATAGAATCACTTCCCCTATAGCAAGACAAAGGACGTCCATGGATGAAACCCAACCTCGATCAGCTCTTTGTGCCTATCTGTGAAATAAAAGTCCAAAGAAACAAAGCAATATTCCCCAGCAAGGCCACACAAACTATCATCAGTGTCAGTTATTCATCACAATCGCATACAAATCATCAGTGGTGATGATATCCTACACGTCGTCATCTTTACACTTCAGAAAGATAATCACAGATTTAGCATTTAAAGTGCTCGACTGTATGAGAACAATAACAAACACGAGGAAATTAAATTACCTCAGAGTAAATAGAAAATTAGAAGTGCAGACAGAAGTGCTTGGAATTCATTTTATAACTGCGCCCTTGAGCTGCATATTAAAGATTAAAAAACATTGTATACTAGAATTGAAATGACAACTTAAACAAATATTACTCCATTATTGTCTCATTTTATTTTGATGAAAGCTTAAGCTACGCATATTCAGTGCAGTTGCTTGAATGATTAATTGAAGTTCTTTACATCTGGCCTGGGGTCTGAACAGAACTAATGACATTTTAAATCATGGAGTTTCCCTGAATTAATTCTAAAAAGGTTTTTAAATTGGAGCTAAAGCCTTTACAGTGGTGGTTTAAATTTATCTAATTGTCCCTTAAAACATAATTTGGGGCATAACGTCTGTGTTTGTGTTATATGTGAACAATTCACTTTGATGGACTAACTGCTTTATTTACATTAAAACCAGCAAAAGGGAGATATGGAATAAACTTGATTGACTATCGTGTGTGCTGCTGTTTTAGCTCCACACCTTTGCTTCATCAACCTATTTTCCCTTCGTTACATTACGCTCTATTTCCTTCTCTTCTTAAATCCCTCCACGCTGCCCTCCTCTCTCCCCTCCCGCGTTAGGCGACTGAGTGCTCGTGTCTCTAAACAGCACCTCCTGTTGTGTCTCTCCTCACATCAGGCAGAAGAACTTCGCCCGAGGCATCGAGCAGCAGCTCCCAGACGGCATGGTGGTGGCATCGGTGCCAACTGAGGTTCAGTGCCACGAGGAGCTGTCAGACCCCGTGCCCGACCCAGAATACCTCACAGGTATGAGACAATATTTCATAGTTCAGTGCGCAAGTTCACAGCTGTGCACTCGCACTTCATCACTGACCTGCTTAAAAAAGCCCTCATCTCTCTAAACCAACATTAAAGCAAACTATGTTGAGTATAACAAGGTTCTGGTGGTGGGTTAGATTGATCACATGGTGCGTTACAATCATCTAAATGTGTTCTGCGATGCAAAGTGTTTCTATACTAATAACCACAAAATTTGTTTTAAAGGGGAGGGCCATTACAGTAATTACATCAGGGCTTGAATGTTACTTTTATTTGGAGAAGTTTGGATTTATAAAGAAAGAAAGTTGACAGGAGAAGCTGTACAGAATCTATGACCCAGTGAGATGCAGGCGGATCAGCTACACAAGCTGTGAAGTAGTGAGCAAATGCCAGATTTAATTATGAACCTTCTCATCCACACTTTTTATAAGACGTTTTGTGCTTGAAGTAAGACACAAATCATTTCCGTTTTAAAGGTCCCTTTCTGATCATTCATTTGAAGACGTGGCATCCTTAAGAAGATGTATAGTTGTGGTTTTAAGGAACAAAAACGGGTACGCTGATGAACAGAGTGGCAGGGCAAACAGTGATCCGGACTGTGACAGCCAGACAGGATTCAGGCAGGGCGCACAGGCCGGCTTACTAACCGGCAGGCAGGTAGTAACTCAAAATATTAAATTGATTTTCATCCCTATGATATTTACTGTTGAATAATCATTAAATTGCATCAAATGTCTTTATAAAATTGTAGAACGAAGCTTCTTAGATTTATACCAAAATCTCGTGTTGTAATTATTTCTGGGTTTAATTAGTTCTCATTAATTTATTCATTTCATTCTGATTGTTTTGTACAAAAACTGCCTCAGTGCAAACACGACTGTGTTGTCAGTGGCACTGAGCAGCCACACAGAGACACTGTGCCTCCTCCAGCATCTCACCAGTCACCTCCCCAAACACCTGCCCTCCTCCGCTGTGGAGATGACACCTGTATGATCGAGTTAAATATGGTTTTAATCAGTGTTGTTTTACTCATTATGTGTCTTTATTTATCTTTATTTATGTGCGCGTCTGTGAACATAACAAACGACAAGATGTGAGCTCTCCTGTGCCTCAGTTCATACCAATGAAGGTGTTCAGGAAAGTGAAATGAATCCTCCTCCCTGTCTGATGTCTTAGATTGATTTCGGGAATTGTCATGTTTATTTTCTATCAACTGCTGCTGCTATTATACAACAATGTATGCATCAGTATTCATGAGGGATATGCATTGACCATTTATGGTTAATTGGGTGAGTGTTGGAATATGAGGCTCTCCAAAGTGGGCACATTTTAACCTTGATTGAACTGTGTGTGTGTGTGCACGGATATTTCTCACTATGATTATTTATTAACAAACACCATCTCTTGCTTGTTGCCATGCTAACCAGTGGCGTGCAGAATTTGACAGCAGTTGTTGATGGGGACCAGAATATGTAGCGGTATCTCTGCTAGTCAGGGCACATGGCAGCAGTGAGGGGAGGGCTCTTGTCTTGTATAATAATGCGTGCAAGATACCTGATCTCAGAGCAGTGGAGTGAGTCCAGGGCAGCTTGACTCAGCTACTCGCAGGTTTGATCCTCAATGTGCAAAAGTCCAAAACAAGCTGCTCTCACCAGCCTGTCGAGCCCCATGGTCGCACCCATAAAAAGGACAAAAAACGATAAGTAACTCTGGCAGCCTGCTGCCACCACAAGGGGGCAGTTCATTTTGAAACATATACAAACAGGAAACATCCGGTGGTCTGTTTTAGGGATAAACGCTGCTCTGAGATCAGACGCAAGAAGGAGATGTTGCTTCTACTTTCCTATTGTCTGACTCTATTTTTAGCTTAAAAGGTGAAGCACAAGTGAGGCTGTGGGGGGACATCACGTTTCTGACTTTAAATTTTCACTGAACAACTGCGTGTCATTACAGGGACAAACGTACGACATTGCACTGTTCCCGTCTTAACCGTGCTAGCAAAGTTTTACTATACCTTCTTCACTGTAACTCCAAACTAAACATGCCTGCCACCTTGTGGTCTGTATCTGTCAGTGCACACAATATTTGAAACTAATATTGCATATCATTGATTTCACATTTGTAATATTTTACTCTGTTTACCTGTGCATGTTTGACTATAAATGAATAACTATCAATGAGGTAAGGATATAAGAGAGGACCTTTACAGCTACATGTCTATACTAATCACATTTATTAATCATTAACTGTCATTAATTTGTGATGGTTCTGTTTACACGCTCATGGCCCATGGTCGGAGTCCGTGGGCTAGTTCGGAAAACAGCGACTTGAAGGCCAAGATGAGACTTTAATCAATCAATAAAACCAGCCTAGTGCTTTCTGTTGCATAAAGGGCTGGACCGTTCCACAGCTGTGTGATTTTGTTAGCCTGTGCCGTCAGAAGCCACCTCGTTGCTCCCTTCATTACCAGTGCGGCCCTGTGTTTGAGCTCAGCGATTTTTGAACAGCAAAAAGCCTTTAAGTGTGAAACAGCTGCCATTAACACTGACACAGGCAGAGAAAAGAGGAGGGAAAATCCTTGGCTTGCTGTAAATCAAGCGACTCCTGAATGCCAAAGATTTGTACCGTCCATCTGGATGCACCATTATCGACTGAGTTTGACCTAACTTTCCTCTTTGCTTTTTTGAGTTCCACCCTAAATGTTTGAAATTATTTCGACTAGTCTCGGGTCCGGCTGTTTGATTGACTCACTTAATAGGACAGAAATCAGTTTGATGGAAAAGTTTTGTGGAAAGAACCAGCCCATTTTGACAGAAGCTGAAATTTTTCTCATTATTTCCTCACTGCTGGTATTTAAATTGTAGAACATGCCGGAATTTAATAAAGAGCCTTTAAAGGGGAGGATACCCTCCAGCTTGGCCAGCGAGGGAAATAACCTTTTTCTTTATGTCTTTATGTCTAGAGCACAGTGCT
This sequence comes from Hippoglossus stenolepis, assembly GCF_022539355.2. NCBI lineage: Eukaryota > Metazoa > Chordata > Actinopteri > Pleuronectiformes > Pleuronectidae > Hippoglossus > Hippoglossus stenolepis. The sequence goes on from NC_061493.1 coordinate 4,383,596, forward strand.
ATATTAGAGGGTATAGAATTAATAATTATATTTCAGCATAATTCCAGGAAATGTTTCATTCATGTTACCTGGAGGCGATGCTTATTCCACACACTTGTGGAACTGTCTGTGAATTGCCTTACAGTAGACAGGAGCGGATTGGCCTTGTATCTCTGCTGTTATGTCAACAACAAGCAATCAAACCGTCACGCAGTCACGGCAGCAGTTCAAACCGTCAGAGGTGACGGACAATCAAACGACAGCAGACCCGCGGTGGTTCCAACTGTCGTTTATTGGAAAGTTCAGAGGATATTACAACTGCCTAATCTAAATGGGAGCTCTGTGTCACGTCACAGAGCTCCTGCTGCCCCCCCATTGTCCCTCCTCTGTCCTCCCCTCTGCATGCACAGCTCAAACCTTTTTATCCCTACATCGCCCCTGGGCTCTCAGTTCACACGGAATAGAACAGAGCCCGGCGCGGCAGCACTTCTCCTCTAGTGGCTCCGGGTTGGGCCTCTGCTGCTGCGGCCGTGGGCTTTAGCGAAGAGTAATATCATGAAATGAGATATCATTTCAAAGCATCCAGCTGGGCGCCAGAAAGGCACACAGTGTGCTCTGGGGCACAGTGGTGCAGTTGTCTTCTTACACTGTTTCCAACCGATGCTGGGAGAGAACTGAAGCGTGATGCTGGAAGTTGCGCGGAAAGTACAATGTAGTCGTCTAGAGATGGGGATTTGGAACAAAGATGAAGATCCACCAGACAGAGAAGTAAAGTCCTGACATCACATGGGTTAGTCTCTGCTCCTCTAGATTCCGTCTGTTCCTAAAACATGTCTGTGGAGTGTATTGTCCATATTCTAAGATGAATTAGTGCTGCAGCACTTAGTATTCAAAGTTTAAATCTCTTTTGATTCCATAAAAACTAGAACGCAGGAAGTGACCTGATAGAGAAATGGTCGGGGTGTGTACCACATGTCTTGAGCAGCAGGTCCCTGGTTTGACTACTGGCCAGTTGACCCTTTACTGAGCCCTCAGCCACTTTCTGACATGAACTCAGAAGAACATCCGCACAATTGGGTCTGGACCTTTGCCTTTCACATACTTTACGAACAGCATGAGATTTTCCGGCCAAACAGGTTCACAACAACATTTCCAGAGCTTTCAGGTGACAGGGGGTGCAGCAGGCAGGACGTAATTCATTTAGTAAGTGGCTTCTATGTGTATGGTTCCTCTTTTTCATCCAGAGAAACTCCAGAGAATGTCCAGGGCCTCTCACTGGCACATTTGCGTTTTGTCACATGTATCCGGGTCATGTCAGGAGAATATCCTGAGTTCAGAGCATGTCTGAAAGCAGCTTTCCCATCTCCCCTTCACTCTCCCATTCAAATGAAAGGAAAAAAAACTGCAAAAGTATTGAACGTTACTGTAATAATTCATCCAATATTTACAGTAGCCAGTCACATTTCCCTCTTCTGGCTGTAGATTTCGCCATCTTCAACAACTACTGTAAAGGTCTTGGTCATGTGGAAATGTTTTCATGAAAGAAATAGTTTGTTGAATATTATTAGCCCTCATGTCTTCATGCTTAGTACAAAGTTAGAACAACAGGCACTTAACTCAGCCTCCTGACATGATCAATGTTTGGCATCCTTACAACAACAGTATCATGATCCTGTTTATTCATTTAATTGTGTTTATTGTAATGGACGACCACATATGTAAGATTTAGTGACATGCACTTGTATTAACACAGATTGATATAAATAATATGAAAGGACATGTTTTCCCTCTTACGGCTGCAAAAAAAGGAAATCAAAACTATATCAAATAAATGGCCTAAAGGAGACATTATGCAAAATAAACATTCAAACATCATGTCAACCCACCTCCCTAGCTGTCTGCCATTGATGTGTTGTGCGAATGTCAGTTCTGGTAACATTAACATGTTTAAAATCTGACAATTTAATTAAAAATTGTATTTATATCAAAAACTACTTTAAGAAGCAATTAACATTTTTAAAAGGATGCAATGGAATCAAAAAATGATCTCTGTTTGCAATGGATGCATAAATAAGGACATGTATGTTGCCATTAAGAGACGATAATATGTCAGTGTTGTGCTCGCAGTTATTTTGTGCTGCCACCAAGTGGCCAAAAAATTATCAAATGCATGTTTAAGTGCTTAGTCTTCCCTATTGTCATTACAGAATTAGGATGTGGATGTGTTTAAATAGTAAGGAGCTGGGTGACACCTACTTTTAGTTAACTATGGGGGGAAATGAAAGCTGGAAACTATAGGAAGGAGTTGCAACAATGACAGTTTGGTAAGATATGCAAAATAAATAAAGTCAAGTGGTTGAAATTACTGAAATGATTAAGTATAAACAAAGGAAGTGTTCAGATGTTCCTTCTGTGCCTCTGCATATCTCCATTCAGAAAAAAATATATAAATATATTGGTAATAGTCTCTTACTTTTCAAACTAGTCAGTTTTGGCACCTGAAATGGGAAAGCACACGTTTTTGTACCAATGTATTTTGAATGCCAACAATTCACCAGCTGGTAGCATCATCATTCAGTTTCTGGTACTTGCCAACAATCGTGTCACCCCCTACCTGGATGTATCATGGTTATTAGGTTCTGCAGGGCAGTAACAATCTTACTTATTGGCCCTTTAAAACAGATGGCCCATCACTCGCTCATTGAATTCGTTCTTAAGAACATTTGCTACCTCTCCGCTGCGTGACAGCGAGTTGTGTGAAGGCGAAGGAAAAACTTGTTTCAGCTTAGAAATCTTGGCCGAGAACGTGGTGGCACCATCCCCACAAAGTCACCTGGGGCATCTTCTCACCTTACTGCACCTGTTCTCTTGGCCTCAACATTTCCAGAGTGCACAAACACAAGCGTCCCGACACAGCGGTCTTCAGCACCAGCTAGCTGGCATACTGCCTCTTCCCCCTCATCTCCTGGCAGGCGTTCAGCAATATTGCTGTGCCTGCAGTTAATTGCAAGGCTCAGGTAATTGTCCGTAGGGAAGACAGACGTGCAGAGGCGGCGGTGGCCAGCGGAACGTCTGTTGAGCTGCGATGAAGGCACGCTACCCCTCTGTCCCTTGCTAATGTAGCTGGGTACGGCTGCCATGGTCAGTGTATTTGTCACAATGTCAGCATTCCTTGTTCCAGCCTATTCTGGCCCTCGCAGGGGTGAAATAATTCATCTTCCTATTCATCTACTGGCTTGAAAGCCATTCATCATAAGGCCGGAGACCTCCATCAATTATTCCGATGGGGGAAAAGGGGAGGTTTTTTGAAAGGCAAATACATCTTGATTTAATTGGAAATGAAGTATGCTCAAGGCTGCTAAGCAGATTTCCCCCTAGATGAAAGTTGGGAGATAACGGTGCAAAAGAAAGATAATAGAGAAAACGAAATAAGTAGAAATAAAAGACAATAGAGTGAGAAAGATAAGAGATGGATAAAAGAAGAGAAAAGTCAAAGATAACGGGACGAAAGGCGAAGGAAATTTAGAGGAAAGATAGAAAGAAAAGAGCAAAAATAGGACCCAGTGAGTGAGTGAACAAAAGACATTTCTTCTCCATGCAGAGAAAGAGCAGCGCTGGTATGATGGCACTCATTTGTGAAGGTCAAAAGGCCAGCGAGGGGTGGGAGGAGAGGGTGACCTGTTCTTATTCTCCACTTGCAGCAATATAATGACACTACCTCTGCTTTCTGCTACACACACACATCATACCTACAGCAGGGTCCGAAAGTCTAAGAGCCATTCAACTGAATGTGTAAGTAGTGACATTTGGACCCCACAGTATGTCATTGCTGTGCATTCAGATGGATGTAACACAACACGGAATGCCAAAGGTGAAATAGCCACCCCTGGCTCTGCAGCCCCCGTTCCCCTGTCGTTTGTCTTCAAAGCCGCAGATTTATGCTCAGAGGTTTGGAGGAAAAGCTGACACAAGAGTTTAGGTGTTCAGAAGAGAAGTTTCAAAAGAGAACGGCAGAAGTAGAGAGTGCTGCCGAGGATTTTTTCTTTTTGTGAGAGTTTTCCTTTAAGAAGTGTAAGGTGTCTTCATGACTTTGTAAAAGTGACACAGGATCCTACCGCGAGTCACCTTCAAGGAGGCTGACTGTCTTCACAGTAAAAGCTGAAACGGTTGTTTCTGCATTTTTGTTTGTGTCGTGAGTTTCAACGAGATCCATCGATCCATCTGCAAAACTGTTTATCTTTTTCAGTCAGTCCATTACAGGGCTGACTAACGTAGGCGCAGGTAGGACGTTACGTATTAACTCTGCTGCGGAGGCCACTTGTTTTTGTTTTGCACATTGACACCAGCGTTGCCTGTTATTGGCAGGCACTCTTTTGAACCCTCACCTAAACCCCTCACTTGCTCACGGTGAATCCTGCAGAGGATCTTCTGCTGTCTTGTCATACCCGGCTCCTCTGGACTCTCTGCCAACTTTATACTAGGGGGAGCAGAAAATCCAGAGGCTTTCACTCGGACATTTGTTCACACATACACCTCCTGCGGAGTTCTGTGCATGTCCCGAAGCAGCTATGGGGAGAGCTCCAGAAAGGCTCTGCAGTGAGGCAGCCACCCTAGTACCTTTTTTTTATTTGTCAGCTGATATTACGCTCACACTTTGTTCACTCTTCAAAATAATCTGTGCTCCAATGACTGCACGACATTTTGACTTATCACAGTAGGAAAGCGCAGGTATGAAACAGAGCCATTGTTAATGTTATAAAGAAAACCTGGGACCTGCTGCGACTGTGGGCCCATAAGGGAAGCTGGGGCTGTGAGGGGGTGGGTGTGTCACAAGGCCTGCAGTCAGAGCTCTCTATTAACTGTAATAATAAAACTACATTTTATTATTTATTTACAATACCCATAGACACTTTACATTAGTCATAAAAACTGAAAAAGGCTAATAAATAGTCATAGTAAACATACATATCAATATATAAATATAATATATACAAATCATTAACCATGCATAATCATATCATAATCATAATTGCTATACTACATATACTATGTAACATTTGTGATACAATAAGAAAAAGTATGTTTCATGCTATCATTTCATTTTATAAGGATAGAGTGATGAGAGACCTTTTTTACCCCTGCTATGCCCCAAATAGCATGTGTGACCTACATGTTGATAACAGAACCTCATATGGGATTCAGGTAAAATTAATTTCCATGAAGTAACGCTCCTTTTTTTTTGACACAATGTGTCTACTTGTATTGCCACACTTTACATGGCAGGAGCTTCGTGCCACAGGAACTTTCTCACAGTCCACAGTGTTTGTTATTCAGCCGTGTGTGTCTGAGACAAAGTGAAGGCGAGACGTGCAAGGCTTTCATACTTTTTCTATCATCACTGATCCTCTTTCACGCCACGTTTTCTGCCTTTTAAATATACAGTGAGTCTGAGACCACCTTCGGAGAGCGGGCTGTACGAGGGCCCAGAAATTCATATGAGCCGAAATGTATGAAATCACTTGTTGGGCGAGCTTGAAACTTTTTTTCTTTTACAATTTGACTTGACATTTATGCTGAAACTGGCATTTAACTTTGTGTTAAATGCCAGTTGTTTTTTTTCCGAACTCGGCTCCCATTCATTAATGATACATGGTTATTGGTCCAGCTTGCAGTTTAGAGTAATGAGTAATCAGTGTGTTTTAATATTTAGAGCCTTGATTAGATTTGAATTGATCACAGACTCCTGTGGAAATAAGCCCCTTCATTTATTTCATTCTCTCTTCTCAGCCGGAGCAGGTCGCCTTTTCCCTCATCAAGGTCATCCTTTGTGTTACCGTATTCCCCTCATCTAGTCATACTCAACCTGGCTTCTCCTTGAGTTCTGCCCATGCCCCCTCCGCGCACTCCCCATGCTATGAGCCTTTCGATATGTCAGCACTGAGATGGCACATAATCTATATTTTATAAGGCCTTGATATAATTGGTGGCAGTGAGGGAAGGTCATGCCTTCAAGGGCCCCTCAACCCCCCCTCTTGGTTTTTAAGGCAAAATCCTCAAAGAGCAGCCCTCTAGTCAAGATGTGAATTGGACACGATGATGCAGATGAGGCTGTGAGTGTGGTGTCGCTGGTTTAAGGGGGCTGGAGATGCAGCGTGTGCTGGAGCGCAGCAATTATTCAGCATGTATGTACTTTGAAAACGTGCGGGGGCCATAATGTATTCAGCACCGAGACACATTTTCGAATGAATTCTTCAACGCAACAACAGTCGTGTCTCTTAGGGCTGATTCGGTGTCAGAATTGGGAAAATTGTTTATACATTTTGTGAGGTCAAATGTGAAAAGTTCTACAGGAGGCATCCAATTTATTATTTTTAAAAATATCTGTTCACGGTTTGACTTTCCTGGTAAGAGAAATGGAGAAACTTTATTTGTTGTGTTTAAGGTGGCAGACATGTTCCCTGCAACAGATCTGTCATCTTTCAAAACCTTTTCTCTTTAGAGGCCCCATAGATATTTCTGTGGCTCTCATTTCTTCATTCTTGATGCCAGTTTATCAGTTTCACTCATTATTATCACATTATAGTCGCAAATCGTACATTCTCTGCATAATCATATCAAATCATTTGGCTAATCAGCCATTTGAATGCAGTGATGTTTAATTTGAAGATGTAACTCATTAGCTGCTTATTGTTGCATATAGATTAAACTAGAGCAATGCCAGATCCGGATGTTACATTAACAAAGTGAAGATTGGAAAAAAGACTAAATAAAATGAAGTCACAGTCTGACACCCTGGCATTTTCAATTTCAGCTCACTTCAACTTCCAATCAACTTTATTTTCCAAATATGGTAACCACTGATTCCTAATACACAACATTAAGCTAGCATTAAACCTGAGAAATGTACACTATGAAAGACCAATGCCGATGAAGAGTATACGCATACTGTGAGTCCAAAACGTCTTCTGTGGGGCAACCACATAGGACACAGTCTCCTGCTCCTTACTGTAGGTCGCTTTGGATAAAAGCGTCAGCTAAATGTAATCATATCAGGCCGGGGTCTTTCAGTTCGGAGTTTGCATGTTCTCCCTGTGTCTGGGTGGGATTTCTGCGGGTTCCTGCTTCAGTACAAACACATGCAGACTGTTTAACTTTAGGTCAATCGGAGACTCTAAATTGACCGTAGGTGTGAATGTGACAGTGAATGATTGTTTGTCTCTATGTTGTCCCTCTGATGCGCTGGTGACTTGTCCAGATGTCCCCCTCCCCTGGCCTGCTGTCAGTTGGGATTGGCTCAAGCCCCCCACACCCCCCATGACCTTCAAAAGGATAAGTGGTATAGATGATGGATGGATGGAGTTATTGCATTTTTATCATCATGCAGTGATTAGGATTTTGTGTCTGTTCACTCAAGGGTGAGAATATTCAAATGGCAGCTATTCAGCTATTTGCACCCGAGGGGAACGCCCAGTAGTTCCCTGAGCCCAGGGGTTATTGGGGTCTGCCACCATCGCACACTTATTAAAAGGCACTTTCTCACAGCAAATGATTGGGAAGAAGTTGTGGTGGATGAATGGGTCGAGCCCTTGACTTTTATTAGAGACTGGGTTCAACGCCATCTTGAAATCACTCACACAGTTTACCTCCTGTGGCACATAGAGCAATTTTCCTGGCTGTTAATTTAAGTGATCAGGATGTGTGTGTGTGTCCTGTGTGTGTCCTGTGTGTCCTGTGTGCAAAGAGACATGAATTTTGTGTAAGATTGTGTTTGTATAGACAAAAAAGTGACACCTACAGTTCTAATTCAGGGCAGATGGAGGACAAACGATGAAATACCTTTCTGATCCTCGGCAGAACACGTCTCTTCATCATCAGCTCCCGGTCAGAGCTGTTCATCTTCAGAGGTCGCTGGGGGGCATCTGCACGCAATCATTTCTCCAGCGTCGCCATCACCTCCTTCCACTCCCCTTCCCGCCCTCCCCCGGGGAAAAACAAAAGTAGTAGCAGAAGTTAATGCTGACACAGTAGCTCTACCTTCATCTTCTGTGTGATCAGTCAGCGTTACATGCAAACAGCGTAGTCGGACACGAGCGCAAACATGCACACTTTATTTCACACAAGAGCACAAATGTGAAATCACAACAAACAACTGTGCTTATCGCACCTTGACTCTGACCCGTTGATGTTAGTGCACTTCAGCCACACTTGCCTGCCAAGGGGGACGCAGCGATGGAACACTTCCTGTCACCTCGCTTTGTACACTGGACTACTTTTATACAGTCTCCATGGGACTCTCCTCCTAAGTGCTTCTCAGTCTTTCACTCCCGCTTTTTCTCTGTCAGTCTGGGTTAGGGTTTCTCCACTGCGACATTGTTGCTCAGCATTCAGCCAATATCATCATGACAAAATATTCATAAATGCACAAATGCTGTAATTATGCTGTAATTAGCCTACAAAAGTAGGCTAATTACCCCTGAACATTTGTTCCCAGAATGAAATCTCAAGAAAAAACTAGGACCATAAAGTCCCTTTGGCCACGGAGTGCATTTATACAGCACTGTTCCAGTCTTATCGCCCACTCAAAGTACTTTACAGCACAAGTCACATTCACCTATTCATGCACACATTCATACAGCGCTTCCACGCAGCGCTTGTTCCATCACCATCCATTCAGTCGGCACAGCCATCGGGGGCAATTTGATGTTCAGTATCTTGCCCCAAGGACACTTTGGAATGCAGAGTGGAGGAGCCAGGGATTGAATCACCGACCTTCTGGTTGGTGCACGGCCCTCTCAACCTCCTGAGCCACAAGCACCTGCCTGCTTTGTTTAGGACAACATGTAGTGCTGCCTGCATTGGTTTTGCATTCAATATTTTTTCAGTCAAGGTATTTTAGTTTTTGTACTAGTACACATCAGTTAAGGTAAAGGAAAGATCAGGGTCTTGATCACATTTAAAAAGTAAATGGCTTATATATAAATATATATTTAATCTTATATATAAAGTATTTTGACTTTCAATATTTTCACACATTCAAAACTGCTTTTGGAATTTTGTGAATCTCACAATCATGTCAGGTAAGGTTTACTTCTCTGTTTTCAAATGAATGTCCATGCCATCTATCTCCCTATAAGAGTGATATGAAAAGCACCCTCAGTTTAGTTTACATGGTTATAAACTTTAGCTCCAACTGAAAAAATGTCCCAGATATATTTGTTCCATATTTATCTGAGGGAAAAAGCAGTTTTGAAAAAGTTTCATTGATATAATTTAATTTAATATATATCATCCTGGTCACAGCTGCACTAACATAGATTTAATGCTTGGAGGATTTGCTAACTGTATGACTAATGGGAATATTATACATAAATCTCTTGGAGCTGTGTGTTATAAATGAGTGGAAAATGGAATTTAAATGCAGTGTTCTTTCCTTCAATGAGTGTATTTTCACCGAATTAAGAGTAGTAAAAGCCACTTGGATGTGAAAAGAAAAGAAAAGTGCCAGTGAGTTTAAGGAAAGCTGTTAAACAGGGCTGGAGTTTCATGCCAAGGATCTCTGAACAGAAATAGAACCAATTAGGACAGCAAAAATGGCTGATGTAGAAAACAGTGACAAGACCCATACACCACTTGCCAGGGCTTGATCAGGACTTCAAGGTGGACTAGAATAGACTAAAATCAGAAATCAGGGCCTAACTTATTTCCTCAGCTATGCTCTATCAGAAGTAAGTCTTCGAGAGTACTTACAAGGCCTGAGCCGCTCTTATTAGTTAGCGGCAGGTAGGTGCATGTGAAAAGCACTCGCTGTGTCCCCTGCTGTTCCTGTGCAGCTGGGGAAAAAAGGCTCGAAGACAGGGAAGAAAATCACATTCAGCCTAATGTAGGGTGAAAATCTGTACAGTTTAAATGAGTTATTAGGTTGTATTGTAACTACTCAGCAATTAGATTGTTATTGTGGGGTAAATGAAAGCAAATGATTAATTTAATTGATCTGATCTAAATTTATTAGCGTTCTCAGATCAGGTGAGCAAAGCACACAAGTGATCACAATAAGTGAGCAGGAAGCTTCTCTAATAAATAAGGTCTCTCCCTTCAAGTTTGATATTTGAAGCTCTTATAGGTGGCACACACGCCTGGAGTGTGTAGCAGTTACATAAATCAAAGTAAAATCAAATCAATATTCCAGCTCTGTGAGGGACTGTGTGAAGTAGCCCAGTGGGAAGTAAACTCTACAGTCCTGCTATGAAGCCCCCGATGAGGACCAGAGTTCAATTCCCAACTGCTGTTGTTTTTTTTTGCTTTGTGATCCATCTTCGTTAGCCTGTCTGCTTTTTCATTGTCCATACAGAATGATAAAACAGCCATGTTAAGCTGCACAAAGGTCCATTGTTCTTTCAACGTACTGATTGTCACGTGGAATGACTTTGATCTGCAAGTATAGACGAGGACCCTTAGCATAAATCCCTCCTCAAAATCTCAAACTGTAAGAAGTTTAACGTAATGGATTTATCAAAAATAAATGTACAGTCAATTCCAACCCCTTTACATGGTCTGGTTTTAAAGTGGTGCAATATGACAGTACGTGATAGTAATGGAGTGTTGTTTTATGTGTGGTATTTTTTTAACCTAAAGAACCCAAGTTAAAACCTGACTTTGCCAGGCCAATTTTGCATTTTTTTTTTTTTAAACCTCTCAGTTCTCTTTCAAGGAGCCTCAATGGTCAAAGGACAAACCTACAACTAATAAGAGTAACAAAATGTGTAGTAATGACATGATGTAGTGTGACAGAAATAATAAACAAAATGTAGAGAAAATATGTAGTCCATTTGGGTAATTGTTTCTTGAAAGTGTATTGTACAGATGTCTGGACATCTGCGACAGCCATCTTGGTTTTAATGAATGTGTTAATTCATGGATAAACTGTTGCGATTGGCCTGACCAGTGTCAGGGCTGATGAAAATTGTTCTGGATGGGCGGGAGGCCAGACCCATTTGTGAGATTGAAAAGACATTATCTCACTGGTTGGTTTGGTTCCCAGTTTACTAAATTAAAGCCGACAGGACATGACAAGATGTTGTTATCTCGGTGGAAATCTGATCTTTTATGCTGTGTTGAAAACAGAGGTCTGAAGATCAGGTCTTATAAAAGGGATAGTTCACCAAGAAATGAAAATTCACTCATTATCTACTCACCACTATGCTGATGGAGGGGTGGGTGAAGTGTTTGAGTCCACAAAACACTTTAGAGTCTCATGGGTAAACAGTGTTAGAGCAGAATCCAATACAACTGAAGTAACTGGTGACCAAAAGTCCACTGATTTCATCCGACGAGGTGCGTTTAAGGGCCGTCGGACATGCTAACGTCCACTAACCTTGCAACTTCCGGTTATTTAGGCTTTAAAAGTTGGTTTAAATGACGCCGTTTCGAGTCAAATACGAATGTCGGGGCTTGCGGACACATCGATGACACCACACGAGCAGTATGGAGGCATGTTATGTTTTTTCTGTTTTATTACGTCTGAAGAAGGAGTCAACAGTTACCTCAATTGTATTGGATTCTGCTCTAACACTGTTTACCCCTGAGACTCCTTAAGGGTTTTTTGCACTCAAACACTTCACCCACCGCTCCATCGGCATAGTGGTGAGTAGATATTGAGTGAATTTTCATTTCTGGGTGAACTATCCCTTTAACACTTCACTCCTTTTGTTATATGGTGCAATTAGCTTGTGGGGTCATAACAGCATTTTGTTTTGTTTTTTTTAATATAGGACAAGATGTTGAATATCCCTTGTATTTTTGAAGGTGTTCTGCACAATTTAGGTTACCAACTAACAGTAGATGTTAGCAGGTGTTAGTCGCCACCAGCAGATGTTAGGGACATAACTTCAGTTGTGCACCTTCGCGTCATCCAGTGTTTTGGCCTTTTAATCACAAGACACCCTCTTCTAAGGCAGGCTAACCACAGGTTGATCAGACCTGGGAGCATGTCCCTCGTTCCTCCTGATCCAGAGCACATTGGCTGCAGCGTTCTGAAGTTTGTGATGTTTCTTTTATGGTCTGGTGCAGGGCTTGTCCATGGATCCCCAGATCTTCGAGCAACCTGATGGTGGATGTTGCAAGGAAACCCCTGCAGCAAACCTCCACAGCAACAACGTGGCTTTCCAGCCACGTTGCTCTGCCTCAAATGCCATGTCTGCATACCACAGCCTTTTCTTCTCATTCGCTTGATCAACATTATCCTCATTACAACGTTATTATATCATGGTGCAGAATAATGAGGCAGGAAACATTTTTTTCTAAATAATTTCAAGCAGAAAGTGTTGCCCAAAGGTATTTTGCCAAATTTTGTATGTACCCCTGGTCAAAATAAACATAGTAAAGTCTGAAAACACAGGGTCAGCTTTTTTATATATAGCCAATACATACGCTCAAATGAAAGATAGTGATTACTTAAGCATTAGTCTTTTAAAGTGAAATCCATGGCTGAGAAGGCAGTGAACAATCCCCAAATTTACAGACTTAAACTCTACTCGACCAAACCTTGACCGGGTGCTAGGTTGTTGGACTTATGTTTTGAAAAAAATGGCACTAAGTGAAATAAAAATAGAGTTCAGGTGTCAGCCCAAGCATCAGTGGCCAGGCCCATCTCATGTGGCTTTTCAGCTTACAGCATGGTCGTAGAGAAATAGGCAGAGGGCAGTCTGTCACATTACATGAGCAGCACAGGTAATGAGACTTACTATTCCCCAAACCCAGAGCACATTATAAATAGCCCAGTTTCTAGATAGAGAAAATATCACTCAACACCACGCGTGATTTCCATTGAGGAAAAAGGGAAAATAAACTTCTGTCTTTGTTCCAGCTGTAATTTAATTGCTTGGGGAATGTAGATTGAGTTCTCTTGTTAACATTTGTGACTGCTTCGCATTGGTAAACAGGGCAGGGAATATCTAACCTGACAAGTGCAGGGCTCGCTAACGCTCAACAGCAAGAGCGCAGGGCTGATGGAAACCACAGCCCATCCAAACACCCAACAATTCGCCGCCAACTAATGAACTGTACTTGGGAAGTTACAAAATTGTGCGTGTTAAATTCTGCCATTTTGTCACAACCCTTGGCATCTTCTATAGACACACAGGTTTAAAAGAGACACACCAGGTTTTCAATTAGCACATTCAATTTAATTTCGATGCTCAGAGCATCTGCTCTGCTCGTCCATTCACTCCCTTATCCTTTAAATAAAGTACTGATTTACGATCGGAAACCAACCTGGATTTCTCTTGTCTTACTCTTTTTGATTAATGGATTAATTTATAGTTATAATCCAAACAGTAGGTCTATAAAGGAATGAAAAAAGAGGGTATCCCCAATGTGCATCATTTGGAATGCCTAAGTGACTTCATGGTCATTAGGGACCCCTTATCTCCTTTTAAATCAAAGACAAAATAATTTTTACTTTGCTGGTTTCCTTCTATATTATGTTTTAGTAATTTGCTGGCAATGATGATGCCAGCTGTGACAATTGACTTAATTGTTAGAATCGCATGCTAGCGTTTCCTGTTCAACAAATCCATTGGACCAATTATGCTGGTTAATGATCACAATAGTTTTTTTCGTCATTTGATATGATAGGTAAATATTTTAATCAATGGTCAAGCCCTTTTTTTTGTAGGCTTGGAGGCATTGTACACTATCTAAAACCATTCTGTTATTTCTAGCTATATGGCTGGTGTTTTATTATTATTTAAGAACGTCACTTCTTTGTTGCTGTTTTACCAGACTCCAAGTGCGGGATTAGCAAATGCCACATGTGACTACATCGAAATGACTTGTAGCTGGACTCGTTCGACCACTGTTTGGGGTTGTCTGCCATCGATGGGCTTGATTCGGTTTAAGCATGTCAACTGTCAGCCAACCAAACAATAAAAAAGTGATTTTGCCAAGTACAGCCACGTAATATTTGCAAATATACAAACACATCTGAATGCAGGGTAAGTTTTGTTTTGCAGCATAATTTTCCATGTAGTCAGTGGATATTGTTTTGTAGAGTCTATTTACAACCCTATTTTGTGAACAGGATGAATAATGTAGTGGGTTTCTGATTTGTGTCAAGCTACATGGGGCAGCTCAAAAAAATTGCTGAAGCAAAGCAACATCTTTTCTTTCTCTTAAAATAAATGAACTAAAAGCACTGTCATTACTGGTTAGGTGTTACTAGATATTAAATATATTCTGTAAGAGACAACAAGGGGCATGACAAAGTGGGGGAATTTGGTGCTCCCAGAAAGAGAGTGGGTTGGCATGAAAGAGGGATGTATTTAGAATACAAACAATTACTAGCTACAGTTCAACTAGGTGGTAATCAGAATACATATATACATTCATTGAATCAATAACTGAAATAAAAGGGACTGCATGAAGTCTGTATTGTTACTCAGAAGTTTTTTAAGTAGTTGGGCATGTAGTGTAGTTGGATACCTGCTGGTCAAGTTGCCTAACTGGATACTGGCCAAGTTGGTAGCTAACTAGATTAACCTGCATTATCAGCATAGTAGTTCCCTTCTCAACAGTTCTTCCAGACAGCTCACTAACTTGTTGCTCTCTGCAGCACTGCAGATTTACACTATTGTTAATTATATGGTTTTCACCCATTGGATTTTGTGGGTAAACAGAAGGTATAAAAAGCTTTTTTTAGTGTTACTTTAGGGGGAGTAGTTTCAACGTGACATAGTGAAAACAAAATTTTCAAAATAGGTTAGACACTGTGGGAAATAAATGGTCAAGGCATGAAACTCCTGGGTTTAGGTCACAATATTGTGTCAATGCCCCATTCATTCCCAGTATAACACATTGTTAGACAATGTTGAAATAGTCCAAATGATTTTTTTTGAAAATCCAACAGAATACTCTACAAGTTAAATTTAAGAGCATGGAATAGATTTTTCAAGTAACTCTCCCAACACTGCTTATGACCGAAAAAGGTTTGTTATTGTAGTCGCTTCTCTAAGGAAGATTCATAGGAACGAGCTCAGGTAGGAAAGTAATCTTATGGCTCATAGAACCCCATTAACTAGCCTGGCCTGTGCTCCATTTCACTCTTGGATACGTCTGGCAATGAATGATTTAGTGGGGACGAGCGGGGGTAGAGTGAATGAGGAGTAAGAAGTAAAGAAGTTGGGTTGGGTGTGGGGGGCTGGTTGGCAGTGGGAGTTATCCAGCAAGCCCATTCTCTAATCTAATGGGAAACTAAATGTAATACAGCAGAGTAATGATTTTTTCCCCCAGATGAATGTGATAATGAAAAAAAAATTGCAGGAACAAAATGTTGGCCCTCAGAAACGATGAGCGGACTCAATGGGGATGGCTAGGTTAGAGCCCAGGCCAAATGCTTTCCATAATTCCAAGCAAAGGCAGATTACTGCGAAGAATTATCATAATACATACCTACATACCACTTTGGCTCATCTCCTTTCATGCAGGTATTCTTCAACAAATGCTTATGTTAATCCCATAATATGACGGTTCCTGGGGATCATGTTCAACTGGAAAATGTCCTCGGTGATCTCTAAAGAAACATTTAGACCGTGACCAAAGTCAAACTTAGTGTTGCTGTGAACTATGTCCTTTGAAGCCTCTTATTTCTTTTGGCAGTGTGGTCCCTGTAGACACTTGCGACCTTCTTCCCTGTGGCCATTTCTATGCCATTCTTAGACCCATCAGATACCAATCATGTGATACTGGACCTAAACTGATACTGTTAAATGGTACCAGCGATATTATCCAATCTGTCCTGAGGAGGTATCATGAGTCACTTCACCTTCTTGTCATTTCTTTTGCCACCACAAAATCAAATTTTAAACCAGTGAAAATATTACAGTGTCTATTAAACAGATTGACCTCAAATCTGGTACTGACAGTCAGTTCCCAACAGTCTTTAATCCAGATCCACCAGCATGTTGGTTCTTCATTCAAAGTGAAATGCCTTGGTCACTATTATTGATAGAATTTGGTTAAGAGTTTCCTAAGGATCAATCTTCTGATTCTTTAACCTTTTAATCTACCAATACTTTGCTACTTTGGTAAAACAGTAAAATCCCAGTTCTCTCATTTATAAACTGCAGTGACCCTCATAATATCTGTTAAATTAAATCTTTCGATACTGTGGTCCAATGTAAGTCTGCCAAACTCAACGGCTGATTAAAGTGACTACCATTGAATTTATATTCAAAAATTACATACAGTAGTATCTTCAAATTCTATTGAATACACAATTACGTTGTATGTGTCCTAGCTCCAACACTCGATTCTACCAAATTTCAGGTTTATATGTAAAAGTGTTGGGTAGAAGATGTAGGGGGCATTTAGTAAGCAGTGTATACTTTGATATTATCTCCAAGGTAATGTCGACATTTACTTATGTAACCCTCATGTCGAACCCATTTATAATACAACAACACTTGAGATGCTGTAGCTCTGTCAATTTCATTCAGAAGTCCACACTATAGTCCATTGATTATTTAGAGGAATTAATTTAATAGATGATGGAGCCGGAATCCCACTGTTTGTTCCATCAAACATTTAAATGTATTTATTCAGCTGTAACCTGTTGGGGACAAAGTGCTGATGATGACAATGTTGATCAAAAAGAAACATGTTTATTTATAAAACTATGATTAAACTTTTTGGTGATGTGCATTTGAAAAAGTATCCAAGTCTCATATATTTTACATTTCATAAAAATCTAGTTTGAGAGCATATTTTATGGACTATATTTCATGGAGTAAATTTCTAAAAAGCAACTTTTTAAACAATTAAGACTGCATGCAGCCTCGACTCAAAAATATACATGTAAAGTCAATCTGGTTTTGAACTCTTTTCTGTCTCATCTTTCCATGTTGCTCGGAAATATTCAGATAGATATGTGAATAGATATTCACAATGTGACAGCTATAATAGGAATGTCTCATCAGTGCGACCAATCAAACCATCAGGGATAATTATTCATTTGTGTAAAGCTTCACGCAAATTATCTATATTAATTGATTATTTATACCCACAGTCATTAGTAATGTAATGTATGCCAAGTGGGAACTGATTGAAATCCAGACAGGTGAATCGCGGTGTTATGAAGATGGACAGTGAATAGATTTTACTCTCAGCCGAGGATGAAGCCATGATTTTTAATGACTGCACGTAAAAGATCACAGGAATCATGGATTATGATCAGGAAACGTTCGGATTGATTGATCATAAAAGAGGTAATGTTAGTAAAGACTGGTCTCGAGTGTGCTCAAGTGGGATTTTGATCTTCTCCTGACATAAGTCTTGGCAGATGGATGTGCTCTGATATGGACAGTATGGCATGAGAAAAGGAAGCTTGGCAGGGAGAGATGGGGAGAGAGGGACCATGAGAGGTATTTCGTCTTTTTGGTGAAGAAAACCTGCCGGCAGGCAAATAAGTTCACCTGTAATTGACCTGGAGTTAAAGGGATCTGTGTAACTGGACCGGGAGTTTCCCACAAACCAGGGTTAACAAACTAACAGTATGAAATAAAATCTGCTTACTGGACTTTACCCCAGAGTAGAGCAAAAACCAACATACCAGGTATGATGTATATTATTTAAATGGATTTATATCTAAAAAAAATGGTCATGATAGGAAAAATTATAATTTTCTGGATACCTTTGGCTTTCAAATGAGGCAATAATTGCACTTTTACTGTTTATGTTAAGTAGGGTTTGGTCAATGTAGCAGAGTATTTCTTCCAGTCATTTCCTTATAATAGATGCTCATGTTAAAGATTTTATCGGCAGATATTCTGCCTCCTCTTACCCTGATGAAGACATGTTTTATGTTTGTTGATGCACCTCATTAAAAGATTTTACTATAACCCTGTGCTCTAGATCTCATTCTCCCAGATCCTAATGACATTTCCATCAGCCTCGGCTCTGCTTTGTGTTTGGTGCTCATTATAGTAACAGATTTGCCAAACACTGCTGTACCTGCTAGTCATCAGCATGTCCGCATTTTCATTGTGAGCATGTTTTGCTACGCTGGCATTTGCACTTTAGTCACAACACTGCTGAGCTAGCTGACCATTAAATTATACCTCATGGCGCCTTTTGACCAACCTCATCATATCCTTTCCGATAGTTTTGAGTTTGTCCATCACTAATGCATAATTCTTTATTTTAAAATGAGCCTCCCAGACAGTGTCCAGCTTTGGACGTTTGATAAGCAAATTCAGCATTAAATCAAAACTAAAGAAAACACCCTGTGGGTCTGACAAAAAGGGCACGGCCGAATCACAGACTGAGACTGATCCCTGAAAGTAACAGTTACTGTGACAATGGAGTACAGCTGTTGTGGCCTTGTCCATTACCTTTCTGACAAATACCTTACAAATACACTACAAACTTTGCTGCCAAACACTTTACCAATGAGTCTCAACCAGTTGGTAATTAGCGCGGCACATGTGGCGTGTGACAACTCAAGGCGACGGGCCTGTTATTTCCGCTGCGCTGAGGGAAGACTGAAGGGGCCGTTGTCGGCTGCATCGGTGAAAATAAGATGTCAGAATACCTCTGTGCTTGCACGGACACAGGGCCATATGCTTCAGCTTTAATTATGAGGGACTTGGGGAGAGAGGGACTCTGGGTTGAACTATGAATCATTGCCACTCTGCCTGCCTCGTAAGCCTCGTTCCACTGGATTTCAACACTGCCCACACAGGTCTTCCCTTTCTATAAATAAACCCCTCCTGTCCTGATGCATGTGTTAAACAGACGGCTGACACCACAGTTTGCTTCATTGACACCCTTTTCCAGGCCCTAATTAAAATGTGGAAGTATAGAACATTGACTCGTGTGAGTAAATGGAAAGAAATTAATGATGCCACTGAACCCAGCCAACGCTGTTCTAGGCAGAACCACTGAAGCGGTTCATGGACCCAAGTCCATTTTAAACTCAACCAGGGTTTAAAAACGACTCCCGCACAGTGGAGACACGTATGGTGATCCCAGTTACCGGGACCAGCTATGTACTTGGATCCAAAAGCTTGGGACAGAATCATTTCTATACAAATACTGTTTAAAACAAGGAGACTGCTTACGGTTTTCATTTTGGGTCTTTTCATACACACATGACGTAAACATACATATACATTAGATCACATGGGTCATACAGTTTGCCTAAGTTAACCCTTCTTAGGTTTGTATAAGGTGGGCTGACAGTTTTGATGACTACTATCCCCCAAAATACTGTATGTCAATGGTGTGTGTGTATATTTAAAAAAAATCTAAAAGTGTTATTCAATCCCTTAATCCAGTAGAATTATAAAAATTATTACCCAAAGTCTTCTTGGGTAATGCCTGGACTGTACTCAATGTGTGAAACGCGCCTCTGCATTGCGGAATGTCTTATTTTTTTTAAATTGCCACACGTGGTTCACAGCTAAATAGACAGTGAAAATTATCTTTCAGCATAGTATCGATATCTATATATGTCACAAACAAATATTTAAAACACATCCTGTACCTATTTCAAAGTAAAAGGACTATCGCATTGACTGAATCCATTCATTTGTTTTTGCAAGGTTTTTATTTTGAAACATTTGCAGGGCCGCAAGATGCATGACTTCATACTGTTATGTCTTGGCATTTAGTTAAGTACATAGGATACTTTCTTTAGGCAAATACTTTAGTCAGAAACCTCACATCGCAGCTCCGCACCAGGCACACACAGGGAGCGTGCCTGCTGAACAACAGGTGTGTGCGGGACGCAGCAGATCAGTGACGCAGCCGCCATGTGCCTCACACGGACCCAGTTTGGTGGGTGTAAATCTCAGTAAGCTTTGAAAACTGGATTTGAACAGTTCTGCCCGATAAAACATGTCATGCATCATCAGATTGGCTGTGCAACCTAAGTGCAGTCCGAGGCTTGTCTCAAAACCACTCTGGTGTAGTCTTGGCTCTATGCTTTGGGTCATTGTTAGTCTGAATGGTGACTCTTCAGTCCACTCTTGTTTGCATGTACTCCAGAGCCTGTTATCTTTTAGCTCTATTTGGCTGCACTTACTGTCCCTTCACTTGTTACCAGTCTTCCTGTCCTTGCTGCTCCATAGTACGATGCTGCACCAGCATGCTTCATCACAGGGATGGTATTAGCCAGTTGATGAACAGTTGATGAACAGTGCCTGGTGTTTACCAGAGTATTTGGAGTTCTGCCCAAAGAGTTAAAGGGGACATAGCATGCAAATTCCACTTTGTTAGTGCTTCTACACGTTAATGTGAGTATCTGGCATGTCTACCAACCCAAAAACTCTGGGAAAAAAACACTCGCGCGTTTTGTTATGGTTCCTCTAAGTCAGAAACGTCATGCTTGAGCGACTCGATTGAGCTTCCTGGGTTTTGTGTCGTAACAAGGCACTGGAAGTCTCCTACATGGCCTTGGCCCACCCCGCCAGCGGCGTTGCCCCTCTTTCTCTCTCTGTCTGTCTGCTTGTGTGCTTGTAGTGGATGGGCAGAGGGGGACATTTAATTATGTGATTGGGAAAATTAAAACTCCAGGACAACAGAAGGGGAATACAAAGTATGGGATGCATATTTGATAATTTATATCATATAAAATATGTAATTTATATCATTTAAAATCATGGGGGAGAGGGGAGGGGGAGCTGGCTCATTAGCATTTAAAGGAACAGGCACTCAAAACAGGTCCCTCTGTGGAGGGCTGTTTTATACAGGGTAAAAAGGGTGCTGTTTGATATGATCCTTGTGGTATTTTGACCAAAGTATGTTACAGACATTTCATTAAGACCCCAAGGAACCATATCAACTTGTGGTAAAATGGGCATGCTATGTCCCCTTTAAATGTTTGCCTCATCACAACAGAGAATATTTTCCTTCATGCTCTCAGAGTCCTTTAAATGCCATTTGGCAAACTCCAAACAGGCTGTCATACGCCTTTTACTCAAAGTAGCTTCTTGTCTAGTTACTCTAATATAAAGGCCTGATTGAAAAGCCAGGTGTACTTGCAATTTGGCAGATTGCTAGTTTAACGGTGGATTCGCCAGATTGTGAGCAAGAGCGCTGCTCTGCAGAGGAAGCAGATCTGCTTGTGTGTGAAGTAAAAGCGCACCGGCAGACCATCTGTGTGTGTGTGTGTGTAACAAGCAGAGTGTATGTGCTTTGTGCACTGGTGCAGGTGCATATTAATATCTTGCTAATTTGCCCTCAAAATAACAGTGAACTACTGCACATTGACTTCAGATCAGGTTTTCGTTGGTCAATCATTTTCTGCTGCCTCAACGTAGAAGTGCAGCAACAATGTGCCTGACCACTCATCGTTTTAAGATCAACATGCTCATAGGATCAGATGGTCGGATGTGCATTTGCTTTGTAAACAATTGGGTGATGGAAAGTAAAATAGAATAACCACACTGTGGTTGTAAGCTTCCATCAACCAGTGCAGTTTCTGTGTTCATATTTCTACATACTTTTTTTTTCTTCCAGATTCACATAAGGTCACTGTGACTTTGACCTTTGACCATTGAAACATTATCACTTTATCTGATAATCTGAGTCCAGGTGACAAATGATCAGAAGTTGAAAGAAAATCCCCTCAAGCGCTCTTAAGACATCACATTCAACATGTACTGGATGCCTAAATTTCCCTCAGGATCAATAAAGTATGTATCTATCAATCTATGTTTTTTTGAGGTCACCATGACTTTGACCTTTGTCCACCACAATCGAACCAGATAATCAGTGAGTCCAGGTGAATTGTACCAGATGTAATGAACTTCCATACAGGAAGTTGTAAAATATCAAATTCACAGGGACGTGAGGTCACTGTGACTTTGACTTTAAATCTCCAAGCACCAAAATCGAATCACTTCATCCATGAGTCCAAATGAATATTTGTAACAAATTTGAAGCAATCCCCCTGAGGTATTCTTGAGATATTGTGTTCACGGGAATGGGACAGAAGGACAACCTTAAAACATTAAGCCTCCGGCCACTGGCTGTCGCCGGCACAGAGGAAAAATGACAACAATGGTCTGAAACCGAAAAGACACTTGCGTTGCCCTTGGCGCCATTTTGAGGCGTGTGAGAGATAGAACCCATAGTGGTCAATGAAGAGACACTATTCCTGTGTTGATCTTGATTTCTGACAGTGCAGCATCTACACCACCATTACTAATAAAATCTGACACTATAGATATAAGTAAAAATGTCAAAAAAGTAGTAATTTGTGTAACTTAAAATTTGTTGAAGTCTTCTGTCTTGAAGCTTCTAATTTTGTTATCCTCTCATAAATGTATGAATGCATCATTCATATCATATCAGTTACTGTGAAGTAACATATAACAAAGCATGTGACAACACACTGCTACAGTTTTAGAAATGATGCACAAATGGTGTGTGTGTGGTGATGGTCTCTATATTCTGGTCTCTATGAAAGGTGGAACTCTGTAGCCTCTGATAGTCGCCTGTTCCCCTGGTGATCACAGGTGTCATTAATCATTTTTTCCCCTGTATCGTCCTAAAGCACAAGATTCTAGACGTAACAAATTTTTTTTCAAATGTTAAAAACCTGGAGCCTTTTCTTGAGACATTTTCTGACTCGAACCTCAAACTGTAGCCGTGTCAGCAGGATCAGCTGTATTTATTATTGTTGTCAGCCACTGTAATTAACTGACGTTTAACCCAGGAAACGGCGGGAGCAATTCCACTCAATTAATCAGCGTCGAGGAATAATTTAAAACCCTTCCTCCACCTGATTACCACTGAGGGTCTGCATTCGCAATTGAATTTTAATTGGGCATTAAATGTTGTATTGGAGTTACGGTAGAAAACTGAAATGGCTGCAGGAGCTGCTCATGTATTTACACGGCAAGCTTTTTTCTAATGGAATTATATCAACATTTTATGCGAGCATCATGTGCATGTCCAGACAACATGAACATATAAACAAAATAAACTTATAATCGGAAAAGGTTGAAGCATTAATGGACCAATAAGTCAGTGTGACATGATTTAATTTGCTCTATCTGAAGGTCAGCTCATTAACACAGCAGGAACTTTTCCCACAGGCTCTAGGAAACAGGGTCTAGTTCCTCAGCTGTGGGTCCTGGTCTTTGGGTTGGTTCCTTCCAAAGGCCCAGAGATATCACTCTGCTGATTGACAACATCTTCAAGCACAAAACAATTCTCAGTATAAGAAAGAGTGACAGAGGTTTCTCGTAAAGGTCTGTATTTAGCAGAAGACCTGTGTTAATGAGCTGATGGGAACAAGCAAGAGGGACGGGGACCAGTAACTGAGGGAGAACTAAAACGTAATTTAATTTGAATGTTAGTTTAAAGCTAAAATACATGCGCTAGGTTTGGATCTTCCAGTCTTTCTAGTTGTTTGGTTTTGTTTATTTTCTAGATTTTGCAACACTGCATTTCATATCTGCTGTAATATGTCTAATTATTGTAGCTTTTCTGAACAATGCAAGAGGATTTGCAAGCAGGATTCAAACATACTAATTTGTGTATCAACATAATAAAGGAAAGCTTTTCATTAAAAAAAATTTGTTAACGCAAAATTTAAACGCACAGTGTGATCCATTGGAAATCAAAATGTTGGTATCTGCATTCAAAGCACAGGATTGGCTGTAAACCTGTAACTTCATCTCTTAAGAATGAATCGTGAGTGTTATGTACATACAGTAGTTTTTCACATGCACCAGAAATGCAGCTGCAATGTTTTTTGATGCCATGATGGTCTGTTTAAATCAGTATTGTTTGCAGATGCTGGGCTTTTCGACTGTTTCCATTTCATTTCAATGAATACAACAGTGACTCGAAAGGATTTAAAATCAATTCATATTCACCCTTTATTGCGTTTCATTTCAACAGTATGTACATATAGTTGACTAATTATTTAACAAATTACAGTTTGAGTGTAATTCAGTCCACTCCATGAAATACAGCAGCTGAACAATTCAACATACAACACAACTCAAGTCACTCGAGGTTACTTTAGAAATTTGTTAATTAGTTTATTTATTTATTTTTAGAGAGAAAAAAAGAAAAAATCAATGGTGCTCCAAGGCATCATCATTGTTATCCCCCCACTGCACCAACCATACACCCCCCCCACCTCCCTCAAAGAGATAAAGGGAATCAAAAGTCATCAGTGTGGACAGTATAGTTTATTTGTATGGAGAGATTGGAGCCACTAGTCGTAGAAGTAGTAAAAGTATGTCTGATAGGAACGAGCTAATACATGGGGCCTATGGTGATTAATGTTATAGTGTTTGAATGCATTTTCAGAATCCATAAAGGGAGCACGTCAAAACTAAAACCCGTTGTAAAATCTCAAGTCTTTCAAGTCAAACAGTGCATTAAATTTATGAGCGTATTTTATGTTGCAGTTTGTCACTGTTATTTCCATCTGGAATAAGTGGGATATAGAGAATGCAAAAGGTGTAGCTAGGTGTTTGCCATCACACGTCATCATTTGTGATGTCTCGTGAAATGGAAGCTCTCAAATACAGCTCAAGTATGTGAAAAGTACACTTATGGGCCGTACTTGAGTAAATGTATTCGGTTCATTTCCACCTCTGATCCAAACCATGAGCCCGCAGCCAAATTCAGTCAGGGCAACGGCAGTGTTGTATAGAACAGCCTTATTTCCAAAACACCATGCACTTTAAAGCGAGTAATATTTATTCATTTGGTGGCTTTTCAAAGCACGTCTTCTCCAGAGTGGTTTTGTTATGAGAGAAGCTTTTTACACCTTGCATTTGTACAAAGGGAATCAGCGGCGGTACGCGGCACAGCCCTGACCGAGCTGCTGCTCTGAAGGCTCCTGGCAGAGCCCGCGCGCGGAGAGGGACCGGTGAACTTGGGATGTTTGCAAAGTGAAGTTCACTCAAATTAATCATTCTGTCAGACAATGAGAGCAGAGCACCCCAGGGCTAAAAGGGAGACAAGGCCTTTCAGCAAGAAGAAGAATACGCTGCACTACTATATATGTTTTTGAGCTTGTTATTCATTTCCACCGAGGGAGGCGGGGGGCGGCCGGGGACGGGGGGGGAGGTTATGTAGCGGTGCGCTCTCGCTCTCTCTTGGTGCCGGGGAATATATCTATCGTTCCGGGGAGCCATTTCCCATAAGAGGGGATAAATGGATGCAGCTGAAGGTGAGGACAATGCAGGAACATCACATTTAGTGGCTTATTCGTCAAGTTCATAGTGGGTGTCAGGCCGCTGCCAAATGTTGCATTTCTGCAGGAGGCTCGTAAAGAAATAGGCCTTGCACACGTCTCGACACTCGTCATACTTCATACCTAATTTTTGTCTCCATTGTAGTGCCCCAAATAGACGATGCAGGGCCGCGTTTTTTCCTTGGCTTTAATATTATTCTTTATATAATTTTTCAAAGCTGCATTTATTTGGATCAGGACCAACTCTATCCAAACCTCGTCTTAGTTAAAACCAAATGGCTTTGCAGACTGTAATAGCCTCTCTGTACCTGAAGCTTCATGTTTTGATGTTTTGATGTTGTGTGCCTTGTCTGAAGCAGCTTTCAGACACGCACCTTGGTGCATAAATAATATCCGGATTTAACACGTCTGTTTCATGTCTAAATGAGCTTCTAAATGAGTCACTTTTAGAAGTCACCGCAGCAGAGTCACTGGGTACAACCAATTTCCATAACACTATCAACAAAGCACAAGTCGGAAATTAGTCATTTTCAGAAAAGAGTCTTGTTGAATTTCCAACTTTTATTCAAGTCAGCTTCCTAAAGTGTGAATGTCTCCCAAAACACAGACTGAACTCTGTTTGCACTGTAAGCTGAGAAATATAGTATTTTCTTTAATCCTATTGAATAAATAATGAGATAGATGTGAAATGTTTGAAGGTTTTTCAGTTGGTCAGACAAGAGAGAGGCACCTTTTTGTTATTCATTAAGCAACAGGTGTAAAACTTCAAAAACATTTTAAGAACAATAATAAATACTGAACATAGTTATTGTCTAAATCGCAGCTGTTCTCCAGCAGTGTGCCGCTGCAGTGAGGAGGACAGGGGTCCGTCTCTGGTCATGTGTGCAAGGTCCCAAACAATGCACTTTAGTGTTGAGGCCCCAAATTTACATGTGAGGGAGAAAAAAAGTCACAAATATATTCCATATTCCATATTCCATATTTCGAAGGGGCCTACACAGCATTTTGTAGAGACAAACTAACCAAAGGGAATAAATATATGTTTCAACGTACTTGATGAATAACATACAATAACTGACAGAGGTTTTGCTAATTTGCAGCACTTTTGATTTTTATGGGGAGTTTAGAGAGTATTTATACAAATGTTTCTGTGCTTGTTTATAGCATTAATTTTACCATCATGAGACAAAAGCCACAATATATAATATTTACAACAATACAGTGTTTTCAAGTAGTGTTTGCTGACAACTGCAGTGAACAATGCGCTCACAGAGTAACATATTAATTCTAACATTCCCTCAGCTTTTATAATAATAATTAAACTATTGCGCTGCAGCGGTGAATTACATTTCTTTTGTTAAAGGCTACAATGCTGAACGTCTTTTTTAATAATCAGCACAAACAAAACAAAACCTCAATACACAGCCTCACATCCAAATGTATACCCACACCCCCCCAACCCTATCCACACCCAGAAAACTATTTAACTGTAATAAAGTTTTTGAATTACAAGTTAATCTATATCTGTTTCATTGTTTGATTTGATTTTCCAAATCTTTACAAACCATCATCTTGTCCATAACATGTTGTGACAAAGCACCCTGCATGAAATAATTCAATATTAGTCTTCAGCCCTGAATGGATACGTATAATAGGTTGATGTGCTCATAGAGAAAAAAAAACCACATTTAACCAGATGTAAAAGATTATCTGTTCAAATAACCCAGACGTTGATTCCTTGACATCTAAAAACATGAATGAACTTTACCCTCTGGCAAAATTGTCTCCTACAAAAATCACACTGACCCACAACAATAAAGATTAAATACAGTAATTGTGAAGAAAACGCAACTTGACGTTACCAGATGACATTATATGAATATATTTGTCCAGTCACAAGTATGTTCATAGACATAATACATTTTTCTGGCTGAAAATCAAATGTAACATAATGTATGGTCGTGTTAAGTCATGAGTTAATGTTGGGGAAAGGCTGTGACTGTGTTTAATTCAGAAAAATAGCACATTAACTTGAGACCTAACAACTTCATGAACATTCAACCAAAACCAACCATCTTTCCCTCACCGTAATCAAAGCACTGGTGTTGATGGCAAACCACAGCATCTGGTGTGACAGTCGTGCACTTCACATTGGTGCAGTTTATAAATGTCGCACTTCATTAAAAAAAAAAAAAAACATCTGAACATAATCCAGCCATCACACCACAACCGAGAAAACAATATATAGAAATATGTTAATGTTATTTCTGTGAGACTGGAGGGTGATAGTCAGTGTCCGAGGCAGTCTTCAATTCTGAATATGAATCACAAAGTCTCATGTTTATTTCCTCATAGCTGCACAATACAACCGAACCACCGCCCTCCACTGGAGATGACAGTGATGCTTTCCTTAATCCATATTCTATTGCTGCCCCCCCCCCTTCCCGCATTCACACAGTTGATACACCTCTGCTGCCCTCGCCTTTCATACTGTCTTCCATGCCTCAATTTATCTCTCACTCGCTAAAACCCAATCTCCGCCGCTCGCGTTGCCCCACACGTTTCCTCTCATTTCCCTCGCTCTCGTCTCCCTTTCTCTTTCCTCTCCTCCGCGTCTGCGGCGGCAGGAAACGCGCCTCAGTCACCAAGCCTTATCCAGATACCTTCTGGATGTGCTTGTGAACACAGTGGGAGCAGTCACATTGATGTATGGCTGTAATCCCACCGGTGCAGTATGACACGGCTCTGAGTTGCCATGGGAGATGAGATGATTTATATTCTGCACCTCTGCTATGGACAAAATAAGTGACGTTAATGTTAAAGCCTGATCCTGCTTGAGGAAAGAGAGGTCATGCCACTGATTGGAATATTACAGACAGATGTAATTATAATGAATACATCTTATTTATAATCATACTTAAATAAAAAGAGGTTGTTTTAATAGAATACTTTATTATTTAATGTAAAGAGGACAGGATTGAGAGGGATGCATTCACTTTCTGTGAACACAAAGAATCTGCTATCCCTGCATGCTCTTAAAATAGAAGCTGATTGGTCCTTTAACACTTGACTCGGAACAGCAGAGGGCCTCTCCCCCTGCGGTGAATGATAAATGTATTTCCTCTTCCCTCATGTGTTTCATTGCTGTTTCATTTACATGTCCGTCAAGCTTCATGTGCCACTGACTGTTTGCTGCCGTGGATAAGATGACAGGTCATTGGTCAGTGCAGCGAACGCGCGTGCATGACATCTGATAGACCGTGCAGTGAGTCAACATGAGAAACAGTATGGATTTCACCAGCGGAAGGATTGGTAAATGAGACCAAATCAATATAGATAATATACTGAGCTGTAAAGGAAGTCTGTTTTAAAGCCACATGAAAAGATATGGTGGCAGTATATTGGACAGCTGCACTGAAGTGTTAAAGTGGTGTGATGGCAGAATACAGATTTACAGTGACTGAGAAACGGAATCTCGGTCAATCTCCAGATTGGACATTGACTCGTAATATTGAAACTATTGTAACATTGAATCAATTTATGTTAAAGTCCCGAATTTACAACTTCTTACAATACTTCTTTGAGATTCTTTGGAGAGTCCAGACATCAACATGTACCAAGACTGACAGATAACGACTCACTTTTCAGAATTTATCAAGAATATTAGCAAACATTCCTGGTTCCAGCTTTCTCTGTAAGCTTTCATTTAGATTTTCTCTAGAATAGCTTTCCGTCTCTTAACAGAAATCATGATAATACTTGAATTGTGTTGAACTTTGACATTTCATAAGTGAAGCATATTTCCTGTGAGAGGTTGTAGTAGTTGTTGTGTAGGTGGTGATTTGGGAATGTTCTCTCTCCCCAGGCCAATATTGTGATAATTAACTTTGTAAAGTAAATAAAAATTACTGGAGTCTTATTGAAAATTGTGATGATACACTAAGGGTCATGCATAACACTGAGTTGTTAAAAGCATTTTTGTCTCATTTGTACATCGTCTAAATTCTCAGCGTTATTCAGAAACGTTGTGCTATAAAGAGAGGACGTTTAAGAAATGTATGACATTTTGTTTTGGAGGTTTTGAGGGGAAAGGTGAGAAGAATCTGTGTGCAACTGATATGAAAATATTCTCCTTTAATATGAACGTGCTGTATTATTAAGCAAGATACTGGCTTTCACTTTCAACACCCTGCCGTCTACTAAATCACTATCTCTGAACACATTTTGCATTAATGTTACCATTCCCTGTGTATTTATGTTTCTGGTGGGGTTGAGCTGCAGTTCAGGCTCCACTTTGATCTTATATGGGAGACTTCCCTTGCGTCTCTCTACTGAAATCTAATATAATGTTAATATTTATTGAATATTCTTTCCTGATTCTTCAGGTAGAGTAAACAAGAATGAGATACAGGGCCACACTTTGATCCCACTGAGGACTATAATCTTCTCCTCACTATGGAGGAGTAAATATTGCATTAATATTTCTCTGTATGTTTTTTCAGAGGTGAGGTGTTGGAGTACCCTGAGCCAGGATTTATTCTGGCACCAAGGACTGCATTCATGTTAATAACTGTGTGTGTGTGTGTGTGTCTATGCAGGTATGGTGAACTACAGTGAGGTGTCTGGCTACCCCCTTGTCCAGCACTGGAGTCTCCGCTCTGTGCTCTACCACGTCAAACTCAATCAGTGGGTCCTCTCTCAAGGTAAATCAGCCTGAGCCTCTGGAAATCAATTATAGATATCATTTGTCATCGCTGATTGCTTATTTAAGTTGGAGGAGACAATGCCCTGGTCTCTGTAGCTTAGAATATTGCATGTTTACTTAGGAGAAAAAAACATCTCTGGCTATCAGTTATTTATAACATTATAATTAATATGACACGTCAAAGTTTGCAGCTCATAGTGACAGCTTGAGTACTTGGTGTTTAATTTAGTATTTATGTGGTTAACATCTTAAAATCCACATTTTTAAATATAACATTCACCTATTTGATGCACCAGAATGACAAAACCTATAACAGGAGAGCTGTAAGGCTAAAATGTATCATCGAAGGTCTTCTGCAAATGTGCTTGTTGAAAATGGGACAAAAACACAACCAAGGCAACATCAGGTGACACAAAGTAATATTTTTTTTCAGAATCTTTTATCCGAACACTATCCGAAACACACTTTGTGCAACAACTATAAAAACTACCAAATTCCTTCTATGTCTTGTCAAAAGCACTTCAAATGTTGTGCCTCCAACTAAGAGCATTTTGCTTTTTGGTGTCACTGGTGTCACAAGATCAATGCCAGTCAAAAGGCTGCCCTAAACCCATTAAGACCCAAGGTGCTGAGTTGCCAACGTTTACAAAAGCTTTAATATCTCAGCCTCTGAAGCAGATCGACACATGACATAAATAATAACTTTTGAATATCGTCTGGGATCTTCTTCATTGTTATTTGCATTGTTGTTTTTGTCAGTGAATCACTGCTGCAATCTGCTTGAATCTCTCTCCCATCGCTTAGCCTTTGTCTAAACGCTATTTTAATAACTTTTTAGAGCACCAACAAACAAATAAACTACATTTCCCATAATGCATTTTGACTTTCTCTGGTATTTCATCGGTCACATTTTTTGTAAATGATGACATCTAAAGGGAGGAGCATGCAAACATCGCACCTGGTTTTAAAGGTATAGACAAGCAGATGCTGCATGTGGTCTTAATGGATTAAGATAGAATCACTGACAAAGCCAATAGCCAATAATACCCCTCTTCGTGTATTTGCTGTCTTAACTCTGGCTTCCTGGCACAGAGGTTTGCAATCATTTAATATCTGATTGAGTTGTGCTCATGGTTTAGTATAAAATTAACTGAATCGTTGAATCGAAGAGATGTAATTGATCTAAAGGTGTGTAGCATTAAATACTGTGTGCGTACAGAAGAAGAAAATTAAGTCTAATGCATCTACTGCCTGCAGAAAAAAATGCACATTTGTGAATCTTTTCTCAGTAGCACCGGAAGTAGTTTTATGATAATACAACTCTTGAACATGTAAAGACCATCACCACAGGGTGCATTGCTGCCAGCTTTGTAAAGTAGTGCTAAATGGTATGAGTTGGGTCCATTGTATCCAATTAAACTTGTGTTGAAGCCGTCGACTATCGACTGATCTTGGTGGTGCTTCAGCTGTGGTGCTTGGAGGGAACCCTGCAGGGCAATAAATGGGTGAGAGTCAACTTCCCTTTTATCGCAAATGAGCAAAATGCCACTTCTAAAGGGCACAAGCTAAAAAGCTACTCAAACAAGCACAGCTTAACAAGAGGGACAAAGAGCTGAAGCATTCACTGGCTATTTTAAATGCAACCTCAACTCCTACATTGATAGTTAAATATCTTTAAATATCTAGTGGATACTAGTATCCAGAGGCACCATTAGTCAGGGTGCTCATGAAGACAGATGTATCCAAACAAGATAAAAAACTGTGTTTTGCTCTCATTCTACAACAAGAACGCTGCTCTGTATAGCAAAGGTTTCATTAGGAGGTTAAAGAGAAAGAAGGCCTTTCTTGGGAGAAACTAAACTCAGGGCCTCAAAATGGCAAAGTTAAGTTAAGTGTGGAACATCACACTTGAACTGTATAAGACTGAGTGTTGTAATGAAAATAATTACAAGTCGCATGTTAGAAATGCTTTTCCTGTAAAAATAAGTTTTGAGCAGTGATTTAAAGATCGGTAGTGAGTTGGCGAGCCTAATCTCATCAGGCAGGGAGTTCCAGAGCCTCGGGGCCCCGATCGAGAAAGCCTGGTCACCTTGAGTAGCCAGCCTTGACCTAGGGACAGCCAACAGGGACAGGCTGGCCCATCTCAGGATACGATCAGGATTATAGGGAGTCAAGAGCTGCTAAATGTACGCGGGGACCAGCCCATGTTGAGCTTTAAAAGTTATTCAGAGAATCTTAAAATCAATCCTGAATTTAACTGGTAACCAGTGAAGGGACACAAGAATTGGCGTGACAAGCCCTACGGTTTGTCTTTGTTAAAATACGAGCAGCAGTGTTTTACTACGGTTTGGCTGAGGCATGTATACAGGGCGTTGCAATAATCCAGGCGGGAGAAAACAAAGGCATGTATTAGTTTTTCTAAGTCCGGGAGAGATAGAACCGATTTGAATTCAGGAATGTTTCGTAGATGGAAGTAACAGGATTTAATGATTTGATTAACGTGTTTTGAAGTTCAGATGAGAATCGAATGTGCCACCTAGATTTTTAGCTGTAGTTTTAATATTGGCTGCCAGGGGATCGAGAAATGATAGGGCTCTGCCTGCTAGCTGGCCGGGACCAAAGATTATTATTTCAGTTTAACTTGAATTTTACTGAAGGAAGTTAAGTTATTCCTTAATGGCGGATAGGCACTCTGTTAGGACACTCAAGCGGCTGACGTTCTCTGGCTTGAAGGACAGGTATATTTGGGTGTTATCGGCATAGGAATGATATGATATCCCATTAAAATGGCTGATGACATTTCCTAATGGGAGCATGTAGAGCGAAAATAGTATGGGACCAAGAATGGAACCTTGTGGCACTCTGCACATCAGTGGGGCCAAGGATGGTTGCATGATTGCATGTCCTAGAATTTTCTTTATTCATTGATAGAAACCATGTGGCTCCTGTAGCTTGTGAAAGGCATGCACAAGGACTAATACGACTTTCAAGGTCTGACTTTCTATAAAGTGTTCACTATTCATACAAACGATACACACGGTGTGTCCTCTTAAGCACCAAAGTTTATACATATACACATACACATACAAATACAAAACAATTAATTTGTGTATTGTGTATAGGGCTGCAAAGGGGCGGACAATTTTCGGTAAATTTTAAATCTTTCCATGGGAAGTTAAGCTCGGGAATTTTGGAAATTTTGACACTTTTTTTGCAAATGTTAGCTTATAACAGGTAACTTAAATGTAGTTGAAAACAAGACTAGGCAAGCCTAGCTCAGCTGGAACCTGGATGCAGCTAGTTGGGAACATTTTCTGCCAGAAACGTAAACCTATGACTTTCTGTTGTTTTTGAACGTCTTTGTCATTACCTAGCATATTGATTACTTGTTACACTGAAGCCATGTTCGTTTTAATACCAAGTTTATTTGTATACAGTAGGCTAACTTTTTACAGCAGTGAGAGTAGGATGTATGTATGTCCACACAAAAGTACACCATCACCTCGATTACTTGCGGCTGTTGGGGTCCATCAAAAAAGTGAGAGTTGGGCTACTTATCAAAAATAAAAGTAATTACCGCAAATTAAAGGCTGAGCAATAAAAACGTCATTCAAAACTCTATTTTAAAGATGTATGGAATGCAGCACACACTGTTTCTTTGAAAAGGATGTAGCTAGCTATTGTAAACCAAATTGACAGAATTAATGGATTGTTTTATTTTTCTCTCAACCCGACATGATCAAATGCGTCAAATGAAAGTCCGAAGTCCTCTTGTCCGAGAAAGCACGCTGTATCCATTATCGATTGACAACGCAAACAGGTGACTGTATTTATAGTCCACAGGAACAAAATTGTGGCTAACGTTAGCAATTCTAGATCTTGCAGCATGATCTTGGTTAAAACAACCAAGATCATGGTTGATCATGGTTGATGACATCAACATCGCTTTCTCCTCCGCTGAGCCACAGGAGACATTTAACACCTGTGAACTACTTCCCATTAACTGACGTTTATGTGTAAAACTACTTCCCCTTCGCACTTTACATCCATTTCCTCTAAAGTAAAAATATATTCAGAAACCACCAATACTCATCTCCAACATACTGTCACATAGAGGAAACTGCTGAGGTCAGATTTTCATATTGAAGTCCATCGTTCCTGCAGGTTTTGATAAGTTTTCACTGACCGGGTTCTATCCTGAGATCCACATAGAGACGGTAGAGTTCTACTCACAAATGGATTAAGTCAAAAATGTCATTTTTAAAATTTGTATTAGAAATGTTTGCATGCATGTCTGCTTATGACTAAACAAAATGTTTATATTTATGTCTGTATATGACAAGGTAAATACAGTTAGTATAAATTACCCCAAAGTTTCCAGTTTATTCCCATTAATTCCCGTATATTCCCGTTAATTCCCATGGAAAGTTTCCAACTTTGAATATTCCCGGAATTTTGCAACCCTAATTGTGTATGGCATTGTGTCATTGACCTTGTTTCTGAGAAATACAGGTTAGGAAAATATATTTATTCTGAATGGTAGAATGTGACACCAGTGGATTTGGCAGCAGGCACACAGAGCAGCCTTGATATTCCTGATATTCACATCAGTTCTTTCTTTCTTTTTTTCCCTCTCATTCATTTAAAAAAAAGCAAGAGGTTATTGAATTCACAGGAGGGTTTTTCCTAAATAGGAGCATTTTCAGAGATGAAAAGTGGATGTCACATGCAAATAGGATGACAGATATGTATGGATAGGTTGATGGATGGATAGAAAAGAGGTCAGCAGACAGAAATGTGTATCTCGTTTTATTTCCCTTGGCTTCGTCTTTGTCTCTGTGATAGCCTGTCACATATCACAAGCTTTGTATCCATAGCAGGACCAAGGCAATCTGACAGCGCCTGCCATGGAAACTTCACAGAATAAGATAACTGTGGATAGGTATTAGTCAAGCAGCACTTCTTCTGAAGGCCGCTCCTGGCTGCTGACACATCAGGGATTATACTGAATATTTTCTGATGGCTTTCTCCCTACTAAATGTATTGTTATATCAAAAAATATGTCTGACTTCTTTCTTTTCAATTTGCCTCACTGCATAACTTCTTCTGTCGGCAGTGTTTCAGGATAATGTAAAAACGTGTTGAAATATTGCACTCGATCATTCTCCTTGGCCGGGGGCAGTGTGTTGTTAATGAATTTAGATTATTTCTTTTTTTGGTCCTGTTTTATGCGCATGCATTATTCAGAAACGCATCATAAATAGTTTTCATTCTGATGAGTGCAGCCACCCCTACTGTAAATACAGCCATGACACCTCTAATGCATTTCCAGTGGCGCTGCTGCGGTTTGAAAGTGGCTGCCATGTCTGCTGAGGATACAGTTTCTATTTTCTCTTCACTCAGAAGAGACACGGCAGCCTCCGACTTTTTTTTTTCTTCCTCCTATTTCCCACTTTAGCTCATCATTTTTCAACAGCCACCGGAGGGGGGGAGGCCACTGATTTTTACATCTGATAGCAAAGCCCATCGCTCATCCTCACTGCGCTCTCTGTCTCTCACTTCAGTGGCCTCCTAATTTAATTTTAGAGGAGAAGTAAGAGCGAGCGGAGCGTGAGTGCTGAGATATTAATACTGCTTCTCCTGGAAATGATAATGATAAACTGCTATTGCACTTTTGCTTTCCGGTGTTTGCCAAGAGAGAATCCCAGTGAGCACACAGTCATTTTGTTACAGTGTGGTCAGCGTATCATGTCAAACATGCTTTCTTGTGCACTTTATTTCCTGCTCTGCAGCCCAATAAATATTATAATTTTATTGTATTCAATATGTCATTACAAATAAAAAAACTCGGACAGAATTAGTCTCATTAGTTTCAAAGTCCTTTGATTCCACTGGTGTGGGTGAAAACCTGTCATTCCAGCTCTGGTTCCTCATGGGACACACAATTCAGATCAAGGCAAACTTAAAAAAAAACAATCTCTAAACCACATGATATCTTTCTGATTTTAGAAGTGGTTAAAGTACGAGGCTTGTTGAATTTTAAGATAATAATAACGGTAATAAAACTGATTCTACATTTCGGCTTGACAGCTGATTCTTGACAATGGTCAAATCAGTTGGCAGAAACATTATCAAGTCAAAGTCCTCTTACCTGCTTGTTCAGGAGCTTTCAACCACATCACACCATCCTCTTCAGCAGATTGAGTTGCTCGGTTGCCATGGAAATGTCAATGATGAAACTGTCATGGACTCTAAATGCATTTCGTAATATAGAGTAATTCAGACGTTGATCACGACAGTCCATTCTTAACCTTGGAAACAGCACTTAACACAACAATTCAAGGTCCACTTACTAGCTTGCCTAAGAGCTTTTGGACTTTCAACTGAATTCATGTGGTCATTTTTAGATTTGTTCAGTGAGGAGCAGTGAGCAACAAACCACATTGCCAAGTGAAATGTAAAGGCGCTGATTTAAAAACTACTGACCATTTAAGCTTAATATTCATACACCTTGAATCCATCCTTACTCAGTACCTATTGTGGCTCCGGTCACCAAAGTGTTGTCTGACATGTATGACCTTACTGAGTCAGTTTACTGAATTCATAACTCTCCTGTTTGCTGTGATACCAGTGATATCCCATTGTAGCATTTAGCGTCACCATTACCACAATCAGACTCTCACAGCTCACAGCTCATTTTTGTCTCTGGTTTGCCTGTGGTCAACTGGTCCAGTCCAAAAACATAGCATCCACTAATCCTGTATAATTAAGTATTCTGTTTGAAACTACATAACAAAACTCCTCTCTGTCTCGGCTGCATTTTTTATGTATTCATACCAAACTTTGTCAGCATCAGGTTTCTGATTCTGATGCTTCATGCAGATAGGGTACTATCAAAAAGCCCCAGAAAGGTATTGGGACTATGGTGTATTTTTTTTTTACTGCAAGCATGTCATATTCATGGCATTTGATTTAATCTCTAAATATTTGACAAAGTACATTTTAATTTTCTAATTTAAGATGCCTCTGACTACTGAAAGTCAGATGGCTCTAGAGATGGTTGTCAGTTAGTCAGACTGCTGCTTTGACCCAGACTGAAATATTCCAGTAACTATTAGATTTATAACCACTTGATTTAGTAAAGACATTTGTGGTGCTCAAAAAGATTTCCCCTGGAGACTTTAGCAATCCCTGACCTGATCCACCAGCAGTTATTAAGTTTTCACCTGTCCCGTGAAATAGCTCAACAGCTATCAGATGTACACTACCGTTCAAAAGTTTGGGGTCACCCAGACAATCTCGTGTTTTCCATGAAAACTCACACTTTTATTTATCAAATGAGTTGCAAAATGAATAGAAAATATAGTCAAGACATTGACAAGGTTAGAAATAATGATTTTTATTTGAAATATTAATTTTGTTCTTCAAACTTTGCTTTCGTCAAAGAATGCTCCATTTGCAGCAATTGCAGCATTGCAGACCTTTGGCATTCTAGCTGTTAATTTGTTGAGGTAATCTGTAGAAATTTCACCCCACGCTTCCTGAAGCACCTCCCACAAGTTGGATTGGCTTGATGGGCACTTCTTGCGTACCATACGGTCAAGCTGCTCCCACAACAGCTCAATGGGGTTGAGATCTGGTGACTGCGCTGGCCACTCCATTACAGACAGCATACCAGCTGCCTGCTTCTTCCCTAAATAGTTCTTGCATAATTTGGAGGTCATTGTCCTGTTGTAGGAGGAAATTGGCTCCAATCAAGCGCTGTCCACAGGGTATGGCATGGCGTTGCAAAATGAGTGATAGCCTTCCTTATTTAAAATCCCTTTACCTTGTACAAATCTCCCACTTTACCAGCACCAAAGCAGCCCCAGACCATCACATTACCTCCACCATGCTTGACAGATGGCGTCAGGCACTCTTCCAGCATCTTTTCACCTGTTCTGCGTCTCACAAATGTTCTTCTGTGTGATCCAAACACCTCAAACTTTGATTCGTCTGTCCATAACACTTTTTCCAATCTTCCTCTGTCCAATGTCTGTGTTCTTTTGCCCATATCAATCTTTTCTTTTATTGGCCAGTCTCAGATATGGCTTTTTTCTTGCCACTCTGCCTAGAAGGCCAGCATCCCGAGTCGCCTCTTCACTGTAGACGTTGACACTGGCGTTTTCCGGGTACCATTTAAAGAAGCTGCCAGTTGAGGACCTGTGAGGCGTCTATTTCTTAAACTAGAGACTCTAATATATTTGTCTTCTTGCTGAGTTGTGCACCGGGGCCTCCCACTTCTCTTTCTACTCTGGTTAGAGCCCGTATGTGCTGTTCTCTGAAGGGAGTAGTACACACTGTTGTAGGAAATTTTCAGTTTCTTCGCAATTTCTCGCATTGGAATAGCCTTCATTTCTAAGAACAAGAATAGACTGGTGAGTTTCACATGAAAGTTCTCTTTTTCTGGCCATTTTGAGAGTATAATCGAACCCACAAATGTGATGCTCCAGATACTCAACTAGCTCAAAGGAAGGCCAGTTTTATAGCTTCTCTCACCAGCAAAACAGTTTTCAGCTGTGCTAACATAATTGCTCAAGGGTTTTCAAGGGTTTTCTAATCATCCATTAGTCTTCTAAGGCGATTAGCAAACACAATGTACCATTAGAACACTGGAGTGATAGTTGCTGGAAATGGGCCTCTATACACCTATGTAGATATTTCATTAAAAACCAGACGTTTCCACCTAGAATAGTCATTTACCACATTAACAATGTATAGAGTGTATTTCTGATTAATTTAATGTTATCTTCATTGAAAAAAACAGTGTTTTTCT
The DNA here is from genome assembly GCF_022539355.2 of Hippoglossus stenolepis. Taxonomy (NCBI): domain Eukaryota; kingdom Metazoa; phylum Chordata; class Actinopteri; order Pleuronectiformes; family Pleuronectidae; genus Hippoglossus; species Hippoglossus stenolepis. The sequence goes on from NC_061493.1 coordinate 4,422,314, forward strand.
TTGAAAAATAAGGACATTTCTATGTGACCCCAAACTTTTGAACGGTAGTGTATAGGCACATTGGAAAATTCATGACCCCACGAAAATGTATGTTGATCTCAGTGATCTACTCATATTTCCTCCAGCACTCCTATGAGGTTGACATTCATTGAGTAAAATGTCTTGACAATATTTGGATGGATTGTTGTGTAATGTGGTGCAACTAATCTTTTTCCAAGTGATTATTTGTAATTCTAATTTCATTGACGACCAAATACCTGTCAGACTAATGGTGCTAGCTTGCTTAACCATCGCTAACTTATGAAAATAAGAAATTGGCTGTGTCCACAATCACTCACTAATCACTATACAATCCATTATATAGTCACTTCACCATGTTGTACTGCTGTCTGAATGTTTAGGGATTTTGTAATAGAATAGTAAAGTCTTGACATTCCCATCCCCCATCAGCGGTTGTGTTCAACACCATTTAACCAATGTTACCATATTAATACACTAAACAGATATGGTTAATCTGGTTAACATGACACCTGCTAAATATCGACATGCTAGCATACTCATTGTGAGCATGTTAGCATGCTGATGGGAGCCCAGTTAAAGTTGGCGTGCTGTCACAAACCACTATCACTCTTGGTCTGTGATCCATGCAAAGTCTGTGAGGTGCTGCAGCTTCGTGGGGTGGAAGACAAATCAAACATTTTTTTAGGCTGTTCAGGAAAATGAGGAGTGACTAAAAAAACAGAGAAAACTGATTTATATGTTCCCTGTAACACCAAACTCTGATTCATTTACTCTTCATGAATCTCATCCAGGTTTTTTTGTTTGATTCTTTTTTCTTCCATCTCCCCAGCCTTCAGCTCAGCCATCCATTCTCTGGACGGGGCGACGCAGCGGAGTGACTTTGTCTCCATCCTCAGGGAGTTTGGGAACCACTACGTACAGGAGGCAGTGTACGGCTTCCAGGAGTCCTGCACCATCTGGTACCCCAACAAGCAGGTCCAGAGGCAGCTGTGGCTGGAGTACCAGGATATTAGCAAAGGTAGGACGCACACACTCGCACGCTGTGTGGATATGATGAAGAATTGTATTTAGAAAGGGAAACAAAATGGCCTGAGCATCAAAGATAAAGTGAACAGTTTAATTCAGGCAGTTTGTTCTGCACCCACTGATTTCACCGATTCATACACTTTCACCACCATAAAATACTTGGCTTGTGATGCTTAATGTGTGTGCTGGGGAACTGGATGATTATATTAAAAAGAGTTAATGCTCGTCAAGAGAAATAGTTATACCTCACATGGGGCCTCTTTCCACAAAGCTCTTCTCTTTTTCTTTTCTTAGTTGTACCCTGTTTTAGAGACAAGTAATGGGCTCCCGGGGTGGAAGCCTTTCAGAAATCCTCTGGAGGCCCATGTTTCAACCTTCACTTTTTATACTTTCTTCATCTTTCACGGAAGTTTGCCTTTTTAATTGTTTTGGTTGGGGTGTGGGTTGTTGTGTGGGCACCATAAACCATGCAAATAACACAAACACAAGCATTTCTCATCTCACAATGTCTCATTTGGAAGAGACCAAAATGTAATATCCAAATATCGAACATTGTCTCGTAACCAAAAGCTGGTATCAAATGTCTGGACCGAGTTAGAACTGTGCTTGGTTGGTGTTTTGTTTATTTCATTCAGAAGATGTAATTTCCACCCATGGTAACTTTACATGAGAACCTTCCATACCAACCTCAACTGTATGTGCAACATTTTGAGGTAAAAATTTTGACTAAAAGCCTTACATTTACAGGACATTTACAATAAATAAGGAAATTAAGGAAATACTGTTTATTTACATTTAAAGGTAACCTAGTATTATTAGAGTTTGTTTCAAATGTACTGAAAATAAGAGAAAAAAACGGAGAAAATGATGCAAAACCCTCGGCCCCTTCACAGGGCACCCCACGGTGCAGCGGCAACCCCCACCCCCAGTGCCACTGATTTAAGTTAAAGTTTACGGACAGCTGCTTCTGTTTAGATAAAAGATATAAATATAAAAATATTGTTTTTATCTTGGTAGTAAAAACAATACTTAACTATGTTTATACAGTTTTGAGGTATGCATAGTGTACTTGAGTACTATCATGTTATATAACATATTAACTCCCTTCACTTCATATTGTACTTTTTACTCTACTACATTTATTCCTAAGTACATCTGATGGTTGGACTGCGATTTGTTTGCAGTTTTTCTGTACTTTACTTAGATTTTTACTTGCAACAGTATTTTAACACTTTAGTATATCCACTTTTATTAAAATAGAACATTTGAATACTTCTACTGCCACCGCCTGTACACACCGATTAGACACAACAAAAGTAAAAATACAGTATATTTAAATCTATTTATATTTTAAATACAGTTCAGGCTGTTGATGATACTCTTAGTAGCTAAGCAGGTGATGCCTTTTAATTACACGTGTCCAAGTAAAAGCTTTAGTAAACGTACACGAGTAGCAGCAGTTCTGTCATCTGTTCACCCTTCAAATGATGTCGGCATGTCGCATTACCACACTATTGTGTAGCTCACATGACAAACAATGTAACATCTGTTTGAGTCCCACATTGAAGGAGGGCGCGTGCTGAAGATCAGAGCGTGGCTTTGCAGCATCTCGAGCAATTACACTACAGCACAAGCACCTTTCAGCAGCATTTCTATTTAAATGAACAATCAAAGAACCAACGTCTTTTGTCTTTTGTTTTCCATTCCCCAAAATGCCAGCGTGTGTCAGCCATCCATCTTTCTGTTACCTGTGCTTGTTTTCTCAGTAAGTCACACCAGAGATAAGTAATGGCCTGTCTCTCGCCACCATTTCACCTCAGTGCCTCCAAACTGTCCACAGTCATTTTGTTATTTTCCCTTTGCCTCAGCCACTTTTCTTCTCTTCCCCTGCTTTGTCCGATGCCCCCCCCCCTGCCGCGCTGCACTGTCTACCCCCAGTTACCTCTTCACTGACAGATGGCATTAGTCGACTGAGTTTTCACGCTGTTATGAAAAGTGCATTTCTCTTCATTTTCAGCTTCTGACACACCGGTTGCACGCACCGTTAAATGATTCAATACAATCCCCACAAAAATGCCACGGTTCCTCTTTTCAGCTGCGTCTTTGTAAACCATGAAGTTTTTCCCCAATGATCAAGGCAAGGTACCTTTTCTTTCTTTTGATTGGTGTCAGTTCACCTGCACTTCCTAACAACTTCCAGCAGTTCTCGGGCATTTTTTGAAGTTCACTTATACATGAGTATGCACATGTTTTTAGATTTTTGTAGGATTTGCACAGTGATATGGTGGAAAATGGTTTAATCCAGTAACATTCATACATTGTGAAAACATAATAAGAACAATAATGACAGTTGATCAGTTTTGAATTATTTTCCTAGTTTAATGCAGATATTTTAAATTGCCTTCTTGTTATTATATTTTCTAATTTATCTGTATGTGCATTATAAGCATCCCACCATATTATTTGGACAAATTAATAAAAACATGAACAATTTCAAATTGAACATAATTTTGCAGGCCCCATAGTTTGTTGCGATCTTCTAGAAAAAAAATTGTTGTAACTGTAATTTAGAGCAAGACAGCTCTACATTAGACATAAATGGCAAGGATACAAACTGTGTGAGAATCAAGTAGCTCATATTGCATATCTCTGTCAGGAGCCTACTTACGGTGGCTTGCGTTACCAAAGTGTTGTTGTGTAACTGACCTTACTGAGTCAGTTGACTGAATCCGCGACTCCTCTGTATTTTGTGATACCAGTTATATTACATTTTAGCCTTGACCATTATCATTACCACAGTCAGATGCTCGCAGCCACTTAACTGTGAGGACAGGAAAACTCAGACTAGAGAAAAGGGAAAGACGCCGAGAAGAAGTTTCAGTCCAAAGTCTTTTTTTATTTATCTTTGAAGGTAGAAAAATAAGAGGTTATTTGTAATGATGAGTATCAGACACCAAGGCTGTCACCCATTTTACTTCATTGTCATGATAAAAATACTTAATACTTTACTCATAACTACCACTTCCTTTTCACTTGCCTCTTGATGGAAACAGCAACAGAAGAGCATTTTGTCTGCAGCCTATACATTCCTGTCGTTATCAGCAGTAGTGGGTATGTTTTTTTTTCACCATAAATGTAACTTAGTAGGATTACTCAGTAGTAAACTGCAAAACAACTACTCCCAGAAGTACAATTTATTGAAAAAACTACTTAAGTACATGTAACGGAGTAAATGTAACGCGTTAGCACCCACCTCTGGTTATCAGTGCCCCCGTTGACGCAACAATAAAACCATCCCATTTGATCAACGTGGGGCTGAAAAATCCGACGCTCCAAACTGGTGCGAAATCTAACAGAGATTTATTTCTCCTCATCAAACGGAGAGCGTGGTGATTACGTTGGTGCAGTGAAAATGTGAAATGATCCAATCTAAGTGGGCAACCGTTTCAACGTGGCCCGGCACCATCGGTTTCTCCGAAAATAAATAGATTCCACCGGCCAAAAAAAACGTGAAAATCAGAGTCATCCTTCTTAATCTCTTCCTGGCTTCTTGGAAACGTCCTGGCCTTTTGGAGGGAGTAATGAGCTCACAGGAGAGTTTAATGATCCATGTCCTCAGCCTTTGCTCCAAATACAAGATGTGCCCCACTGCAGCCTCCCTCCATATTCAGTAAGGAGCTGAGCTGATCATTTTCTGCATCTTAGTTGCCTGGGGCGAAGCTGCCGTAAGCTCTTTGAAAGCTTATTTATGTATATGATTAATCAAACGTAAACATAATTTTAAAAAAAAAGAAGAAAAGAGCAGATCCTGAACGTTTTTCCAGTACTTCACACAATATTTGTTATGTGTATGAATTACAGTTATCGGGATTATATGATTTCAGATTCATTCACCCATTCAACTACTGTGTGGGCTGAAAAGCAAACAGCGATTGTATCTTCTCCTGTATAGAAATTGGACCGCTACCTAAAACAACCAATTCTCTGGGTTATATTTTCACCTTTATACAAAATCAATAAAAGGCGTTGCAGGAACTGTGATATTTTGTGGCAAATTGTGCATCGAATACTCAGAAGACTGCAGCTCGGGTGAAAGAAGCCCATAGTACGCTGCAGTCTGTAAAGTAATTGAGTGAGGCCAATTGTTTCCGAATGACCCAGCAGCTCGGAAACAGCACATACACACACACACACACACGCGCACACACACACACACACACACACACACACACACACACACACACACACACACACACACACTTTCAGATATATTTACACATTTACCAACCATCGGCTATATTTTTGTAGAGATGTGACCATAGCCTATTAACTGCTTTCTGTGTTTGTGTGTGTGTGTGTGTGCGTGTTCGTGTGTGTGCGCGCGTGTGTGCGCATATCAGTGTTTGGGCATGATCCCTTGTCCAGGTGATTAATAGCACTTTCTTCGCAGCACTAGCTTGTGATATAAGTTTCCTATTGTCAGACCCATGACCTCAATTACCACGCCACAGATCAGACAAGAGCAGCGAGAAGGCGGCCGCTGCTCTGCTCATGTTGCAGCGCTTTATTGCATTGGGAAAATGCATTTGATTGGAAAGTTAAAGCCCTTAAAAGACTGTTGGAAGTGGCTTTAGTTATCTTCTGCTTTGCAAAGTGATAGTGTGCTTGCTGCCGTCTGTGTGTGTAACAAGCGTACGTGTGTTGTGCACCTGCCTATGTAGGCACATATCTTGATAATGCACTGTTAAGATAACAACTGGCCGAGTTTCAAGGTTACTTTTTAATGTCGTTCATACTCTTCCTAAGTATATTACTGCTGAACTTCCATGTCTTTTCACGCAAATTGAAAAAAAATGTGCAACAGAACATGCAACATATGAACATAAGATATGACATAAAAAACTATGGAGCCAACTGGATTACTGAAATACACACTTTACAGGCCGCCCAAAGAAAACAACAGAGAGACTCCAGCTTATTCAGAACTCTGCAGCTCGGCTGTTAACCAGAACCAAGAGGAGAGAACATTCACATTAGTCCAGTTCTAGCTGCCTGTTACACACAGGACTGACTTTAAAGTTCTGCTCCTTACATACAAGGCTGTGAATGGGCGAGGACTGAGTTACGTAGCTGACTCTCTAGTTAACTATGTTCCCTCTAGAACACTGAGATCACCTGCAGCAAGTCTATCAGAGGGTCCCAACAACAAGCGAAAGAAAATCAGAGACACAGCTTTTGTAAAAGATGCTCCAAAGTTGTGGAACAGACTGCTGCTAGATATCAGAGAAGCTAGTTCAGGGAATGACTTTAAAAATTGTTTAAACATTTCTCTTTGATCAGCCTTTAACTTAATCTTGCATTTTCCCGCACTCCTACACTCTTATATGTGTATCACTTCCTTTCTTTTTCTTTTGTATGCATTTTTCTGATTTAATTTAATTTATTAAAAAAATTTAATTTCCTTTTTTTAATCATTTAAACATGTTCTCTAATGATGTCACTTGAGGGAATTTACCAGACTTTGTGCAGCTGCCTCTGGAGCCACACGTACAGTCATACTGCTAAAGAGATTAAATAAAAGGAACAACAACATAACCAGAATCAAATTGGTGGAGTTTCCGTATGATTGACTGAAACTGAATTATTTGAAGCTGCACTAATATTTTTTCCTTAATGATATACATCTTTAGACTATTTGTTATGTTCAAAGACTCTTTTGTAAAGAACTGATGATCCCGCAAAAAATGATTAAACCAGATTTGCAGGTTAGTCATTAAATTAGAAAATGTTTAAATGTTGCATTCGTTTGGTTTTCTATATGACAAAGTTACTGTTTTCAGTTCACTCTCACCCATTTGGTTTATATTCGTTGTAGCCACAGGCAGCAGCTTCAACAAAAAGCCTTGATAAATTCACCGTTCCCAACCTGTTTAGCAATGAGCAGACACAGAGTTTGCAACCAGCTAGTGAGCATAGTGGAGTTTAGCTGCTGAAGAGGCAGGTAGGTTGGTGGAAACTAAAGCAGGGCTATATAGAGAGTAAATAATGGTCTTTAAATACATTCTAATGTTGATACAGACACTGATGAATTCAAGGGAAGCACTGATTTATTGGGAGGAAAAGCATAAAAGTTATAGACATTTTCATTTATAGCACACGAGTGGTGACTGATGATTTTTAGCAAACAGTTCTCATTCTATGGCCTCGGCAGTCACCAGGTCTAAAAGAACGGTGCCCCGTCGACTTCCCAAGGAGCAAATCCACAGCTGTACATTAATATTCTCTTTGACGTTTTGTCCATTCTTCAGTAGTTTCAGCTATTTGTTTGTTATAAAGTGTTGGTTTGCCAACAAATGCTTCCAGAGGCTGGACCATACTAGCATCTCAAGTATAGGAAATCCTTTCACGCAGCATTTGACGACTAATATCAAATATGTTTAAAGAGCTGCCTCCGAACTGCATTTTGAAATTCATAAAATAGGGGCGAGTACCACGGCCGTTTGAAAATGCCTTCAGAAAATACACAGGCTGGATGTGAATAAAATGTGCCTTATTCAGCTGCGTTCTTCTCTCCTTCACTTAGTGACCTGGCACGGGAAAAAAATGTGTGAAGTCCAGTTTGCTTGGAAACGGCTTCAAAATAATTAGATGCTTTAGAGTTTCTGTCAAAACATTCCAACAGCAATGAAAATTCAAATTTGCTTCAAACGCCCCTAAAGGTGACATTACGGAGCTTGTTAAACTGTGAAATGTCAGTTGAAATTGAAAACAGCTTTTACAGAAGGGTAATTTCAGACTCGAGGAAAGGCGTGTCTGCAGCAAACAGACCACAAGCAGTGTCGCTGTGAATTTAATATCGTGCTATTGTTTCCTCCGTCGGTCTTCCTCTCTTACTCCGCTCCTCATCCTCCTCTCTTTATTTCGCCTCACTGTCACGGACTCCCCCGGCCGTCCTCGTTACATTCTCTCTCAATTCCATGACCTCCTTCCTCGACCCCGGCCCCCTCCGCGGCTGTGTCAGGTGTCAGCTCTTTACCGAGCTCCGCAGCAGCGCGCTGGTAAGTGTAAGTGTGATCGACCTGCCAGCAGCCAGGTAAAAATAGGTGCCTTATTTATTCTATTAGGGCCTGTCATTTTAACAAAGAAGCAGCAGAGGAAGTCTCACTCCGGGGGCCAGACAATGGAGCTGAGGAGGAGGGGGAAGGAGCGCAGCAAGAAAGACGTGGCAGAATTTATCCACAACTGACCCTGACCTGCGTGACCCCTTCACACCCACACACACCTCCTGCCCTGCTGGTAATGACACAATGCCCACTGCTTATACCAGCATCGTTGTGGTATCTCTACATCAAACCTTCCACAGCGATATCGTCAAATCTGTATCTGTTATTAGATATATCTCCATCCAAATGTAACATTACATGTAAGAGCACATCGTATTTCCTTTGTTGTGCTGCAATACTTACATGTGATTGTCCAAAGTAGTTTTTTGGACCAGTAACATATTATTTACTGTCATCAAACTGGATTTTTATTGCGGAATTCTTCTTTGCAAAAAAATGCTCAATATATATGACACATGAATATATACATAACATATTACCAATCTATATTCATATGTAGTACAGCTAAATACAAATGCATATTGAAATATATTAGAATTAAAGTGAAAGTAGAAAGACAATCTGAATAAGCGAGGTGCAAATACAAATAACCCTTAAATTTACATTTGCATTGATTAGCTGTCTGAAGAATTACGGCTTAAACATCCCACATTTATCTTTTTTTAATAGAGAGGGTAACAGTGGTCTTTGGGGAGAGTTGGCTTGAGAGTTGTTTTTTACTTAAGACATGAACCAGGGAGAGAATCTGTCAAAGAAGAACTACTAAAGTCACGGGCGTGAACGATACGCTCCAAAAAAAGTCTCAAAGATCTATGTGCTGACCTTATACGTGCATCTTTATATACAGTCTATGATCTCGCCATTTCAATGGAAGCATTTTTGTTGCCATTTTTCTGATTTTGCAGAGGACGTTGACATTGTTGATTCCACATGAAAAGCTCAGGTTGTCTGGGTAATGTTTCCTGCAGGGGAAACAACGATCACTGTGCTAAACATCAGAGCTGTTGGAATTACCATGTTTGATGCAGGGAGCAATTTAGAGGTTTGGAACCAAATAATATATTTTGATCTGCCTGCACTTGAGCTGCATTAGGTTGTTTAAATGTTAATGATTGTTGCAGCTATTCTCGTTTTAATGATATGGCATTGGGGCTATAATGTGCAAACTGCAATGACACTGAATTTAGGTCATCAAGAGATTGACAATGCTGGTTATCAAATTGATAAAATGTCATATCAGTTACCGGTTACTACTTCAAATACATCCCAGGCTACTTATTATGGCTGTGTTCAGTGTGTACTCGGTTTCCAGAGTAATCCGGACGCACGTTTCACAATTCAAGAGTTTGATGTCCAGCTGAACCGATGCCTCTGAACCTCGTGTTGAAGTAGTCTCCGGACTACCAAATGAATGCACCTCCAAAACACTGTCCATTCATTGACATTCTTCCAGTGTGTGGCTCCATTTTGTTCCCTCCATGTGCTCACTGTTCCTTTATCAAGACAGATACTCACAAAGTATGAAATGTCATCCAGCAGCCCTTTAGCCTAAGGCTATACAGGATTCTATAAATATTCTGCAGGTACAATAGGTCTCCGTCTTGCTGGTTCTACTCAGGCCATCACCTGACACCTTATAGAGAGAGGGGTTTTTTTGTTTGTTGAATATTCTATCCCACAATATGGCTGCCTGTAGCCATTGGTTAGAAAAGCAAAAGTCACGTCTTGTACCCTTGATGGGTTTTCTTTTCTTTTCTGTCATATCTTACATAGTATGTGCATTGGTATGAGCTTCACAGGATTGGTTTGGTGGTTTTGCATGTTAACTGGTTATGCTGGTATTGGTTCATATGTTATGTTGTGTTCAGTTGTGCAGAGATCAATTATTTTTCTTTGGCCATTCTCAGTTGCACTATGTGTTTCGAACTTGCTGTTATACTTCATTAATCACTGCCAATATAGTAGTAGCTCTTAATCTCCCTGAACTGTTAAGTGGGATGTGGCTCTAAGTGAAGTAATTCCACAACTTTTCAATTTTGTCCAAAGCAAATAACAAGTTTGGACTAGATGCTGTGAGTTGTTTAGAAGTGTCACTGTAAATGAGATAAGGCCTGAGTAAATGTACTTAACTCTCTAGTACGGAGCAGATTGATATAGCAGCATTCAGTTTTTCGTCCCCTACAGTGAACTGCTCCATGGGCCAGTTAGATATGATTAACTTAGCTCACTTACTCAACCGAGGTACTTTACTCGAATATACACACTATATAATATAATATTTTAGCCTATACTGCTGTGGCGTGTTAAGATTTTAAATACACAATATATTGATGGGCATAATATGAGGAAACGCTGTACATTAAACTGCCCAAGAGGAGGCCTACATTAGAATGTCAAAAGTATAATGTTGTAAAACATTTAATTTATAGCTTACGTTAATGGAGCTTTAAAAATTAAAGTCGTTGATTTTGAAATTTCACACTTAAATTGAAGTTTCTCGTTTAAATTTCACATTTACAGAATGAATAACAATGGCTATTTTATTGATGTTTCTATTTCTTCGCTGATATATAGCGATTTATGTAATAAAATACTCTTTTATAGGGCATTGTGAGGCAAAATCCTCCTAAAGTTTTGGCACCGTTCACCACTTTTATTTGACAAGTTTATGTGGGAACACCCAATCTCTGCTCAGTATCTATCCTTTCTGACCTATTTCTTCTCTCTTGACAAACCGTAGGCGCCAGAGACAAGTTAGGTCAAGGAGTGACAGAAAGCAGGAGTCCATTCCACCCTTCAGGAGAAGAAATGATGTGAGGGTGTGGAGGGCAGAGAATAAGGCGGAAGAGGGGAGAGAAATGTTGACGTGATTAGACAAAAGATGAACTGAAGAGCTGGAGGAAGAAAGAGGAGATTTCTCAAAATAGGGATTTGTAGGAGGTTGGTGAGACATTCAGAAGTGAATAGGAGTTTTTATAAAAAGGAAAAATAGCAGCATGGTAGGGGAGAGGAGCAGATTAAAAAAGAGCGAGGACTGATTATGACGAGGAGGAGGAGGAACAAAGGAGATTTTGTGGGGAGGAGGTGCACAGTGGAGCAGCAAAGATACAGAGAAGACACTGAGGAGGTGTGGAGGAGACGTCATCTGCCTCTCTGCGGAGGAGGAGGCGGAGGAGGAGGAGGCAAGGTGATAAATGTTCAGCTTGTTCAGACACCCGAAAATTACAGACAGACATGTAGCAGATGTCTGCTTTACTGCAGGTGTGTGTGTGTACTCCCATGCATTTGTTTTCAGTTTATATGCAACAGGAATAGACTAAATCATAACAGCACAGACTTACTTAAAAGGATTTTATACTGTTGCTATTTTACATACAGTAAACATGCAAGTATCAAATCAAAATGTAGTGTCCATGTCATTGATAATGAAAGTAATGCAACATTTGGTTGTATTAGGGTAAAATAGTATTTTCTAGATATTTGAAATACAGTAACAGTGCCTGTTTCATTGGTGTCATGAAAAATGTAACATGAGGGGAAACATCACAGTTTAAGCTCATTGAGTCACCTTGTGGAGGGAAACGTTAGGCTACAGTAAAGTTTGAAGACCCTACCACCCTCCAAGGAAAGGCCTCCCCAGACCATCACTGACCCACCACCAAACAATCATGCTAGATGATGTTACAGGCAGCACAACGTTCACCACGGCTTCTCCAGACTCTTTCACGCCTGTCACATGTGCTCAGTGTGAACTTGCTCACATCTGTGAAGAGAACGGGGCGCCAGTTTGCAGACCTGCCAGTTCTGGGGCTCTCTGGCGGATGCCAATCGAGCGGCACAGTGCTGGGCTGTGAGCACAGAACCCACTAGAGGTCGTCGGGCCCTCATGCCGAGTCTGTTTCTGACAGTTTTGGTAAGAAACCAGTATTCTGCTGGAGGTCATTTTGTAGGGCTCTGGCAGGGCTCCTCCTGTTCCTCCTCGCACAAAGGAGCAGATACTGGTCCTGCTGCTGGGTTGAAGCCCTTCTACGGCCCTGTCCAGCTCTCCTCGTGTAACAGCTGGTCTCCTGGTATCTCCTCCATGCTAAGTCTAAGCAGGGAGACACAGCAAACCTTCTTGCGACCACACGTATGAATATGCCATCATGGAGGAGCTGGACTACCTGTGCAGCCTGATTGGGCTGCAGGTACCGCCTCATGCTACCAGCAGTGACAAGGACACTAGCAGAACACAAAACTAGAGACGAATCAGTCAGGAAGGATGAGGGGAGAGCAACTGTCTGTGGCCACCCCATGTAAAACCATTCCCTGTTTGGGGGGTTGTCTTGCTTTTGCCTCCATTGCACCTGTTGTCACTTTCATTTGCACCAAATCAGGTGAAATGGATTCAGAATCACTTGCACTTCCTAAGTGGACAGATAGATGTCCCTGAAGTTTAACTGACTTGGTGTTCAACTGTGACGATTAAGTGTTCCCTTGAGCAGTTGTATATAGAACCTGAATTAAGAAAATAAACATATTTTTATTGGTTGTCATATCGTTGAACATCAGCTTATATTTCCACTGATATGTCTGTAAAAGGCTCACATCAGCCAATATTATTGGCGAGCTGATAAATCTATCTGGCTCTAGTTTCAATGTTTTAATGAAGGAGGAATCAAGGTGATGATTGCAGACCATGTGGTGCCTTTTTCATAACTGTAAGATTTGTATCTCACAACTATAAGATGCAGATGTATATAAAATCCTGAATCGTAATTATAAGCTACAGCAACATAACTACAAGATAAAAAGACAGTAGCAGCTTAATTATCTAATTTAATGAGTCATCCGCAACCAATTGGCTTATTATTATTTATTGTTGTATACATTCAGTTTGTACTTTTGTAAAACCAAGCATAAATGCAAGATAAGTATGAATAAATCCCACAGCATGCATGTATTTCCTTGTTTAACTTCATTATATGCACTGTGACAGCGATGTCATTTACACGACTGACAAACAGAATTTGATTTTCTCATGTACACATGGAATATTCCTCAAAGTAAACTCGCGAACACGAAGAAGCCGATCATTAGCAGCATAAATATACATAATGCCACTGTGGGGCACTCAGAGAACAGGGCAAAACAAATGAGGGAAAATGAAAGTAATTAATTGTGTTTGCTCTTCAGTAATTGAGTCTCCCCCCTCAGGTCTGAGTGTTCACTACAGCTGCTGCAGACAAACACGTCTATTTCAATTGTTTCTCAAAGCAGAATCCTAATGAACAAATCACACAATCCTTAAAGACTAAATACATTTTATACTTGTGTGTAGTATCTACCTTTTCATTGTGTAACCAAATTAATATCCCGAGTCAAAGTCACAGCAAAAGCTTGAATCAAATAGTCACAAAATGTTTCATCCAGATTGTGAAATCCACATTAGATATTCTCAGTCACGTCAGACGAGCACAGATATTTACCCCACTTGCTCGTGTGAACACGCAGACGTGTGCATGTACAGCGAGAAGCTTGAAAAAAAAAAAGACAGGCAGGCAGCTTTAAATCTGCTATCTACCAGACAGCTGTGAGTCATCCTGCTTGCTCAGCAAAAACAGCCAGTTTAGACAGTTTTATTCCATCTAAAGTGAGAGCTGAAACGATATCATAGGGAATGAATCGTCTGTCTGAGTCAGCTCAGTGTGTGATAACTTGGGGCCTTTTAAGTTTTAAAGGAAAGGGTAGGGCGAGTACAAAGCTGAATACTGAACACTGAGATGTATTACATTGTTTCCTATATTATATGTCATATGAGACAGTAACACATCACAGATTTGTTTTAATTGAAGCATTTTCATAACAACAAAATGACTGTGGGCATCATTTGCATTAGTGCCAGTCACTGTGTCCTTTTTTGAATCTCGAGCACTAAAGCATTCAAATGAGAAAATCCTCACTGGAAGAAAATAAGAGCACTGGTTGTTTGTTCAAATGGTTACCAGGACGCCGCGTTGCCATGCTAACTGCCTCTCTGAAGCTCAGTTTCCAGACGTATCACAACACTGCTATAGCACCAGCAACCATTGAGATCAGCGTGTGTGGTCGGAACATTAAAGCCTGGGACTTGACTTCCCAGGAGATCGCTGTTTGTATCATATTCCCTCAAGAGTCACCATGAAACATCATCTACCTCCTAATTTCACAACGGCCTGTCTGTCTGTCTGTATGTGGAATAAATATCTAAGAACCGTTCATCTTTTCGGCTTCACACTTGACATGTGTCTTATTAGTGACTGAAGGTAGAGCAGTGTCAGATCTTGAGCATTTTGGATACACAATATGTTACACATTAATAAACAGCGTGTTCACAACACTGGGTGCATTCATGACAACGACAACTGATTCTCCAGGTCTCGGTTCTGCATACTGAGTCAAGCCTCACTGAACTTTGAATAAACAGGTGAACACCTCTTTGTGCAGCTTCAGGGTTCTGTGGACTAAGTCCCGCAGCAGGTCTTTACTGCAGGTCAGTTTTACAGTTTTCAGAAATAAAATTGGAACCAGCTTTACCACAGAACAAGCAGTACTAGTTTGAACCCAGTGATTGTTTCCTTCAATACATATTTGCTGCAGCAGTATAGTTGTGAATTCTTAAATCCATGGTTAATATAGAAATAAAAAGGAGCACCTTCATCCGGGGAGTCTTAGTCTTTGTACCTAAGCCTGACCAAACCTGAACCACTCATATGAATCATTTATATCCCGGTGACAGATCAGTTATTGCTTCAATATCATAATCTTTAATAGTGTTTTTTTAATATACACGCAATTTGTTGTTCAGGTTTGTAGAGTTTTTAAACACTGTGTTGTTTATGATGTGATAATTTGAGAACGGGATTCTTCATCTTCTAGTTCAAAGCCAAAGGTGTACGAGGACACGTTAATGAGCAGTGTGTGCTTTGGACTGACTCACAAAACACGACAGTAAAATAAATGCTGACGTTTTACACAGAACTTTGGTCCCATTAGAAAGACTGAAGTCACTGCACCAGTGGAGACAGAGAGACTATTTCAGAAATAGACTGATGCAATGTTGCGTGTTGTTGTTTTTGTGATGACCTTATACTGAACTCCAGTTAATGGTTAAATCATCTTAAATTCAACTGTAATGTGAGCCTAATGTGTTTCTTATTGTTGTTTTACTTACAATATAATCATCTATAAATTGAGCTTTACATGCTTACTTCAAATTGAGACAAAGTGTGACTACCCTTCACCTTCACCTCTTATCTTAAACACACTGCTCACTGAAGTACAGGCTGCAAGCCAGTTGTGATTCACTATGTATTGGAGAC
The DNA here is from genome assembly GCF_022539355.2 of Hippoglossus stenolepis. Taxonomy (NCBI): domain Eukaryota; kingdom Metazoa; phylum Chordata; class Actinopteri; order Pleuronectiformes; family Pleuronectidae; genus Hippoglossus; species Hippoglossus stenolepis. The sequence goes on from NC_061493.1 coordinate 4,437,825, forward strand.
CCCCTTGTGTCATTATTTTCTAATCATGTCCTACACGACGTGTTGTGGTCCAGCCACTTGAACGTCCTCCCTTCTCCACAGAAATGTAATTCCACTCCGAGGCAGTCAAGGTCGCCCCACAAGCGAAATTTAAACATTTTATTCTCCTTGACGGGAAGATGTGGAGGAGTAGATGCAGGAGTTGAGGGGCAACCGGCCTGGCATCGCAATCGTTTTACCTCCTTCCAACAATGTCTTTCTTGTTATTCTCGGTTTTTGCTCTTGCAAGAAAAGAGCAAGCGTTTTGACCTGTTTGCTTCTTTTTTTCTTTTTTTTTCAAGTACTGAGCTTTTTGCCATTTCTTTTCCTGTCTTTTCATTTTCTCATCTTTCCTCCTTCCCTCTTTAAGGCCTGCCTGCAGGGAATTCACTGTTAAATGTTCTCAATCTTGCTCTTTTTTTTTTTCACCCTCCGGCATTTTTCGAGCATCTTTTGTCTGCCTGTTTCAATCATTTTCTCCTTCTATCCGTTGGTTATGACAGATTAGACAGTAATATCCACTGTCTGTCTGCAGCCAAAGTGTTTTGTATTCCAACCTGGGCTGTGCTGGCCTTTGTCTTTTCTTGCAGATGAAGCAGCAAACTTTGAGGCATTTCTGGCAACAATTGCTCATTTGAAAGTGTGATTTTGATTATTCAGATTTGATTTCATACTTTATTGCAATATGTCTGATATTTGATATATTTAGTGTAGTAGGATCATATCAGCCTTTTATGAGAGACACAATAGCTCTAGACACAAAAACTAGAATGGAGCTTTGAGAGGTTAATAACCTCGCCATGTTAAAGAAAGTGGAAAAGAAAATCATGGATCCACCACATCCCTCCATGAACTTTCATGGAAATGGGTCCAGTCGTTTTTCAGTAATCCTGCTGACAGAGAGACAGACAAACAAACGGCAATAGCCTCCTTGGCAGGGGTGATGAGACAGTGGGGACACAGTTGACATTTCATAATAGTTAAGAACTTGTACAAAAAGTGGACATTTCTAGACTTATTGGCATCAAACTGAACCCAAACTTCTCAATGGCATTTTCAAACCCCAAACGTGTGACAGTAACCTTGACAAAAGGTTATTTGGTGTTGCTACTGTGTCACAAATGAAGAGTAAAGGTTCAAAGTGAAGCCCTTTCACTGACTGAGATAATGGAGTTGAAATAACAGTGCAGAGAACTGTGCGCACATACACACAGAGTTTAGATTAACTCCAAATGTGAGTAAACATATACTTTGGCGAGTAAAATAAATGGTGTCATTCACCATTGGTGCATAATTGTTGAAATAGGCCTACACCGCTGCCTACTTTCATCTTTACCACACACGGGTTATATCGAAAGACTAAGTTTCGCAATATTTTGGTTGAGCCTCAATGTCTAACGTCGCTATCTCAAGAGACAAGAAACAATTTAAAGAATAAACAATCCAACCAAACAATCAATCATCTATCCAGCAGCTTGGCGACTCACCCAGGCCAGTTGGGTTTGGTCTAATCTCTATAAACAGACTGAGCATGTCAATATGCGAGATTTTGGTGCTGGAAGACTCCTGGTTTCCATTTCCAGTTGACCAATCCCGTCTGTGCGGGCTTTGGTCACCTGATGTCCACAGTCTGTGTACAGAGCAAAAGAGGCAGAGCACATTGACCGAAATGCATTGGCTTTTATCTTTTTCTATTTATCTGCATTCATTTGCAGAAAGCTATAGAGATGTCGTCTAGACCTAAAACACAAAAATCAATCACTGTTTGTGCTTTGTGCGGAGAAGTATTTGACTGGTATGATAAAAGATACTAGAGGGACTGTAAGTAGTGTACATTAAACCGAAGACAGAGTCTTGGCCCGGATTTCTGCTGTCTACACCAAAGGCCCAAAATATTGGCCGTTGCCCCAAATTCATCATCAGGCGATAGCGACGATGCCTCTCTTCTCCCTCTCTATTAGGTCCAAGTAGGGTTAGCTTAGCTCTTGTCCCAGCCTTCTTTCATTAACAGCCACTAGTTTGTCTTAACATATAATGACTAAAGAGACTTTTCTCACACACTGGGAGAGAGTTTTTTTTAACAAACCCACTATGTTACTTTGGGCCACACTTCCACGGGTGCAGTTCGGCTTATGTGGCCTTTTTGAGTGAAGCACTGGAGACGGGTGAATTGTCGCTTAAGATTAAAACGGCTTTATATATTCATAACCTTATCAAATCTGTGTTTACCTCCATTGATGGAGAAGGAAATTTCATTAAGAAGTTAGGGAGGGATAGATGAGAAGAGAGAGGAGGCGAGAAGAACAGGAAACATAAACAAACTCCAACTCCAAACATAGTAAGTCAACTGGTGAGTTTCACACACAAAGTTACAGTCTAAAAAAATAAATCCAAATATATATACAGTAGATTCAAATATTCTTCAGGAATCTATGCATCATACATCAGCCCACTCCTGAGCACTCCTGCGTATTTAAATTAAATTTGAAACTGCTACTGTGTGGACTTACCTTGCTACTGAATTAAACTTTGTCAGTCGCGCTGTTCCCACCTCCATCACCACAAACCCCACAGTGCCACACCCCGTCCTATCTGTCAGCCCAATTTTCTCGACCAGATGACCACCACCTTTCTCCAGGACAGTCCAATGTGTTGACACTAATGAGCGGCCGGGCCGATTGTCCTCTGCAGCTTGTCCTTCTGCTGCTCTCAGCTCCAAACTGCAGTATTTATCACTGCTTTTGCTATTTATAAACCAGTCTCTCTTCGTGTGTGTGCGTGTGCGTGTGCGTGTGCGCGTGCGCGTGTGTGTGTGTGTGTGTGTGTGTGTGTGTGTCTTAGCACTTTGTCATGTATATTTACAGGGAAACTAATGAGCAAAGGGGAAAAACAAATCCATGGGGTTTTCTATGTTTTATTGCCCCAGTCACAGATGGAAACAGGCCGTTCAGACCTGAATGACACTTCATTGAGTTCACTTGAAAAACACCATCCACACTAGTTGTGCTCTTGCAATGTTTTCTCACAGTATTTAAAAGTAAATGTGTGATCTAAGGCATTTCTTTTTTACAGTTAGTATTATTTTCACAGTGGATTTCTAGATGCTGGCGAACTGCAAGAGTTCGTCGGACGCAGCCTTCTCCTCCTTTCATTAACTAGGGATTAGGTGAAAGCCTTGTCTGTGTGCTGTGCTGGGTAGAATGTTCGTTAATTTACGATAGTGTGTGTGTGTGTGTGTGTGTGTGTACTTTGAAGGCATTTTACCAACTTACAGTTTAGCTGGTCTATGATTTAATGAGGACGTGTGACAGAAATATCTTTCCTGTAGAGAGACAAATAGCAAGGGGGAGAGAGAGAGAGAGAGAGAGAGAGAGAGAGAGATATCAAGGCAATCGGGAGAAAATATCTTAAAAGGCAGCTGGGATGTCCAACACCTGGGCCACAGGCGGCAGTTGCGCCTCAGACCGGCGGTCCACAGCAGAATAGACTGTCAGAATGATCTTTCAGCACAGTGTCAATCTCTCTGTGGAATATAACAAGAACATAAATAATTGCAACACTTCCCGTAGCCTACCCTTTATAAAATAAAAGCACTCAAGCGTTTCTGTTGACTGAATTCATTCATTTGTTGTTTTTTTATTCTTAATTGTGAAATATTTGCACGAGCAGAAGATTCACAGCTTCATACTGTATAGTATTGGTATTTGAGTACCTAGGACTACTTTTATACAAGGAAATACAGTAGTTATACAAGGAACCTCACAAAGGCTGTATTCAAAGTTAAAACGTAAATAACTTGGTGATGGGTAGTAGTCTTTCTCTCTCCCTCTCTCTCTTTCTCCCTTTCACACACACACACACACACACACACACACACACACACACACACACACACACACACACACACACACATTTATGGCCATTTTCAAGTCAAACCCTACGTAAAAACATAGCACTGACAGTAGCAGCTCCACTGCAGAACCCTAGTGCAGCCGTCCCGCGGTGCAACCACAGCCGGTGTGGCCCGGGCGTTAGTGGGTAATCTATCAGCATCCCTGCAGTGTCTTCACAAATGTCTAAATGCAGCAGCTTAGGCAGCTTTGTAATCTGCTGCCTGATTTGAGTCCATTTTAATTTGTAATCAAGGCACGTTACCGAGCTGTGTGTGTGTGTGTGTTTTCATGTTCCAAAATCTGCCTTTCTGATCGGATTTCTGTGGATCAGTGCACAAGTGAATCCTGTTAATATCATTGCTTCTCATTGTGAGAACCCCCACCACGAACACGCCGCCACATGCTGGTCTCTGTTCATAGAACTACTTGAGGATTATGAACGTAACCAACATTTAAAAGAAAAATATTTTTTCTTTCATAAACAAAAACAACCCCTTGTATATGTTCAGGGGTTTGGCTGATTTAGCTCTACATGTTCTGGTATCACCAGTAACCAGTTTATCTTAGCAACATTCAGATAGATGCTGTTTCTGTTAGCTGACGTCATGACTCTTCTCTGGTAGCTACTGGTACTGCATGTTTGAACATTTGTATCTATCCTAAAGCTGTCACTTGTGGTCACAATGACCACTGTTATATAGTTGACCAAAATCCAACTCAAATTGATATTCTATCTTGATGTGTTTTTCTATAAATCGATGAATAACATATTCTCTATTCTCATTTGTAAAATAATTAGTAACCAGCAGGAAAAAAGTACCTCATTATATATATATATATATTGTCTTCATGATGGAGCTCTTTGTCTTCCATAAATAATTTGGTATGCCCTGGATTTGTGTCGAGCCAATGACTTTATTCAGTTTAAATCTTAATTTTCCATGATTCAGTGAGGTCACTGTTCAGTCCACAGACTTTATATGAAGATTGATGAAGCTACTCTACTTCCTCCTATTATCCAGAAATGATTCCAAAATATCCTGGACACAAACGCTGCCATCTTGCACCATTGACACCAGTTGGAGCCAGTCAGCACAGTAGTGATCATGAAGTGGAGCCGCAGTATGCGAGGCCCCGCCGATATACACATTCGACCAATTGGTGTACAGTCTCAGCTGTCAATCATGATGTTTCACTCCCCATTTTGATTACATCATAAATAACATACATCATTGTCATAAGAACTACCTAAAATGACAGAAGCCATATTTGAGAAAAATGTACTTGACGCACATATTTTGACTTCTTCGTTTGGCCAATGTCCCATCCACTAAAATGGAGGAGGTGTGTTTATGACCTATACTGCAGCCAGCCACCAGGTGATGATCGAGAGGCTTTGGCTTTACTTTTGGGAGCTGCTCTTTCCTTGATCTTTCTATCTATATCTATTTCCGTCTATGGTCCAGTCACCATCTAGCAGTGACACTACAGACCAACACAATTAAGACTATCTTACAGTGGCAATAGAACTCAGTCGTCATTACTTCATTGATATATGAGTACTCAGTTCTCATTGGTTGGACTGCACCCATCATTGTGATCTCAGCTACACACCTGTAAGGTTTTGTGTCTGTATCTTGTACCATTGTGTCCTGATCGCAAAGACAAAGTCTGTCCACAGACAGACACCTTCGCCTCCCAGAGATTTAAGTTTCCATTCCAGGATGCATACAGCTTCATAGCTCATTAACTGTTTAGCCAATTTGGTAACCAGGTTAACATTAGCTTTATAGCTATAATATTGACTTGATCACGTGTCTTGTGCTTCAACTTAATTTGCTGAAAGAGCTATCTGGCAAAGATTTGAATGCAAGGAAACACAAGTTGCTTATGACTATCAGATAGCTAGTTTCCAGCCAAAGTTTTATGTTCTAATATTTATATCAATATTTTCGAAAGCTTTGTACAAACCGTCCTCTACTTTATGTATTTCAAAAGCATGTAATTTAATCTATGCAGGGCCAAACAGTAATGATGTTTACATGTACAGTACACTCTGAAAATCTCAAGAACATTTAGTTTCTGCTTGGTTAGAGATGAGATAAAAGAAATATATATATATAATAGGAGCAAACAGAATAGGAATGACATGGATTGAGAAGCTAAGTTTAAAGTGTTTTACTATCGACTCTCAAGTGAAAAAAAGTGACCTTATCTTGAATAACAATATAACAAACACAAGTCTATAGTGCTAAAGAGTGAAACCCCATGTTCCAATTCCTTTGCATTATAATATACTAATAAATGTCACCAAATGGAAGAACATCCTAGAATAAGAGGCCTCTGCAGAATATTTGATGTTAAAATGCCACAGATACATAAACATAATAAAACATAAAAGTGTTTGCCAGAACAGTAAGTCCTACACAATGTCAAATTGCCATGTGATGCAAAAAAACATATTTCCCTATGGCGCTGTTTCAGTGGTTCAGTCAAATTTACGCTGCCCATCCCCTTTGTAAAAAATCAGCAGATTGTCTGAATGAGCCCACGTAAGAACACATCAGGAGATCCTCTGGAAGATTCACCTCAAGCGAGTGGGCTGCGAACCACAACATGAGATCTCTGAGATTCCTGTGTTGTTGTGAACGCCTCTCAGTGGAGAATCTCCTGCTGAGTTCTTAACGTGTGATAGGGCAAACTCTGGAGAAAGTCCAGACACCCTCCGGAGGTCATGTCTGAACTTTACAATGAATCAATTCAAATGTAAAAAGTTTCTCCGGTGAGACACTTTAAATAATTAGCACGAAGTTTTAAGTTTTAAGTTTTAGCATTCATCCCCCTCTCAGTACACAGCATGCATGAGGACCTCGACCCGTTGTTCAGCACATTCCTCCCTTAATGCTTTAAACCCGGCAGTGATTAGACAGAAGACCTCACATACACAGACAAAATGCAGACAAATTGTTAACAGAAATGAATTAGACTGTGTTCCACATTCTGCATGTTGATTTGGAGGCATTGCTTATCAGAGCGGTTTCCAGGGTACACCTGCTTCTGTCTGATTTGAATCCTGAGTTAGTTTGAGCATGGCTGTCAGAATGTGATGGTTAACAAGTGGAGCTGGTAAGTGACAAACAAGGACACTGGTACTGAGAGACCTATTGTTCGGCTGTGACTCATAGTCCAAACCTTGATAAATAATCTGCACATTATACCAGCGGAGAAACATTTCTTTGTTAACTACCGTATCTAGAGGAGCATTCTTTTGGCTGATTCATCAAATCAGCTGTCACACTTTAAATGTATAACAGAATCATTCCTCAGCCTTTTCACTCCATTTTGCATAATATAATTAGATTTTTGCAGCTCTTTTCATAATCAGCACTTGGTGTGTTTCATAGTTGAAAATGATGCCAAGTCAGGGTTCTGCCCACACCCAGCACGTCTAGTCTGGCCCCGTGCTTAAACTACAATCTGTCATTTAATTTCACTCTATCAAACAGGGATGGAAAATGAAGTTAGTTTGTTCTATCCTTTAAGTGTCGGAGTTGCAGCCCACAGTTGATCATTTTCGATTTAACATTGGAACAAATATATAAATAATGTAAAGATATTGAGTCTGATGACATTTGGAGCACAATTAATCTCTCCAGGCAATTTCTGTGCCCATGCACATGCCTGCAATTTATGCATACAGTAGTATATCCTGCATTTATGGGAGGATTGCATAAATAAGGAGAAGATAATATAAAGACAATGTTTTATTGCAATGTTGCTGGATTTGCAGAAGGTCAGTGGGTTCCCTGAGGGTCAGTTTTGTTTGGAAAATTCTCCACTTCTAAGAGTAGGTAGATATGTGAATGTTTTACTGAAAGAAATCTGCGCTGGAGATGAGAAATGTGCTGCTTCCCTATAGAAACATAATTGGCGCTGAAGAGATGTGCCAAATGAGTCCTACACAAATGATGGACAGGGACTGTGAGGTCATTAACCCTGAAAGTGAAGCTCATTGCTCCTAATGAGCAAGCGTTTTAAAGAAATGTAGTATTTCTTTTCAAGTATGTTTTTTAATCACTTTGACATTTTAGGAAAAAATACAGTTGAATCACTAAACCATATGTTGGAATGTTTTTTCACCATTTTGGTCTTGTGTTAAACTACTGGATGGATTGCCATTAAACTTGTTACAGGATGTACCAAGGATAGGCTGTAATGGCTAAACTGTCATGTAGCACAATCCAGTTACTCGACAGTAAGATTACATAGTCTTTGTTCCTAATTTGCATGTCAGCAAATGATGATCCATCCGTCCACTATCTCTAGCACTTATTGTTTGAGGGTCGTGGGTGCACTTGAGCTGCTCCCAGGTCACAGTGCTGATATGCAAAGGCAAACAACCAATCACACGTACACACATTTTAGAGTCTCCAATTAATTGAACCTCAATCTGTATGTCCTCGGAATGTGGGAGGCAGCCGAAGTCTAGTTGTTGCCCAAACCTAACCCTAGGACTCCAGTCTATTGTGTGACAACTGTGCATTTTGTACTCAGGCTATCCTCCCCCTCCACCCCAACTACTGCCCTCGCAAAACCACTGCTATTAATAAATGTAGTGCTTCAGTCACTCAATCCAAAAAGTTGCATTTCAACATAATCCCGCCTGTAATTATGTTGCCACCTCAGTAGGTTTTTGGGAAAGTAGTTCAAAAGGTAACTTCTAGGAGACGAGGATAGATAATGTTTACCTGTTATGCAACAGTGTCTTAATATTGTCAGTTAGAATCATTAGCGTTTTTAAATTGACTTCACCATGACTAACAGGGATCTAACTTCATGGCCTTCCACTTGAAAATGTGCATAAAAACATATGGATGTAAATGTACTCCTGCAGCTGCGAGCTTGGCTGTTCAGAGTCTGTGTCTTGTGTTAATGTATGTACCTGTCAGAAGGTCCCAGTCACAGACTGTGCATGCTGCCACAGTAAATCAGATGTTAATTACTGGTGCACAGATTGAATGAAAGGCTTGTACATGTAAAACTGCCTGTGTTACTTGGCGATTCTGTTCCATAGTCTTTATAAATCTTCTCAATGGTTATTATCATGTATATAAAATAAATATGCACTACATATAACATGTCACCTCTTGTTAAATTTTAGTGTGGAAAAAGTTCTGAACTTCTGATTCTCATTTCCTGCAACAGTTATTTTGTGGAGAACCCATTGTCCTTCCCACATTAAAGCGCATGTTTCTCATATGGAAATGTATAAGGATGTATTTACACAAGCTTTTGTCTTCTCAAGTCTAAATGCAAGTTGTTACCATTTTTCCCATTAGGAACAAACTTATGTGTGATTTTAACCTCCAAAATTATGAGTCCTAACTCTAGTTCTGCTCCCGGTCAACTAGTTCAAATATTAACACAAGATCAGGTGAAAATATTGTAAACTCAAACCCGAACTGTCAAAACTTTATCTTTGTTCGAGAAGGCCCTGCTAATTAAAGAGAGAATGAAACCTTTTTGCCCGCATTTTAACAAAGTTTGGGGCGGCAGATTGGTTCTTTAAGTATTTTAATTACCGCTCATATGGGGAAGACTTCACGCTCCAGCAGCATTTTTGTTGCTGAAGATTGAGATGGTCACGGATGAAAAATTGCTGAAGCAAGAGAACGTAGTATAATGGATGAGTCAGATGGAAATATGATGAGATAGTAGGTTACAATGATGTCTGTGTGTGTGTGTTGGCAGATGTGTGTGTGTGTGTGTTTGCCTCAGTGTGCATGTGTGTGTGTTTGTGTGTGTGCAGTGGGACATGGTAATCCATAGAACAAATGAAGAGTGATGACAATGCTACTCAGGAGGTTTCATCATTGTTTGTGCGCATGTCTTTCTATAGTTATGAGAGCCAATTTGGTGCAATACCATTATGAGGACATTCTGGCTGGTCCTCACAAATTAATTTGGTTGTTTGAGGGTTAAGACTTTAGGTTTTAGGGTTAGAATAAGATGTAGGTTATGGTTAGGCATTTAGTTGTCATTATTGAGTCAACGGAGTGAGGACATTTTGGGAAAGTGAGGACATTTTGGCCAGTCCTCACTTTGTGACCCCCCCTTTAATGGACTGGGGGTTAAGACTTGGTTTTAGGGTAAGGGTTAGAATTAGGTTTAGGTTAGGTTAAGGGTTAGGGTTTCGGTTAGGCATTTAGTTTGGATGGTTAGGGTTAGGGGGCTAGGGAATGCATTATGCCAAAGAGTGTCCTCACTAAAATAGCTGTCCAAACGTGTGTGTGTGTGAGTAGTTGCTTAATAGGCAAGTCCCATCATTATTCTAACACTCCATCATCCATAGCTTTTCACTTATTGGTCTCTCTTCTTTCTGTGTTCAAACTACAAGAGAGATGTTCCAGCATGACTTTAAAAAAAAAAGAAAAGAAAACTAAGTTTATCAAAATTAGGCCTGAGTCTAGTTGTTGTGTCTCTTTTCAGCAGTGCTGGAAGTCAATAGTTTCCTGTTTCCACAAAATCAGAGACAAAATCTGTCTCCTCCTCCCCTTCCTGCATTATTGAATAAAATGGAAGAATTAGCTTTCTCCCTCAGGGAGGGAGGGAGGGAGGGAGGGAGGGAGGGAGGGAGGGAGAGTGTGTGTGTGTGTGTGTGTGTGTGTGTGTGTGTGTGTGTGTGTGTGTGTGTGTGCGTGTGTGTGTGTGTACAGGTCTTTTTGACGGTGATGCAACCATACTGCTTGATTTTTCTCAGTTCTGTACACCCAACAGAAAGGGTGGATCCCACAATGCATGGTCTTGTCTTGTGACCTCACAATATCACAAAGACAAGGATGTGTGTGTGTGTGTGTGTGTGGCACAGTAAAACTTCACAGCCTCAAAGTGACAAGCTCACCATAACTGCAGCATGCCTAACCTACACACACACAGACAAACACACATGTTCACAAACATCCAGATTTCTCCCACCCCGTGCTGCTTTGTAAGATAAGCTGTGGATGAGGGTGTCAGGTGTGTGCTTATGAACCAGATGGAACTGAAGAGGAAACTCTTCATGTTCAGCACACACACTCTACAAATATATTCAAATATATTCATAATGTAAACCCACGCTCCAGTGCCGAATTTTTATTTTTGGGGAAGGAGAAGCTGTATCCAAGAGTAAAGTATTTACTGAGCATATGGCTGCTATGTATCATCAGCACAGTTGATCTGCCTTGGCATTTCCCCCCATCATGCCTGTTGGGGGACGACTGTCTGACCGTGAGTCAGAATGCACAACACCAGCACCCTGAAACCGAAGCAGCTACATGGTAATGCTATCAATACAACCCCGCATTTCCTGTGGCTGTAGCAAAAAAAAGTTTGCATTGTCTGACTTTACCTCTAAATAAAGTTACATATTTTGCATGTTTTAAAAGCGGCTCTTCAACGATGTCCACCATGACAATGGCAAGCTAGTTGTCTCTTATAGCTAGCTGCTAGCTCTGGTTGTTGGCATGTGATGAATGCTGTAAAGCAGGTCGTGATAAACAAGGCACTGTGGAAATGACAGACATGTTATAAGTTTGTGTACAATTGATTATATTTAGAAGCTGTTATTTGAAGGCATAAAAATGACCTTGTGTTCCTTTAATGCATGTTTGTAGAGGCACCTTAGTTCACTTAGCATTGTTTCTCTTTGGTCCTTACCAGGGTAGTTTGCTGGATTGAGCCAACCATGAGTGACATCCTGCTCTAATGTCCTCATGCTGGTGCTTATGCAATGTGTTTCACCCATAATGGATATTGGTCGGTAGAAGACACAGAGCAGGTGCATGTGAGAGGAAAGGACACTTTATTTTTCAATTGCTCTAATATAATTCATTCCAAATAATCACAGGCACTGAATGTCATTGTAAAGATATATTTTTCAATCTATGATATGTGGTTCATTATAGATTTATAAGTGAGGGAGTGTGATGTCATCGAAAGCATCAACGTAGGGAGTCACAGTGTTCATTAGTTGAGCTTCATCCGTTTGAACAAATAACCATACTGCTGCTAACGCACCGTCTTTACAGATATCAGCATCACAGCTGTCATAACGTGCTCGTGTGGTGACAGCTGATCAAGTTACATAATGTAGAGGTGCGCTGCTATATGTAAATGTTTGAAATGTCTTGAAGGGATTTATAAAACCTGGCTTTTGTTCCAGTTTCCACTCTGTGTTTGTCGTCGTTAAGTCATGACAAATCACTCAACGTTTGCTTCTCTTCAAGTGAGATAAGCTGTGAGATCTGTGAAATAATTGAAGTGGGAAATTACCTCAGTTTGTTTGGCGCTCCACATAACTGTGAGGTACAATACTACTAAATAATGACGCAGCGAAAAAGATAATGATGAGGCGAGCAGGAAACTGTGCCCCCACCAGTACAAAATCAGTTCCCTCAGCTCGCACTCATCACGTCCCAGGTAGCTAGTTCAGCTATCCTGTGGAAGCAAAACATCTTGATTAACATATCTCAGCAAACTTAAGGTCCTGAGCTTCAGGCTTGTTTTCTAGGTAAAGTGTATACATAATTCTGTTAGTTCCTCTTTACCACACATGAGCATGCAAGCCAGAGAAGCCCAAAGCTCCCCGGTGGGATACAGCTAGAGTGATGATAAAATCTGTTTGACTCCAGTTACATTTCATCATCGCTTCTTTGTTCCTGCAGCTGCTCCAGTATTGCCACTGAGATGCTGCACTCCCTCTCATATAGTAAATCCCACATTTATTTTCTGCGCACACAAACACACATGCAAACGGGGGTAAATTGACTTTCACTTCCAAATGTAAATTGAGGCAATTAATGTGTAAATGAAAAACCATTCATCTTTAATTATTTCTTGTTAAGGTGGATGTGTCAACCTTTCCCTGCCAAACCCTGCTCAGTATCTGGATTCTGCAGGAAATCAAGTTAAACTGAATTGATTTTAAATTGAAGCACAGGTCCCACTATCCCACACAGCCTCGATACCATGGAACAAACACGCCCTCGAAAAGTGTGCACCTTCACTACAAATGCTGTCACGCTACTAAATTGCCCCCTACAGGCCAAAGCAGCAACAGCACCTTTAGTAAAAAGAAGAGGTGTGAGTGAGTCCCTGCAGTTTGACTGAATGCACTGTAACAGAGCCTGGAGGGGGGAGCTCAGTCAAATCCTTTTCAATGGAATTATGAATATTAAATACTGTAGGAGCCTGAGACCTCCCCCTCTCCCTCCCTCCCTCCCTCCTTTTATTTGCTAACTGAGCTGTATCAGTCCCCCAAGTTTATTCTCACGTCTAATTATCCTTGCAGAAGGCAGTGAGAGCCGGAGACACTCATTCTATTATTTTGTTTAATCACGTCTGAAGATGTGGAAGAAGAGGGGAGGGTAAACACTCGTCTAAAGTAGAGGCTATTTTGACTTCCCAGGGCTTTCCATTTAGCATGCAGCCCACTCCCTCAGTCTGAAACAAGCATGAGCTGGTTCTCCTGTTGCTGTATCAATCTTATTGGACAACGTGATTTGTCATTGTACTGCAGGCTCACTTCCCTCAATTATACCTGTGTCCAGGGTCCAAAATTTACATTTTTGTCAATCTGCCCATTGCTGCAAATGTTCCCTCTGAAGTAAATTCCAAGGGGCCAGTAGGCAATGTGATGTGGTGTTAGCAGTGGTGTGTAGTAGGGGGGAAAGTGGGACTGACTTCCCAGGGCCCCAAGGGGGAGGGGGGCCCTTAAAAAGCCTGAATGATTCATTTATTTTTATCAAAAAATTTAAATGAATTTTATTTTATTTTATTTCTAAGTACTAAGTACTAAATGAAAATGGCTGAAACTGGCTGAAATTTGTATCCAAATAGGCTTCCTGAGGACACCTCTCTCACCCCTACAAACAAATGGTTTAGTCTTTGCAACACGTGATCTACAGTATATATAGTCTATGCACACGATCGAAGTGAGTGAGTGACTGCTGGAGAGCTCAGATTTATTTTCACAGAAAGGTGAGCCCAACTAGTAATGACACAGTTTATTACGACCTGGTCACACTGGCTGCGCCGCGTTTGTGTGTCGCAGATTCTCAGTTGTCTGATGTTGTAGCCGAGGGTTTGGTTCTGAACCTGACCAAGCCATGACCATCCCATAAGATTAACTGCATGTTCAAAGTTCCTGCATGTCTATTATTGACAGCCAAAGTATTGTGGGTTTTATCAAAGGGTATGGGACCCATCACTGATTTATTTTTGTCCAGTCACCAACATACAAGACATACACTAGTCAACGTTTACACACCTCAAGTTCACACCATACACAATCCTGTGTGGTGATAAGGCCCATAGGTCTTCAGTCTCACAAAGATGTATCTGAACCTCTGCAACAATAGAAGTACCCTGAGGTATTAAGTTTATAATTGTGGTTCAACAAGGCAGAAGCACAAAATTCAGCAAACTATAAAACAAAGGGGACGAGGACATCAACATAAGAGACACCATCAATTTAGAGAAAACCTGTGCATTCATACTGCTTTATGTCACGCCGAAAAAGGGATTTAAATCGATTAAAGGGATTAGTTTGTCTAGTCTTACAAGCTTCTGCAGATTTTCCCACTTGTGCGGAGCATTGCATTTAAAAGCCAGTTTCCCAATCTCAGTATTAACATGATGGTACAAGCACTATTGCAGTGTGAAGCTGATTTATAGTTAAAAATACATGTAGATAAATAAATAAAATGCAGTGCCTTCTCTTCTCACTGCCCCCCAACTTTCCCATAGCAAACACTGATGAGCATTCTAAAGCTATCCCAGTTGTGGATGTAGGAGCAGAATGATAGACTGGATGAGGAAGTGTAAGAGTTGAGTCAATAAAGTTGTTTAAGTAAATAAGGCAGCTTTTCCTTTTCTCCCCATTGAATCAAAAATTTGAATCATCACTGCCCTGTCTGCTTTTTCTTGTGACTATTTAATGCTCAACCTCTCATCTTATTATCTCCTGCTGCATGTTACTACTTTAGAAGGGAGTAATTCCTGCATAAGTAAAATGATTTGCAAGTGAATATAAAGTGTGAAATAAATAGCTGCATAAAAATGCAATCTGTAGAATAAGTGTTTGGTCAGCTCAACCAGGGTGCCGTCCAACCCTCCTGATAATGGCTCCCCAACCCAAAGAAGTTGTTTATCCACAAACACTGTCTTGATTCCTCATTGGTTCCCCAACCAGGGTGATGGGTCTTCCTCTGCACCAAGGTAGCTATTACACGTAGCTATTACACACAGATGCAGAATAGGACTTGTTTAAAGTTTGAATGTCTAGCAGAAGCGTGTTTGGGCCATTCAGCGGCCAACTCGGAGTCTATACCCAGATATAACATATGTCTATGACATGCAGTCTTTTCAATAGCCTGAGTTCATCAGTTTAAAACACATCTCTGACACAGCACTTTGCCCCCCGGTTATGTTTGATGGCTACCAGCTATCTCACGAAATATGGTAATAAGTAATCTAGACATTCTCAGAAGTTGGTTGCTATTCACAGCCTTATAAATGTGCAGCTGACTGATTCAGAGTGGACCCCTGCCACATGCTGCGCACAGCAAAACGTGGCTGTTTGAAAACAGGATCTGATGCAATGGTTTGCTCACTGAGGGAAAACAAACAGATGTATGAAACACACACTCAGCCATAGCTGTTATTTCACTGACATCCCCTTTGAACATCACAGACACGGAATCCTTATGCCATAGTCCACCGATGATTGACTATGTAGTATTTGTCTCTCAGAATATGGTTTGAAAAAAAAAAGCACAAAGCCGAATTTGTGTCTCGAACAAGTTTAATTCATTCCTAGTTTATACATAACAAATAATCTATGCTATAAAATTAATCTGAGCAGTTGTAAATGTAACATAATTAAACCAGTGATATTAACAATAAGAAATTAGATATGTGATAAAATAGTTGGGGCACAGTGGTGCATTGATTAGCACTGTTGCCTCACAGCAAGAAGGTTCTCGGTTTGAATCCCAGTTCATATACAAAAAAGGGGGTGTAGCAGATATTTCTACGGTTTCCTTCCACAGTCCAAACACTTGCAGATTGGGTTCATGTTAATGGGAGACTCGTAATTGTCCATATAGATATAAGTGTGAGATTTAATGGTTGTTTTGTCTCTGCTATACGTTGGTGACTTGTCCAGGATGTACGCCACCTTTCGCCCATTGTCAGCTGGGATTGGGATTGGGCCAAGACCCTCAAATGATCAGCGGTATAGATAGTTGATGGATGGATGGACTTAATGTGAATAAATATTTTCTTTTTAGGTAAATCTGCTTTATTCATAAAAGGATATTGAGTATTTTTTCTTAAATCTCCTACTATATACGTAATTTCAGGTAATCCTCTTACATACAGCCACACAACAAACAATTATCTTGTCTTGTCTTACAATGTAACCGCAAAGTGGGAGGAGCCACACCGTTTTTGCAGTTATGTTTCCTCCAATGAGAAGCATCCTAACCCTCCAACCCATCATGAAGTGCATCTTTAAAAAAGTGGATCTGTGAAGCGTGTCTTTAGCGTGGCAACGGGGGTAATTTAATGACCATTCTTCGAGCATATAATTGAGATCTGCAATCCTTTCTCACAAATGGTCAAATAATTACTTTCTTTACTAGATTTTTACATTCTGCAACAGAACTGCTCCACGATAGGTTATTTGGCTATATAATCCAGTTATGTGATATATTTTGAATGAAAATATTGTGTGTGTATTCTAAAAATGTGCGGTCTCTCATTTCTCACTTGATGGAAACTTAGAAATATTTTGGTTTGGTCTTATTGTATCTCATGTAGACAGTATTTACTATGAATAAGAAAACATTTTTAAAAAAGAGCTAGTTTTCATGTTATTTGGCATTTTCTGTGTATTTTAGGTCATAAGTTACGACTAAATCTAAAATGTTGTCTACCTGTTTATCAATCTCTCTCTTTTTGTATGTAAGACTCCCCCTGAATCCCAACAAGCTGTCTGGCCTTGGACACAATACTCTAACTTTGAGCAGACATGCCAGTGCCAGCTGAGTTGTATGTGTGTATGTGTGTGTGTGGGCGGGTAGGTGTGAGTTGTGTTTTGATTTAGTTTGTCATTGACTCACACTCGTGGGGAGGTACTTCCTCTCCCTCTCCTTGGCAGTGATCAGCATAATCAAAAGAAAAGAGCCTGAAAGCTTCTCGCCTGCGGCTGTTTGAACACAGAGATGGATTAGGTCAAAATCAAACTCTTGTACAAAGGAACCTTGTTTTCCCATAGGAGCTGCAGAAGGCAATTTGATGTAAAAATAGGCAGCAAATAGAGAAGTCTTTTTTTTTTTTCTCTCTTAATCAAGCTGTGGTGCATTGTGGGTTTTTTTCACCAACCTTCAGTGTGAGAAACTGCTGTCAACTATGACAAATAGGTCTGTGGGTTTTAGTGAGATTAAAGAAGAACCTGCAGTGATGAAATCAAACTCCTCTTGTCAACTTGACTGTGTCTGTCCTTGTATAAAAATGCACATTCATCAAAGCCGTGATTTTTGCATGTCACAAATCCCTTTATCTACTCTGCAAAAAGGTTTTTCTAGATGAAGCAAATAGTGTCGCTCTTTTTTTTTGTGACAAATCTGTACGATGGCTGTGGGGTAACGTTTGATGTGACTTCAAATTCACAAGATGAAATCCTCACAGATATTTTAGATGTTTCTCCACATTGTACTGTATATGTACACAGTACGTGATGTGCTGCTCAAGGTTTCTGAAGTTACAGAACAGTGAACACCAGCTTAAAAAAGTACTCTGACTTTCTCTGAATTGCGGACATGAGGGTTTTATATAGATGCAAGGAGAATCTGGTGAAGGTGGTTTGGTTGGTTTCTCTATTCCCATATTTTGCACAATAACAAAAAGGAGTTCCACTGCTTTTTAATGTATATTTAAGACAGATGTGCATCTCTGCCACATTCAAACTATTCTCTAAAGATGGTTTCCCTTTTCTCTTTGACCAATCATGTTTGAGCAGGCTTTGGTTGCCTGCAGTTGAACAGTCTGTGTGAAGAACAAAAGAGGCGGAACACATTGACTGAAATGCCTTGGCTATCTGCTTTTTAATTTATTATTCAGCAATAAAAACATGGATGATCAATAACTTCCTTAAGCTTAATGAGAAGAAAATGGAAATCATTTTAATCAGCCAGTAATCAAAAAGAGAAATGCTGGAAAATAATCTGGATCCACTAACTTCTTGGATAAAATAAGGGGTGACGGGTCTAGGTGTTATCTTAGACCCAGATCTGAGTTTCAAGGCCAACATTAACAAGGTGACAAAAACCTTAGAAACATAGCAGAGGTTCGGCCATTTATAAATCAGACAGATGCTGAAAAGATGATTAATGCATTAATTAGCCAACAGGATTACTGTTCCAGTTCTAGCTGCTCTGCACTGGTCACCGGTAAAACACAGGATTGACTTTACGGTCTCCATACATACAAGGCTCTAAATGGTCCAGGACTGAGTGAACTGGCGCTGTAGTTAACTGTGTTCCCTCTAGAACACTGAGATTGTCTGCAGCAAGTCTATCAGAGGTTCCCAAGAACAAGCGAAAGAAAATCGGAGACGTAGCTTTTGTAAATCCTGCTCCAAAGTCGTGGAATATACTGCTGCTAAATATCAGAGGAGCTAGTTCAGTAAATGTCTTTAAAAGAAAATTTACAACATTTCTCTTTGCATCTGCCTTTACCTAGATCTTGCACTTTCCTGCACTCCTGTGCTCTTATATGTTTTCACTACTTTGTGTCTTTTCTGCAATTCATTTTTTTTGTATTTAATTGTATTACTTCTTTTTATTTCCTTTTCTTTTAAAGGTCATTTTAACATGTTCTTATGTTTCTTAAAATCTGTTCTCTTATTTGGAATTACATTGAACACGTTTTTATTTTTTTATCTATATTGTATATGAAGCACTTTGAACTGCCTTTCTTGTATGACAGGTGCTATACAAATAAAGTTTATTATTATTGTTGTTATTAGATTAGCCAAAATGTCGTCTGGACCTAAAACACCCTGCAAAAAGTATTTTTGCAGGGTGTATTTTTACTTTGTTTATTGAGAGAAGGAACTTTTGACTTGTGTGATGAAAGAACAGAGTCTTGGCCCTGATATCTGTTGTCTACACCGGAAAACCCAAATTATTGACAGACAGGGCAGATGGGCCCTGACATTACATTGAACTGCACGAGAAAGTGAAGGAAAAGCTTCTTTGTACTAAACACTGCCAGAGCATCAAGAGGCTGCAGTTGGGGACTAGAACTTGATTATATGTCACAATCACCAAACTGATTCAACAACTTTGTTTGGACTTAAAAGAGAATGAGAGGGAAGAGTTGTGATTTTAAAAAGAAAGATGCTTACCCTTGCACATGCAGACAAAGTTAGTGGAGCAACTATATAATCCAAAGACAAACTTCATGAATTATTTTAAAATGTATCACCTCTGTATGATAAATGCCAGTATTCTGAAAGCCCCTCTGTCATAAAGGCTCTCTGAAAACATCGAGCATTCGCAGGAAATAGAAATTATGAAAAAATGCAATAGGAAACAACACAGGAGAAAGTACTATAGATAGAATGTAATAATTAAAACCTGTCATGTAACTAATGTATGTAATAAATAATAATAAGGTAAACCAGGGGGTAATAAGTGAAGAGTTGAGGTTTGAGCAGTGAATAAGTCGCAGTGTAAAATGTGCATTGTGTACAGAAGTGTCCTTGCATTCAGATCGGTTTCAGCAGGCATCCATACACACACAGCAGAACTTAACACCCTCATAAATACGGCAGTGGAGCAGAGTGGAGTGAAGTACACAAGCCTCCAGAGGCATCGGTCCATACCACTACACTCATTTGTTTGATAGCGCGACTCTGGCTGAGATTTCTGAGGGTTCCTGAGCCACATCAACAACACAGGCATACATATTTCATGCTTTTATTCTCCACCATCAGAATTGTGCTGAGCAGTGGAGGTCCTCGCGCCTCGGTTACACCATGAAGATCAAACCTCCTCATGTCTATGCAGCAGTTCGTGGACATGTGGATCTCTCGCTGGAGTGAAGGGATCATGCAAAGTGGCATGTCCCAACATTCTCAGAGACACCGTATGTGCATTTGTGTGGGTCTTTGCTCAAGTGTCAATGTGATGGGAACGTGATCCAATGATGTGACAACAATGGAGTGCGTGTTAACAAGCTTTTATTCATGGAAATTGGTTGTTTGATACTTGATTTGTTCCTTTTAACTCCTCTTGGCATCACAAATTTGGACAAAACAAAGGCATTATTGTTTTTTCATCATGTTCTAAAGTTTGGCCAAAAAAGTTATCCTTAATGCTTTGGGGGATGTAAACATGAGAAAGTACAATGTTGCCTTGGAATCAGCAAGCCAAGCTGTGAGCTACAGCCTCATCTCTACATGTTGACCCTATAATGGTTTGAATTAAGAAATTGAAAATAATCAGAACTAGATAGTAGCAGTTCTCGCTTGTGAAGGCAACTATTATTGGATTATTCTGATGCTGAAAACCTGATTATTTACAGACATGAGAGTCATTAATTCTAAGCAGATCTATGAGTGTTAATCCCAACGGACATCAGAAATAATGATATGCTCAGAAAATATGGGTCATACGGAAAATACTAAATATGTTTATCAGTTTTGTCTGTTGAGCTTTCACGAAAGTCAAACATCAAGTAGGAGTGTGATTTTGATACAAGTAGCATCAATCAGGCAAAAAAGGTTTTATTGCCTTTCTGAGTTGTGGGTCCCAGGCGCTGCTGCTGCTCCAGCTGCTGACTGTGTTGTTACACGGGGCCAAATCAGTTTGCCAAACCGCAATAACCGACTTCCTGTTGTTCTTTAGAATACCGCCATGCATCTGTCCCCATCACCTCACACAGGATCTTTGCCTCTCATCTCTCCCACAACACTGAACAGGGGTTTTGTATTTTTTCTGGTGGGTCAGCACATTCACCAAATGCTCCCCACGGGCAAAATTGCATTGCAGAGTAGCATCCAGACGGCGTCCATGTGGGAGTTTGAATACTCAAAAAGAGCAGAAGGACTATAAATGTCAGTCACAATCTTGCACAGCAAGTGGACTGTGGCAGCAGTGGGTCACACAACAGAAAACATGACAGCTGCCAATAACAGTCCGTCATGCCTTGATCTGGATCCAGTCTACCCAGTGTGGTTGACCAAGCATGTGGCAAATATGAATACAGAAGCATTGAAATCAGAAAGCAGGACTCGCATAGCAAAACCCCTGTGAACACACATTGCTGTTTTTTGGGTTGTTATATGTTTATTGATGGGATGGGGTTAAGTGTAAAAGAGAGAGTGGGGAAGACCTGCAGCAGAGGGCCGCGTCGGAACCGAACCTGTGACTACTGAGGTGAGATTTGGAGCTTTGCAGGTGTTTTTAAGAATTTCGATGTTAACGTGACACATTATTTAGCGTCTTGCTGACCAATGGTCTTTCACACTGATGCTTGATGCTACGTCTTGTACGCCATATTATTGGCTGTATTGAAATGACACATTATTCTCAGTTTGTTTTGCCTTTCCTCCTGAATCATTTCTGATTTATCCATTCACTCAAAACCCTATATCAAAACCCTACATTGCAATTCTCCTGTACTCTAGACGATCCAGTGTTGTAGTTCTGCCTGACTTAAGCCTGTGTGCATCGTCCTACTGTTCCGTGATCAGTGACCCTTGAGTGCGAGGTATCGATGAATTGTGCTGTACAGACGATGACAGGTGGTCTGACACAATATAGCCCTGCTCTTTATGTTTTATTCATGAACTTATTTATTTACACCATCAAGTTCCATAGTGCATCTCTGGCTCTGTGCCCTCTACACTTCGTGCAAGATCTCATTGTGAAAGCTTAAGAATAGTTGGCATGTTGGTGGGTGGGCTGCTTGCACTATGTCTACTGGATGTTGATATGATATACAATATAATATTGGACACAACGTAACACATATATACATCCACATCTCCATAGGTCATCTTATCTATTATTTATTTTACTTGTAGAGTGTAAATGTGGAAGGAACAGGTTATAAGGGCCAACTTTTCTTTGTGTTGCCGTGACAGTACTCAAGGCAATGATCAATGAGAAAACACCAGTTCGAAGTTCTCTTTCATAAATTATTGTGGATCAAATGCATATAAAAAGCACAGTATGTATAATGCTAACAAAATTAGGTAAAATCCTAGAATCTGCTTGGAACGCCCATTGTCTGATTGCTTCTCTCCCCTCTGTCTGTGCTCATACAGTATTTCTATACAGCCGAATACACAATAAATCTGTTCTCATGCACATGATCTGCTGTTTCTGTTGACAGACAATGAAACACTTTTGAAATCCAATGACATGGGCATGACCGAGTTACTATGTTCACAACATATTAACCAGAAGTCCTTTTCTCAACTGCCGACCTGCTCTGACACAATACTGATTTTGAAGCTCATTTGCAAATATGTCAGCTGTGCAGACAATTAAATAAGACACAGAGAAGAGTGCCCGCGAGAGAAACTCCAACCTTGTGCTCCTGGGGCAATACTGACAATTACTTTCTGTGGAAAGCAGGAGAGCTCAGTCCAAAAATCTGTATTACTAAATGTCTCTTTCAAAAACTAAATTATTGAAAGAGAAATGGCCAAAGGAAACGCCAACACTTGGCCAGTTGCCCAATGGTGTACCACTCAGTCCGTCACTCATGGACATCCATGTTTCTAGAGCTGGCCTTGGTCCTGCAGTTCAGCCAACAACGAGGTGAATGACTGACAAGTAGAGAAAGTGATGTGATATAAATGAGTCTATTTGCCCCCTTATGATGTCATCATGGTTGAAAGTGGTAAGTGTTGAGGATCTGAATGAGATATGATTAGTGGACTCAGCTTGGCTTCACCAGGGCACTGGATATGGAGCCTGGAGGTGACTGGGGAGGAAGAGGATGAAGAAGGAGAGCAGATTTAGTTTTGAAGTGTAATAGTAATGACATGATGTTCAGTTCCCTATGTGCTCCCCAACTCAAGATACCATCACGGCTGAGAATCTTCACATACATTCTGACATTCCTGTACTAATACCTTGCAGCACTCAATTTCTTTAAGATATTGTGTTCACATGAAACTCGTGTGTGGTGGACTACCAAGCTCTCAGCATCTCCCCCCAGAGTCAGTCCCTGAGAAGCACCATGCTCCTTTTATACAGGTTAGCTGTGGAAAGACTTTGCATCACGCTCGTTTGAGCTCTGTCGTCACTCTGTAGTGCTGCAAAGTAAACGTTCTAGACGACACCTGTTCCCAGGCAAACAGAGCAGAGTTTATTTTTCCGTCTTTGGTTTGATGAAAGCATTTATGAATATATTCCCCCACTCTTTCTCGGCAATCCGCAAGTTAAGGCCAACACATCAACCTTAAGAAAAAGTGATTTACAAGTAAAGCAACATGTCTCCAGTCAGGGATGAACGTTCTCTCAGCGACAGGCCTTCACAGATGCAAATCTCGCCCCCAGCACAGGATAGTACATCTAACACTTGAATCGTCTAGCAGTCTGTGGGCGTAACATGAAGACCTACACATTGTGTTCATCTAACACATCTCGCCTGTTAACTGGTCTGATTAATTGCCGTCTCGCACCACTGGGCCAGCCTCCGAATCAGCTCACAACTACAGTGCCAGGGATTGGACAAACGCTGCTAGAGGACAGATGAGAATGTCAGGGGGACTGACAGTGGGATGGAACACATAGGAAAAGAAACCACACCTGAGCAGCAACATACAATTTAAATTGTGTTTTTTGTAAATGAGTGTGAACCGCTTGCTAGTTAGGTTGCATGGAGATGACATCATAGTTAAGTCAGCGCATGAGCAGATATTCTTGGAGATAGTTTTTTTTTTCTTTCTTGAGTAAGAAAGACTCCTCCTGCTTTCTTCTCACTTTCCTGTAGTTCAAACTGCATCTATGACATCTTCTTTTCACTCTGAATATTTATGTTGATTTATCCTTGTGACCGTTTGTTTCTCCCTTTTTGTTAAAACCCACAAGGCTACGATCTGCGTCTTACGTTTCCTGCCCAAACTCCCATATTAACCTTCACTTCTGCCTCGTTTCTTGGTTAGCACAGTGTTGTTCATCTCTGTGCATTGTGATACAGTATAATTTGCATGAGTAAACAGTGCAGAGCTGGTGCGTAATGACCTACGAAAACGCTGTAGGCAACACAGTCTGCAGTGAGATACGCAGGAAGTCAGAGGGCATTGGGTGTTGAATAATTAAGATGAATTATCAGGTATGTAAATGAGCAGGGATTAATATTGTATGTATCTCCATAAGATACATGAAACAACGCTAATGCATATAACTATGCACTTATAAGGAGCTTTGCAAGGTCAGAAGCTTACAAATAGACTTTTGATCCTCTTGAATATTGCATACAAAGGAGCAATAGACCCCAGTGTTTGTACATGAAGGTAAAAGCTCCATTAGCTTCTTTGTAAGACTGCCCTGATTATAAGAGATCCCCACTAATGCACTTTTCTCTTGTTGGATTAGGATTTAGCAAAACTGAAAAACATCTTTAATGGACCAAAACAGGCTGGATACTGTATTACAATGTATTGTTACTCATAAATAAGAACAGTGGTTAATATAGATCAATGAAAGCAGAATAACCAACAAATGTGCAAACCCCCAGTGGTTATTAAACATGATTCTACCATCTCAGAGAGGATCAGCATTGACTAGGTGGATCCGTATTATGGAGATTTCCACAGCTTTCACCTTAAAGAGCCTGAAAACTTGGATTTTATTAGAATGTAGATCCGTCTATATTAAACATTCATGACGAAATAAACAAAGTTTAGAAGAAAAAAATCTGCATGCATTATTTAAGAGTTTAACACCAAAAAAAAACTTTGCTTGTTTGCTTCACCCGCTGTGTGGGTGTGGACTCGCTCAGTTTGATTGACAGTCGTCTGGCAACATCAGCAAACGGTCTCATTATCAGATTTCACATGTTGTTACCTCTTTATTGGTGCGCAAGTGTAAGTGGCATCACGTTTTCTCAAGAATAACTAGAGACAGGCAGACAAAGCTAAATTCAGAAATCTATTTAGTGCAAGTTGTTGCTGGAAATTAACGCAGGGCCGTGATGCTCGTAGTAAGATGCTGATTGAGGAAAGAGAAAAGGGCTTTTTATATTGGCTATTTAATGTGGCTGTTTATCTGTACTTCTATGTTCGTCAGTTTCATGCCCCCTTGAATTTTATGGTATTTCAAAGAGTCTTTTGGGACACATCATCTTCTGCAAAATTCTGTGACAGTGTTATTTTTTTTATGTATTTGTCCCCTGCTCATGTCTGTACAAAGGATGAGCACATTCTTCACTGTTTCCTTTGTGGTACAAATGACACAAAACCATCTCTAGGTCAAGCTGCTCCCACAGAACAAGAATGTCAAACAGTCTTGTTCTAATACAGTACCAGTATTAAAACAAGACTGTGTCACAAGAATGTATTATTACACCTAAGAATGAAAAGAGGAATTCATAGTTATGAAAGCTAGAATAGTCGCTCCACTATGGCGGATAATGTTTGACAACTTTAGAATTTTACTTTGCACTAGTACGAATGAGGAGGTAGAGAGGGTCATCCACTAATCAGTTGGTCAGTGTTTGATCCCCTGCACCTTCAGTCTGCACTCCCAAGTGTCCTTGGGCAAGATACACAACCCCACATTGCCCCTGATGCATATCCAGTCCATTACATGTGATACTTTTAATCTTCATGCAAGTCACAGATGAACACATCTACGGTTTTATCCCTAAAGTAAAACATTTAAGTTAACAAACCTTATCTCACAAGCAAACATATTTGTCACTTCCTGCTTGTGGTCCTGTTCCCTTTGCTCTTACTATTTATTTGTGAAATAATTATGTTTTTAAATCCACTCACTCAAGAGAATCTTGGGGAATTAGGGAAAAGTCAATGCACCATTATCCTGTTACTGCCAGTCACTGCTGTTCAGCAAAACGTTTGTCTTTCAAGGCTGCATGCAAACAAACAATTTCAGGTATGCAAATGTATTAAATCTTGAGATTTGTGAGGGATATATAGAAGGTCAAGATTGTTTCCTCGAGGCATGGCTTTGAATTCTCTGGTCTGGATGGTGTCCTTGTTTTGCGGATTTGCATGTGCTGAGCTTTCCCCACGTAGACCAAAGATGTGCATGGTTTTATTGCCTAAAGTGAAGCATTTTCTGTCTGTACTGTAAAAATGGGTCTGTGACAGCACTTGGACAGTGTTTCCTACCAAAAATGAACTTGTTTAGTCTCAGACCTTCCACAATCCTGGAGAGATAGATGAATTTTCATAAAATGACTCATACCAGTCCAGTATTCTGTCCAAAGTGGTATGAAGTCATTCCTTTTTTTTTTTTTAAATGTGTCCTTATCCGACACCTTAAATTCAAAGATAAATACTTTGACAAACTGCTTGTATGTACCGAGTGGTGACAGAAATGATAACGATAGGATGACTGCCAACCACTTCCTGTAGCTGCAATCCCTGCTTTCCATGTGTCCATGCGCCTCTGTCCTTATTATACATGTATTTATATGATTACTTGTAGTCGCAATTTAGCACACATCTCACAGTAAAGCTTTAAATAAATGAGCAGGTTAGAATTTATGTCTTGCCAAAGGGTCTCTCCTGTCCAACAGATGCCATCTCAATGCACCCAAAAGCCTTTTTCCTTATCACATTCTCGGTAAAAGTAGCATTCCAACCTTATCACTGCACAGCCACCTGAAAAGTGGCCGGTAGCTATCGTTTACTGAAAGCGGTTTGGCACTGCTTCACTGCAGGCTTATTAGAGCACTTCCCTCCATAGGTTAGGCCATTAAATTCCCTCCTCGATCCCATGCTGCTCGTTTCCTCAAATTCCCTCCCTTCTTTTTTCCCCCTCACACCATCAATCCTTCCCTCTAACCCTCTTTGCCCATCTTCAAACATTTGCATATCCTACTTACATTGACCCCGAACAGACCCTCAAGAATCAGTTTGGGCTGTGGAGATCCCACAGAGATCTTTTCTTTCTACACACAACCCGGCACTGTTAATTCCCTCCAAGGCTTTAATCTCCTATTCCCCCCTTCTCCTCCATCCTGCATGCTTCCATCTCCCATCCATCCCCTGCTCCCTCCTTCCTTCTCTCTTCTGTCCATATTTGCATATCCCAGGTGTGTTAGTTTTTTTGATATGTCCACGTCTTACTGTTAATATTTCAATAAAGTAGCCATCCCTCCACCGACTTCCCCTTCCATCCCTCTGTCACCTCTTGTCCTACCTCTTTTCTGTCTCTTTTCTGAATTCAATCCATCTCTATTCGATCCCTGCTTCTTCTCCTCATGGACACATCCTATATACTGTATTCTGCCATATCCCAAGTGAACATACTGTATCTCAGGACCTCGGGAGCCCGGAATAAATGATGAGACACTCAGCAGTTTCTGAACGAAAACTATTCCATACCATTGATTCTCACCAAAGGCTTTAACTCCTCGATCCTCTCACCTTCCTTCCATTCTTCATTCTGCTTAAGCTCCCATGGAAGGTTTTTGAAGGTGCTCCAACATCAAACAAACACACACACACACACACACACACACACACACACACACACACACACTGGCCCTTCTCCCACCTGCTCCTGTCCACTGAGTGATTACATCTGTATGCCATGGGCATGAGAGAGTGTGAGAAAGGTAGAGGATTAGGTCTACCTTCACCCGTGTGTACAGCCAAGTTCACACTGGTTCACCAAAGAATGTGGGAGAGGAGAGGAGAGGAGAGGAGAGGAGAGGAGAGGAGAGGAGAGGAGAGGAGAGGAGCAGGCCATGTTTGCTGTGGAGCAGGGAGAAGAAAGCAGAGGAGGAGGGGAGCCGAAAATATGCCCAACAAGAAAAAAACATGGATAGCACAGAGAAAAAGAGACAGTGAGGAGAAAATGTAAGACAATACTGAGGCTGAGGAGAAGAACAGGATGGGATTAGGCGCGAGAGGAGGAGGATGGTGAAAGGAGAGAATAGGTCAGAAAAGATAAATATGAAAGAGAAGGGCATACAGGGAAACAGGAGAGTGGTAGAGATAAGGAATGGAAACGAGAGAGGAGGAGGCAAGCAAAGTAAAAGTGAGGAAAGGGGAAGGAAGACAAGGTGATATGAGTTAAATAGTAAAGATTAGGGGAGGGTTAGGAAATGAGAGAAGAAGGAAAGGGAAAAAACGGAGAGGAAGGTAAAGGACTAGACGAGTTAAGAGGAGATCGCAGTGGCTCTCAACCCATAAGTAGGCCAATGGAAATTTCAGAGAAATTGATTAGCATTCAAACAGACACAGTAGGCTTCGGGCGCGTTGGAGGGATGGGGCTGGCGTGGTGGGGGCAGGGGCGGTGAATGAATATTTATCAGAAAATATCTTCCAATGACTGGCACATAGACCCACCCAAAGGCTGTGGGAAGGGAGGAGGAGAGGGAGAGAGGGAGAGGGAGAGATGGAAAAGAGACACAGGCAGTACACAGCAGGACAGAGGTGCAGAAGATTCCGAGAGGAAGAAGACAAGAGAAGGAGACAGACAGAGAGGATGAGCGAGGGAGCGGCTGACAGAGTGAAGGGTAGAGATGAGGGTTGAGCTCTGTTAACACATCCACAGGCTGTACCCTGCTACTATCACACCACTGGATGAATAGATACAGGCTCTAACTGACGGCACTGAATGTCTCATAGCGTAGCCCATGCATTTGTGTGTGTGTATGTGTGTGTGTGTTTATGTGTTTATTACTTTAACCTTGCCCAGGGATGTTTTGTTGTATTTTTCCTATCCCAGGGGTGTGTCCTTGCATTAATTAGCAGGATCGAGCTGCACATGGCGAGATGAACAGAACCAGAGCTAAAAAAAAAGCGCTTCCCAAACTCTGCCCCGGCTGTGAAACTCAATATTCTATATTTCTATATACTGTACAATTGAACTACAATAACTTTTTTTATATTGTACTTGCAATAAATGTATTTCCTAGGCCAGATAAACTAAAGAAATGCTGCAGCTGCAGTTCAAAACGAGCCATTTATCTGAACAGAGCTTGATATTTAGGTTGAATGTGAGTCAGTAGCCAGTGATATTCGATTTTTTTGTTTCAGTCACAGTAAAATTCAGCAATATCTCCTTTTTGTCCCCCACCCCGACCACTGCAGTAGCTGAGGACACATAAGACATGTTCAACCCAGTTCACAGACTGAAGCCCCACTGCCCCGCCCCCACTGACTGCCACAGAGCGCTGGTCATCTGTTTATTCCCCTTTTATTAATATTGAACCTATCCCATGACCAAATTACATCGGCCCGTTCTCGGACAATTTACAATACACATGCAAAGTGTTAAGCAGATGAGATGAAGAGTTTGCGACATATGCGTTCAGCTTACAGACAGAAAAACAGAGACGTTTGTGGAATTAGTAGGTAGATGCATACCCTGACAAACAAGATCTGTTATTGATCGGACCTTTTTCATCCAGTCATCCAGGCAATAGGTTTCATTCCACAGACAGCAGCAGCGTACGGAGTAGATTTATAAAAACCTTTTCAAAACCCCTTTTTGTACAAGACATGATAGACGTTGGCTGAATGTATCCAGGGAGAACTGACGGAGCACAAAAGCACCTTTCTTACATACTATTCAAAATCCTCACTGAGGTGGGAAAGCTGTCAATGACCCTGTGACTTCAGTGTAGTCTGCAGTCATACACGTTTATCTCCACAGGTTTCGAGGTTCACTCAATCAGTGAAATTCCCAGTGCTTTAATCCCTGGACTGCTTGGCTTACTTTAGCCTGTCAATCCTAAAAAGCTACTCAAAAGCTGAAATACATGCCCACGTCCAGGTGTTATTGCTCGGGGGTCTCTACTGTAGCAGTCGAACTCACAGTATTAAATATCCTACAAGATGAATGGGATGATTTTGTCACGTTCTGCATATTCAGTCCAGATGGTTGCCTTTTCAAATCATTATCACCCCGAGGAGGAAACAGTGGTTCCCTCATCATATGGATCCGTCTGTCTGATTAAATGAGCTTCCATCATCTTCTTCACACCTCCCTTGCCTGTGTGTGTGTGTGTGTGTGTGTGTGTGTGTGTGTGTGTGTGTGTGTGTGTGTGTGTGTGTGTGTGTGTGTGTGTGTGTGTGTTTGTGTGTGTGTGTGTGTGTGTGTGTGTCTGCAGTCAGATCGTCTTTCTTATGAAGTCATCCGGTAATGAGGCGAATCGCATTAGATGAATGGATAGGCTTACTAATCGCATAAAGCCTGTTAATTGCATGCATATTGTCATGGATAACTGTTATAGCATCATAAAGAGGTGGAGCTGACGAGGGTGACGCAGCAACGACATGGGAGCAAATAGGCATGACAAATAAGTGAGCGAGAAACCTACAGGCTGTCACCTCTCTCTCTCTCTCTCTCTTTCTTTCTCTCTCTCTCTCTCTCTCTCTCTCTGCCTTCTCATTCACCCCAATAATCATTCTTAATTCCTGACTCCAGAGCACTTCCTGCCTGCCACTTCTTCCTCCCTGCCCACCTGGGGGAATTTCACGAGCCTTTTCTGCTTAATTACCTCAAATACGCTGTCAATCTCTCTCTAATTATCACTCACTTCTCAACCTTGTGTCTCCGAAGGGCGGGCTCTGAATTGAACTGTTAAAACACATTTCAGTCCCATGAACTCTGATGCATAATAAGAACAGATGTTACTGTATGTTGCCCTCAAAGGGGAACCGTACCCTTGAAGTTTCCCCGAACATCATCTTATTTACTGTCTATTGACAGGGATAAATAGGCAAAGCTTAAGGAACCCTACAAATTGCCATCGCTTCCTCTATTTTGCACTCAGTAGTGGCAGTCATTACGCATAAGCGATTACACATTCAGTGTTATATAGCACCATTTAAAAGCCATACCAGTGTCATGGATCTAGTGGTGACAATGGTCGGTCGTATACCACATCAGTCCAGACTGACTTGAGGGATTACCACTACATTATGAGCACACATTCATCATTCAATCCCAGTAACTTTCCTCTGACTTGTCATTTAGTGCCAGCATCAAATCCAAATTTGAAGGTGTCTAATACTTAGTGAGCATGGAAGACGCTTTATACTTGTTAAAAATGGTCAAAAATTTGAATGCTAAACAATGCTAATCAATAATTGTCATTGGAGGCCTGTGAACATGCTGATGTTACTGTTTGAATCTAATCACAGACTCACAGTGCTGTTGTATTCATGTCACGTTGCTCACGTAAGTTTGGCTGCCAGAATAATTTGTTTACCCGCAGTAATCGTGCAAGCGATGGGAGTAAACACAATCTGGAATATTTGCTCATTTTCTTCTGGAAATGAGGAGGACTGCTGGCTACAGTAACTAATTGCTGCCATGTACCTGTTGTGGAAATGGCTGGAGAACCCAGCACCGTCACGTGTGTGGGTCCACAAGATCATCTGGAGGAACACCCAGCTCGGGGGGAATTCCACCGTGTTCTCCAGGAGTTGCATCTGGATCTGATCAGTGGCCAGGTTGTTGACTAGCTAGCTTGGCTCGGAGCCAGGTTCTGTCGCCAGTGAGTTTCATTCTCAACGCTGATTGGGATTTTTTTTGCGATGTCACTTCTATCTCGTCGTGGCATTCGCATCGCCCGGAGCAAGTGACACAATTGTTTTTAATAAACATCCTCCTCTTATTGTTAGAGAGTAAAAACTTTCTCATGTAGACTAAATAGTAAAGTCGGCCAAATCACAAGCACTCAATTAATGATTCCGCCACATGCTATTAATTCACTGTAAATTGGAACCTGTACACACAATTAAGATAAAAAAGAAAAATGTATAAAGATGAATCATATTTTTCCTACTGTCAACAAATAACATGAAAAGACAGAACCAAAAATGTCCCTCTTTACGTTCTTGCCTTTTCAGTGACCTCGTGTTTTTATTAGTGTTTGGACATTAATGGAACTCTGTGTCACGCAGGTTTAACATCAGGGTTGGAATACTCACACATGACTTGTATATTGTTGGTTCTCTCTCATTCCTAGGATGCAGCAAAGAGAAACAAACTATTTCCAGCATTTTCTTTAATTTCTTACGCAAATCCTTCATCTCACATCAGACAAATGTTGTGGACTGAGTTAATCAGGAAATCTATAATTGCTCATCAGACAAAGTTTTGATAAGCAATCTGAACTAAGAAATTGTGTAAATAGAAACCATTTATCCGGTGAAAGCGAGCAGGAGCCGGAGTGTCAGCTGGCCCGCAGCATAGAGGTTACCGCCACAGGCTGCACAGACTTTTACAGTCAAATCTGCAACAGCACTTATCATTCTCACACAGAAACCACCGAAACCTCTGTGACCTTGTTTTGTTTTGTTCTGCTCAGGGTAACAAAATAGCCCTGGTAACCGATGCTTCAACCGGATCTCATGTTAAATTCACAGTTTATTTTATGTAAAGCAATACAGCCAAATTTCATGTTTTAACGAACTCAAGTGGAACATGACTCTGACCTTTTGTGTCACAAACATGC
The DNA here is from genome assembly GCF_022539355.2 of Hippoglossus stenolepis. NCBI lineage: Eukaryota > Metazoa > Chordata > Actinopteri > Pleuronectiformes > Pleuronectidae > Hippoglossus > Hippoglossus stenolepis. The sequence continues at coordinate 4,470,473 of NC_061493.1, forward strand.
AGTAATTTGGATGTTGGATGGATGCGTGGAGGTCAGTGTAAAGATGCAGCGAACACATTCGATATCTGCTGTCGGTGAAACGGTCTATTTTTTTAATGAGTCTTCTTTTAAACTAAACCTGTTGTACAGAACGCTAAAGCATATTGTTATAACTGCCACACTGAATCAATGGTTTACCTTCATTTTAATATCAAACTTTAAATTTGATCTTATGGTGACTCACATTATTCCTGACAGTGAGACAGTAATTCATCTCCTGGACGCAAAAACTGAACATTATTTAAGAGTCTTTCAAAAATATATTCTCTTGTTTGACTTATTCCTCTCCTGATCAAGCATCTTTCAGCATCACTTATTTAAAGTTTAACACATAAACTTGGAGACACTGGCCATTTAAAAATAAATCAGAATGAACATTCTCTATCAACCCATACCATCACTGATGAGGAGGATAACGACGTTGGCTCTCATCTTGACATTTGTACCTGAGGTTCAGCAGCATTAATGAAAGACTGTTTGCACAGTGAACATGGTATTTGTGTGGTTGTACAGAAAAAGGAAATGTTTAACATGGCCATGTCACAATATCTACATCTTTTATACACATTGAAATTGTTCGCCCTGTTTGCAAGTATCTGAAACGGTTTGACAGTATACTGAGGTAAAGGTCCTGATGGTGAGTTGCACCGTTTCAATCTTGAATTACTGTGATTACCGTGGTGATTTGGTTGGTGCTGTAACAGCAGGAACATTTAGTGCTCTGACAGGTACTGCAAGCATCCACTGTTGCCAAATTGCATGAGATATTCTGTCCCTACTCTCAGACATGTGGGGTTCACATTCGCTCTTAACGTAAAAGAAGTTGCCAACCTTCTCTTCTCTGCTCCGGCTTCGCTCCACATCTGACACAGTATTTGTTTACACATGGTTGCATTGTTCTTACATGCACATATATATTTTTTGTAATGGTTGTGTTGTTTTTATATTCACATTTTAACTTAAACCTGCATTGGGGAAGTTTATATTGTGAAACAAAAAGCTTATATAGTGAGCTCAAGCCTTGGTTGGTTCTATGTTATTAGTATTATTTTTATTATATATTAGTTTATATATAATTTAATATCAAACTTTGTCAAGTTACTTCAGTCTAATACTGTTAAAACCCGTGATCGTTTTGGTCACAATAATCATGATACAATATTTTCATCTCTTATCTGCAGAAGGCTTGTCTGCAAACTATGTCCCCCACCTCTGAAACACTCACTAAGACTCACATTAAATGCATGCGCACATAGTTCATGCAGAACATGCACTCATTGCATTACGAGTGTGGACCGTAAATCTCCCCAAACCCTTTCCAAATGCTGCCATCATGCATCTGCGAGTACGGTATAAACTGAGCAGAATCCTTGACACAGCCACCTGAGCATCATGGATTGTATCTGCAGGAAAGCAGAACTGAACCGACATGTTCTCGCAGACAACCCCGTCTCTCAAACTGCTGCATGTAGGCACCAGCACCCTTGGGTTCCACAAATGGTTTGCAGAAGCCTGATATTTAGTACAAACTGTTGAATATAATTTGTCTTCCTATCAGTCATGATGAATTAAGGCAATTTTGTGATGAGCATCATACCCAGACTTGTTTTGATTGGTTTAGATATGGGCTCATAGGGACTTTGTTTTTCCTTCCGACAGCTGTGCTTATGTTCACAGCAGTTAATCCGTTTGGAAGTGGGTTGAAGCTGAATTCATCACAATTTTTACTGTAAAGAAACATAACTTACCATGGTACTTCAGCTATTAGGCAGAATAAAAGCATTTTTGGACGTTAAGTTACTACGTGTAAGCCTCAAGCCTCAGGGCAGACATTTGTCTCATGACATCAGCTGAGTGGCAGCTGAGAGACCTGCCAGAAAATGCTGCTGAGCAGAATACAAATGTTGATATAAGTCATTTTGTGGGATTTTTGATGAGTTTATATAGCATCAGCTGCTGAAGCACTTTCAGCCATCTGTCTATTTACAACATTTGAGTGGACCCAAGTTTGTGAGTTTCTAATCTAGTTGCAAAGTAGAAGCTATTTAGCCTAACTTGCTGAAGTGGGCACAGGTTCCCACTCCACATTAATCCTTGTTCTTGTTATTTCAACGTCAGCAGCTCCTGCGTGCTCACTGCTGTTTTCTTCCATTAGCTACACGCTCTTGCCCCTCCTCGTGACGTAACAAGCGAGACTTTGAGGTCTATTTTGTACACTGACCCTCCTGCCTGCGATAACCACAACAGAGGCTATCTGTAGCCTCACTTTGTGCCTCTCACACAGAGCTGCTGACGTTAGCGTTAGCAGGCCCAATAAAAGCTGTATATGAGCAAGATTTATTCCTCTGCAGTGGCAGTAAACACGGCACATTCGCTGACCGTTGACTCTGCTGTATTCACGGCTTAATAAGATATACAGGAACGTTATTTGCGATCAACAGCAGGGATATGTCGGCGTTTACAGACATTTCCCCCATTGACACACATCAGAAAACCTCTTGTAGGGAGGGCTGCTGGCTCAGCTACAACACAGGTATCCACACAGTGCCTCTCTCTAAGTGCTATAATAAGGTGACTGGTAATGCTCTGCAGCCTCTTATGGCTGGGTGGCATGACAGCTCCGCATCCTTATATCCAGAACTACACTGAGCGGTGGTCAGTGTGCCGTGCCTCACCGATTCCATTACACTGTGAAGCCACGCCTCATAATCCGTTTTCAGACCTCAACTGCCTTTCTCCGGATCCTGCGTTTGCACAAATGAAGAACGCAGCGGGAGATTCTCCGGTCAGGCTGGTTCACAACAACACAGAAATCCCCAGAGCGTTAAGGTGAGGGGTAGCGCAGCATGGAGGAGGCAGGACGTAACGTTTTATTTCGCTGCGGAGAGCAGATGTTTTGTTTCAGCACCAGAAACTCTGTTTGTGTGTCTTCTAGGTCTGTGGTACCTCTGTTTCTTCCTGAGAATTTCTGTGTTCTTTTAGTGTTTTTAGCGTGTTAGAAAAGTATTCGACACGCCCACTGGCTTACAGTTGCTTCTCACATTGGCTCATCCAGACATTCTCTGGAGTTCTTGCTCTGGGGCTGGCCAGAGAAAGTCTGGAGCCGCTCACTCTGTTAGGAGATTATCCGAGTTCAGTGCAGGTCTGAAAAAATCTTTACACTTCTCCTCTGCTGTTGCATTTGAAATTATATTAGAAGACTGACTTCTAGCACAATTTTAAGGCTCAGTGTGAAGAATTAAGTGACATCTAGTGGTGAAGTTGCATCTTGCAGCTGAATACCCCTCACCCTCCCCTTCCAAATGTGAAAATAACCTGTAGTAGCCTTCAGTTGTCATAGTTTGTCCAGTCAGGACTACTGTAAAAATCCTCCATAGAGAGGATCTGCTACAGATGAAAATATAAAGTATTTAAACTAAGGCTGTTAACGTTAACGCGTTAACGCATGCGATTAATCTGGGAACCTTAACGCGTTATTTTTTTTTTAACGCAAATTTATCATATCACCAAGTCTGACCACAATTTCCTGCCGTAGTCCTCCAGCGCGGATGTTTACCTGCCTGTGGGTGAAGAAGTAGTGAAGTGATGAGTGAGGAGACGGACCCCGGTGTGCGTAACGGCAAATTTAGATTTAAAAAGCTTCGGAATGGGAGTTTAGATAAAACCAAAGTTGTGTGTACATACTGCAGCGATGAACTGTCTTTCCACCGTAGTACGAGTCTGAAGTACCATCTTCGTGGAAAGCACATCTTTGCTAACACAGACGCTAACACCGAGACGAGATCAAGCCGTGCTCGTCAAGCTACACTGGCGGAGTGCAGCAGAGCCGGCTCTGTCAACAAAACGACAACAACTAAGCTAACTAATGCTATCGCTAAATGGGTCGCACTAGACTGCAGACCCATCAACATAGTTGAAGACAAGGGGCTTCGAGACATTATCCAGATCGCCTCAGGGGACTCATCCTACAAAACGCCTTCGAGGGGAACTATTGTCACAAGAATCCATGAACTCTATGGAAGTGAAAAGGCAACGAAAGTGGAGCAGCTGGCACGAGCTTCATTTATTGCACTGACAGGAGACCACTGGACATCAGTCAGCAACCATAACTACCTCGGCATAACAGCTCATCTAATAGATGATAATTGGCAGCTGCACTCGTTTGCGTTAGGTGTAGTGAAAACAGAGGAAAGGCATTTCGCCGAAGCATGCGCTCGCCAGTTTCTTGACGTGGGGGATAACGGACAGGGTCATCACTATTGGAACAGATAGTGCTCGTAATATGGTAGCGGCAGCAAGGAGTCTACCATTCGAGCATATGCCTTGTGTAGCGCCCATTATACAGCGGACGATCACAGTGTCTCTCCGTGACAGCGGGTTTGATGGTGCATTAGCCAAAAGAAAAGGAAGACTTCATGACTGGAGCCATTTGACACAAGTTCACAAGTATCAAGTAATGTTATTCATTGTAGAGTTTGAAAAGGGACTGTTTACTTTGTCTCTTCAAAGACACCATGGCATTCATTTTCTTTTTAAACCTTAAGCCTACTCAATGTAAAATTCATGTGGGCAAAATGTCATTTTACAAATTATTTACAGGCAAGCAGTTATTTTTGTACTTGATGTGGTTGTCTGCTAATTAAGTTTGCATTTTATGGGTGTTGTTGCTCAGTGAATTAAGATATTATAATTGGCTGAAATGTAAAATAAAGTTTAAAAAAGCCCTAACCAGTTTGTTATACATTTCTTTATTCAAACACCGTATTTGTAAATAGTAGCATTTTAATTGTATGATTAATCATGATTAATCACAGCCTGTTGACGTGATTAACTTGATTCATTTTTTTAATCGATTAACAGCACTAATTTAAACCTAAAGGGCCCATTCTGGGGTAAAGAAAACATCAATTTGTACAATTTAGATGAAGCACACCAGAGAAATCATCACTAGGATTATTTGATTTACAATTTCCGCCAATAGATCCCATCCATCTAAATGTTACACACTGAACCTTTAAGGGTGTAATTATCCTTGAACACCTTGTTTAGGTGGTTGAAGTAAATGATAAAAACTACTTTTAAAGTGCAAGATGCAAAAAGCATCTATGAAAAAAAATAATTGAAAGAACCTGTGACATGGAAAGCTTAGGTAATAAATCTGATGCAATGTTTAAGTGTGTGGATTTTTTCAGTGTCTGTTACTGCCCACCCACACAACAATGTTTTTCTTCTCACCAATGTAGAGTCAGAAGAGAAAGCACAATACAATTCTGACATGAATTCTGAAGCCTTCATTGTCATTGTAAGTGCTGCAAGATCAATATATTGTATTTGCTAATTGCAATCAGAAACAAATGAGTCCATAAATCAGTACAGCCCACAGGCATGCAGAGGAGGGGGAGTTTGTTGTGTTACATGCTCACACACATGTGACGGTATTCTTTGTATGTTGTGTATTTGTGCATGGGTAATTTGGCTTTACACAACCGTTGATATGTAAAAGTAAAGTGTTCGTGTTCACGGGTAGGCTGATCGAGAAAAGCTGGATGTTAGAAAAAAGGTGGATTCATTTACAACATTTACAACTGCGCTTCATGTTTCATGTCATGTTTCCTGACACAGGCACAGGTTTGTTTCCCTCTGGAAACTTTATCAGACACACAGGGTGATGACGTTTGAAAAAAAAAAAAACGTTCATTACCAAAATGCTGGCATGTTGTCAAATTTCAAGAGGTTGCAGAAATCACACAGAGCAACACCTCGCAAAACATGGACCATTTGGTTTATTTACACACACACACGCACAAACACACACACACAAACACAAACACACACCCCATTGGGGGCATTAATTTGTTAGAAACAGCATGATTCTCCGAGGGAGACGCGAGCAAACACAAACAGACCTGATTAGCACATCGTGATTAATGGTTTTGACAGCTGATTTTGACAATCGCATGGGAACCGTGGGCCTGCGAGTGCGCGCGTGTCGATCTATGTGCTCATGCATACATTGATCAAAAAGTTCTCGGCGACTTTCGGCTGTGAGACTGCGCTCGTGTTTACGTTTGTGTGAGTGATCATTTTGAGCAAAACCTGTCGGGGGAGAAGCAGAAGCCTTAAGATTTGATTAATTGAGCGTGTGTGTGTGTGTGTGTGTGTGTGTGTGTGTGTGTGTGTGTGTGTGTGTGTGTGTGTGTGTGTGTGTGTACTGTGCGTACGTACAGATAAAGCAGTCACTATAGGAAGCAGCAGATTTCTCCTATATACATGCCATCAAGGATAACTGTAGCAGTAAAGATAACAGCGGCATCAGTGGCAGTAATCATCGCCGTAAACTCAGGCAGCGCGTAACTGAACCTCTGCCTTGTTCCAATCTTTTCCCTTTGTCCAAATTGCCATCTTCTTCTCTAAAATAAATGGAGAGCTGCCACGGGGAGCACAAAAGCAGATCGCTTTCCAAAAAAAAAAAACCAGCTGCGTCTGGTCATTTTGTGGAACAGCAGTGCACTTTCAAGAGTTCAGAAAATGGTTTTACTTTTCTGAAAAGTTCAGAGTGACACGAACAATGTTTTTCCCCCCTCTCTCGCTGACAAATCATAATGAAGGAGATGCTTTGTTTCATGCTCTCTAATTGGGTGTCCACAGCGACAGCCAAGACAGGAAACGCCAGAGAAGAGATCTGTGTGTTGTTATACAGTAAATAAGTATCCGCTCCGATCTTTGCTCGCCATGGTGTGTAATTGTTAAATAATGTATCTGTTGCAAGCTGTGTTGTTAGTAAAGGGATCAAACACGGCCGAGCAAAGGGAGGCTGAATGGACAGTTTTCATGGATCACACAGTCTCTTTGTTCCTCGCAAATTGATGTGTATATTCAACCGTATGCAACACGGAGGAGATACCACCTGTCCCCTTATTATCATGGATGATCCATCTTATCTCCTGCTTCATCCATTAAAACCATTAGAGTTGTTATCCTGCTCCTAATCATTGTCAACAAGCCGAAAAAACATTCGCTGTTCCTTCACACGTGACTGATTTTTTACATTTGAGGTATGATATCGTTCCTGCAGAACTCCTGCTGTGTGTGTCATTCTGCATCATGAAAGTTGGATCCTGACACATTTTGAAATTCGCCGTGAAAGATACTTTTCCTGTTTGCGATCAGTCTCCAGAATTGGAAATAACAGGCTACAACTTAATTGCTGAGTTACTACTGCTACACTGCTTTCCCGAATTATGTTCTGTCAATGCAATCGTTGGCTGACGTTCAGAGGCAATGTTTCTATTTAATGAATCAATGAATGAATCAATTAAATGCAATTATTGACAGCAGCAGAGTTGCCATGCAGGTGGGAAGGTGGGCAGGTGGTTGTGGTGGCTGGCGGGCGTACAAAGCACACAACCGTCACACCAGAGACGAGTAGGGCTCAGATCCACAGCCATGTGGGTTTACTTTATAAAAGCACTTTGGTTCGGAAAAAGGGTGAAGCAGCAGAAAGCCTTAGGTTTTGATGAGGTGTGTGTGTGTGTGTGTGTGTGTGTGTGTGTGTGTGTTATTATGCTGTCTGTATTGTACCATGTGAGTGGTGCCTCTATACGTTTCCCATTGGCCGTGGCTCCTTGAAAATGATATGTGTCACAAACAGCTTCTATGACGTCTTTAAGGAGTGCAACTCTTGGGAGCATCACCATCATAGCAGAACTTTAACTTTGGTATATTTTAAAGTTTTAAGGTATGAGGTAAAGCTTTACATTAAGGCACACTTACTCCCCATTAACTAGTTGCTTATTAGCAGCATTTTGCCTGTTTATTACTCATTGTTAAGCAGCCATTAATGGTATATGCTGCATGACCAAATTCTACAACCACTATGCCATTAAGTCAAAGTTTGTCCACAGTAACCTCATCTTTGTTGGTCATTAATAGACTGTAGGAAATGTCAGAATTATATGTGTTAATACTATTATTAATTCTTAATATTCCTTCCAAAGCCAGTGGTTGTACAATATGACGCATTGGTTGAGATATATAATGTACATATATGTATTACACTTACAACAAGCTCATAATGAGGCAAATTTCAGCAGCTTTTTCATTAAATATGTATAATAGAGTAGATGAATAAGCAATAAGGCACAAACAGTCCTATTGCAGGAGCTGTTATATAAAGGAATAATACTATGTAACCCTCTGTAGTGTTGGAGACTGGAAATGATATGTGGAGCTTCTCAGTGGCTCAGGAGAATAGGCCCCATTGGGATGTGCTGATACCCATGGATATGTCTCCCAGTTTATACAACATGCAGCACTATGTTTCATTTTTGTGTCACTTACTGTCTAGTTTATGAAAATAACAAATAGTTCCAGTCCTTTTGAAATCAAGAAATGAGTGCACTGAGTAGATACTCATACTGTCTCAAAGCCTGTGGAGCCACATTACAGTCTTCCTCCGCAGCTGTGCAGTGGTCTCTGTAGGTATCAAATATTGATAGTGGCGATATGTGCATGAATCTAATGTGCTCATCACCACAGGGGATGCTCGGAGATTTTGGAAGCAGGGGGATATGAATATGGGCTAATAAACAATGAGATTGCATTGAATTATTCACTGAAAACAAGCGCACTACATCACAACATCTCTGCTGCTTCAGCCGTATACTTTTACTTGATAATCAATCTAAGTTAATGATCAACTCTCACTTTATTCTCTCTGTGCTTTCACTCGCTCTTTAAATCCACTGAGTCCCTTTACTCTCTTCAATTGAAATCTGTGATTCCCTCCATTACTTGAGTCTTGAAGGGGAGATGTAGATGAGCACGAGTTGAAAGGTATATATTATATTATATCAAAATATATTATATTAAATTATGTTATATTATGTACAGGCTATTGTTGCTGCACTGTGTACAAATCACCGGCTCATTGTGTTGCACCTGTAGCGGTGGGAGAGGTGTGCGATATGACCCAAAAGTAATATCCCGAGAGAAGCAATTTCAAACATGATACATACATGGCTGTGGCCCAGGAGGTAGAGCGGGTTGCCCAATAACAATAATAATCCCAGCTCTGGCTTTCCACGTGCCCAAGTGTCCTTGGGAAAAATACTAAACCGCAAATTGCTCCTGACGGCCGTGTGTGACTGGTATGTGATAAAGTGCTGCACATAGATGCACTGTATGAATGTGTGTGTGATTGGGCGAAGGGCAAAACTGTAATGTTCTGTGCATTTGCAGGCTTTCAGTTTGCAACAGCAGCCTTTATGTCCTTCCATCATTTGTTTGTGTTTGAGTGCTGAGCTGTACTTTTGTGGTGAGGTTAGGTGACGTGTTTCCTATCTGTTTTGAATACCATTCTGTGGCATATATTTTCAAGTAGTATTCAGTTCTCTGGCCACGTCAGACCTTTCTTACCCAAACCACAGAAGTCGTCCATATTTAATGTACAAGCTCCTCATGTTGTCTTGGCGGTTCCTAATTACCTTCTCGTCACGTTCGCTCTCCTCCACGTTTGTTTGTGTTGCCTTCTTGCAACAATATTGCCAAGAGTGGCAAGATTAAATACCGTGAGACAATAGATGTTTTTCTATCTTCACACAGTATATATTGTGATATCACACTGCTCTAGGTGTCACGCCTCTGACATGAAAACATGGATTGTTTGTGTCACAGTTTTGTTTTCAGAGCCATTTCACTCTTACTAACAACTGTTCAAACTAGACTTTCTGTCCTCTCTACTTTCCCTCTACTTGCTTTTTTTTTGTTGCAGTGTTTCTATTGTCAATATAAAAGTGTATAACTGCTGTGTCCGTGCTTATACAGAAGCTCACAGCATCACCTGTCCTTTCACTCCCTTTGATATTACTGTCAGTGACCATTTTGTAGTGGCCATTTTAAATCGGTCCTTTGTAAGTACTTCAAACAGGCAGAAGTGCGGACCACGCAGTACTGTCATGTCTTTTGATTTTTGGGGTATTGTATGCTAAGTAAGTATTCTGAGGTGCTCAGGTTTAGTCAGGAACTGTATGATGGGATTCAGCAACTCAGTAGGACAGCGTGTGTGTGTGTGTGTGTGTGTGTGTGTGTGTGTGTGTGTGTGTGTGTGTGTGTGTGTGTGTGTGTGTGTGTGTGTGTGTGTGTGTGTGTGTGTGTGTGTGTGTGTGTGTGTGTGTGTGTTTCATTTCTTTTATGTTTCTTTGAAGTTTGAATAAAACTGGGTCCCAGCCTTGAGCATCCTGGTCCCAGTGCTGCGTTCATGTGCAGTTCCCCAGTACGATGACATTTACTCTCGGAACCTTTTCTCTCCCCCCTCTTTTTGAAGGAAGCAGGTTTACTTCCTTTGAACTTGTTCTTTGCTTGTGCGATAGCAACAAGGTTAGTGACACATTGGCCACTTGGCGAATGCCGATGGTATAATTGCAGATGTGTCTTTGAGGAACGCCCTCCTCTTCTAACACTGCACTTTTTTAAAAACAGTATTAATTATCCTAATGAAGAAGAGCAGCAATATAACATTAAATTAATTAATCTATCACTCATGTAAAGTAATCAACAACCTCATTGTAACCAACACAACAAGAATCATTTTGTGTCAAAAGCGTTTCCTTGATAGCAAGGCTGATCATTTGAGCCGTACAGCTCTTTAAATAGCATGGTGGAAAATGTCAACAACACCTTGTCAGATGCTTTAATTACTGCTGCCACACTAAAGGTTAAAAAAGGTCGACTGGCAGAATCCCCTCACTTTTCATCATAAACAGTGTTAATGAGATTAAGAGGATTTGTCAGGCAGCCGAGAGAAAACGGAGGAAAAACCAGGTTCGCACGCCACTATGAGATACACAAGGAAGTCATGATTGCTTATAACAAAGCCAACTCCTGCCAGGAGGGGGTCACTTTTCCAAGTGTATTACAAAGAACACGAGCATAATATTTTCTAATATTTATGGACAAGCTACTTCACACTGCCAATAAAATCATTGTCTGCCGTAAACCAAAATATTATTAATTACCTGTCGATTGTTTTTTCTTCAACCACTGTTCTGCTCCTTTGTGGCTCACATCCGAAGTTCGGAGTTCATCCTCTGTTTGGAACTACCCTGTTCTGTGTCACGTTAAGATAGATCGAGAATTTATCATATATTGCAGCTGTACTATCCAATATTGATATAAATCCAAGAAGTCTGGGCTTTATCATGGTTCCATGGCTCCATGGTTCCATAACTCAATAATAGTTGCTATGGGAAAAGGCTGATTTTGCCTGTAACCTGAGTAGTTAATTGATGATTTTATATTTTCACCATATCTCATAACATGATACAATAATACACTGTTTCTTCCAAACAATACCAAGAAGGACACCAGGTTTCCTGTATCTGACAGCATCTGTCAGGTAACCTGAGGCATCATCATCATCATCATCATCATCATCATCATCATCCCACACACACACACACACACACTCAAACATGTACAATTAACATTTACAGGATTTCATTACATCTATCCCAACATACAAACACACACACACATTACATCACAAAAAGACACTCATACACATACATGCTGAGTGGTGGCCCACACCAGTATAGCAACCTGCTGAGAACACACATCATTTATTAGCAGGAATCTAATCACAGCCTCAAATGAGCTCCAATGGAACTCATTAGGACGGCTGATGAAGATCTGCCCAGACAATAAAACAGCTGGAAGGCAGGCAGCTCGAGTGAAAGAGCTGCACACACACGGAGACACACAGACAGATAGATAAACACATAGGCAGACAGATAACAGACAGTCAGCATATTTGATGATAAACTGAACAACAGCTTGGTTATTGAGCTTTCTCTCCTCCGCCCCGGCGCGTTGTTATTTGTGTGGAACATCACACGGAGCCGCGTGCGACTGAGAGATGTGAAATGCTCTCATTTTAATATCTTTTCTTCCCACTCCCGTTTTTCATGTTTTCACAGAATGCGTGTCAGGCGGTGCACGGAATGGGTTGCATTGTGTTTCGCGTTGTTGAAGTTCTGGCATTGTGTCGGCTCTGTAATCCAACATGAGAAGTGTCGGGAAATGGCTGCCCTTTGTCTCTGAACCTCCCCAGCCTCCCACCTATTAATGTGCAATCAGAGGGAAACGTGTTGACTGATATTCTCTGCAAAATTTGGTTTGATTTTCTTTAAACGGAAGCTTGACAGCGTGCAGGTAGTGGGACCGTGTGTGTGTGTGTGTGTGTGTGTGTGTGTGTGTGTGTGTGTGTGTTTGAGTGAGTGAGAGAGAGAGAGCGAACGAACGAACCCGGGGACAGCAGCAATTCTTCTTTCCAGGAATCACTATTTTTTAGTATTTCATGTCATTAAACAAATATCTTTTTTTAATGACTGAGTGTGTGAGCATGAATGTACATGTGTGTTTGTAATTATCAGCCAGCAGGAAACTGACCATGATGTTTTCTGAAACACAAATTTCAGCTCACAGTGTCAGCCGGTTTCCGGCAGAGCAGCCGACTGTGAAGCCCTCCTGGCAGGGTTATTTTCCAAGTCATCCAAGGATAAAATGATTGAAAAAAATATATTTAAGCGTCAACTGTGAGTAATAAACTTATTTTCCCTCCAACTAACTACACCTGGAGGCAGCAGAGCCTTATTAGACCCACACCAGCCCAGCAGGGAGTCCGACTCATCTAGCAGTTCACCACCCCCTTTCCCTCCTTCCTCTCCTCCTCCACTTCCTCCAGCAGCGCTGTAAATTGAGGGACGCTGTAATCAGTGGTGTGACTCCGTTGGTAAGTGACGGCATCGATCGTCGGGGATTGAAGAGTCAGTCTTAATACCGGCTGGTTTCAGGAGTGGAGTAGTGTTGAGGCGCTGGACGCCAGGGGAGGCAAGAGGGGTTTTTTTGTAACGAGGATGGATGGACAAGGCGGATGGAGGCAAAAATGGTCTCAGCTCTCATTTGGAAACGACCGCTTCAATGAAACACGTCGTGGTGCAGAGACTTGTGGTTTAACTGGTCAATCCCGAGCTGAGGCTAGAATTAAGGTTTGAAAGGTTTTGTACATTTACAATGAAATTGCGCTTGCAAAGTGTTGTGCCCTTGAGGCGACAGAGCACTTTCTCAATCCTGAGGTTAAAATACGAGGAGAAAATCCGATGTAGTGACTTGTTCAACATGAAGCTTCAGAGAAACTAAGAATTTCTGAAATGTGATTAAACTAATGACAATTAACAGCTTACGTCTCTGCTGTTCATTAGTTTAGTAATTGACTGATTAGTTTAGTAATGAACAGCAGGTCTAAGCAGTTGCTCTTTAATAACCCTTGATGTACATGGTTCAGTCTATGTAGGCTTATTTCAGGTTTATTGGATTACACTGGATTAATTAAGAAGCAATGGAAACCAGCATCACATTAGCACCAAATCATATTCGTTAATGGTGGTATTTAACCATCAGGACCACGCAAGTGTCCTATGTGGGATGGCCAAAAGGGATTTGCACCAACATGCAATTACAGGAAATCTTTTGAAACTCTCAGTTGTCCGGGTTTGCTTCGGAGCCTCCCTGCAGCAGGGCGAGTGCCCGGGCAACACCTCTGGCTCTGTTAACACCTGGAAGTTCAGGTGATCCAACCACAAATGGACATCTCTAAGTGCAGTAGAAGTAGGCGACTCATCAAATGAGTAAAGTCGTACGTCAGAGCTGTGCACGGCGCATTGATTTGCTCAGCAATGAATCACTGTGTCATACACATGCTCAATGAAGATCAAATGTGTGCTCTCTGATGGGTGACTGACTATTGCAGGCAGATACCAGTGTCCTTGTCAAGCTGTCCTCGACTCAGCTTCCACTCTTCTGAGATCAGGTATTTAGCTGGATTATTATTAGGGTGATCACTGTCAGCTTGACCTATAAGTAAAGTAAATCTGTAGTTACATTACGGTTACATTGTTTTGTTATGAAAATGGACAATGCCAGCAAGCGACGCCGGCCTGAGTGGACATTCAAGACACCGTGACACTTGCTCATGAGTTGTGTGTCATGTCAGATTTGTTCAAACTTAATTTTTGGAAAGACAGACAACCTTAATTATTATACATGCACAGGATGGAAAGTCTCCTCGCAAATTAGAATACGTCTTTTAAGTGTTAAGAGGCAACAGCAGCAGATAAACAAGCAAATTACACTGATCCATCTTCCCTCTGTCAGATCTGAAGATTGTTTGAGACAGTTTAGGCTGTTAATAAATGCTACATCTCTTCAATAGCAGAATTGCTCTCAAATATAGCTTTTGAATAAATTAAATTAAGATACTAATTTCTCTCTGCTGTCACACTCTGGTCTGCCTCAATTCTTTGTGATCTGTGAGGGCGTGCACGTGTCCCATCGCTGCTGCTGCTGCTGTGTTTTCTCAGAAGTAAAATTAAAGGTCAAGAATATCCCATGAACCCATGCAATCTACCCAGAGTGCAATGAGCTCATCAGTTAGGCACATGTTCTGGCCATATAAATGTTTAAAGATATTTTTTGATCGTGTTGGAGAATGTCTAATTGTGTCAATGTACACACAAGCTTGTCTTCATGTCTGTCTCAGCAGTGGTGTCCGCCAAGCTTGATTCAGCCATTTCACACTCCACGAGCCTCCCGGGGGGGGGAGAACAAACACAAATAAAACCTCCCACACGCCTGCAGTTCATGAACACAAAGGAAAACCTGAGATTTGATCAAGCTGCCATGATAATCTGGGAGTTTGTTGTGTGAAGCATGTTTCAGTAACACCCTGAGATCAGATGTTCTTCCTGTGTCCTTTTTTTGTGGCCGAAAAAAGAAAAGCCTCCCACTCATCAATACTCAAGAAAAGCACTTGTGACAAATAGCTTGAATCCTGTATGTGTCTCTTTCTCTTATTCCACTGCTCAATAGCCGGCTCCTTTTGAAACCAGCATCCTGAGAATGACTTTGCAACATGTTGATACAAACTTATAAGTTCTGACAACCCAAATCTACATTTTGAAGTCAGAAACTTATTTCCTACTTTGGCATCAAACTTTCTTCAGAGGAATTATCCGAGTAATCCAAAGACTTCCACACTCAAATAAAATGCCTGCTTTCTTTGAAAGATGCCAAACCCTCGGCTTCAGATCTGAGACAAAGATTCAACCTGAAAATAGCTACCTGTCGTGCACAGCAGGCGCGCTTTAATATAACTTTGCTAATTTGTTTGTTTCTTCGAGCAAGGTGGGAGAGAGTTCAGGCTGCGGCGCGGAGCCTTTCATGCCTCAGTGCCTAAATTAGAAGAGATCCGTTTTATTAATAGCGCCGCGTTTAGAGATAATGTTAGATGTGCGTGTTTTGATTGGGCTTAATTAGAATGCAGACATGTGTTTTAGAGCAGTGTATGAGTAAAAGTGTTGGTGAGATGAGAAATGCCTCAGGTTGGACAGAGGTAGATATAATCTGGAGCGGCAGCTGTCAAGTATAAATGTTCTGGACCACTGTGTTTCCTCTTCCCAGTTCCGTGACTTTAACTTGGTGGGGGTTGGATATTGTTTGTCAGCTCTGTATATTTCAGCTCACTGTTTGGTTTTTTAGGTGTAAATTATGTTTGTGGGTAATTTCTGTTTTTTAAGGGGAATAACAAAAAGGAAAGTAAGTTGTGCCATTTTCAGACATGAACTCTGGAGAATGTTTGCACAACAGAGCAGGAATCTCAGTCGATCGACACCTGTGTTCACCCGTAACACCAAAAGGCTTTTCAATCTTGTCTTTCCAAGACGACATCTTCGTCTGCGCCTCTTTTTCATCCTTAGATATTTGTTATATTTTTGTTTTTTTCTGTTTTGCATGTGTCGAGTGCTAGAAACGTCAAACTGTCTGATGTTTTCAACTCGTAACCATATAAAATGGTGATTTGGTGTCATTTAACAAACCAAGCTTGAAACCAGTAATCCCATCGCAAAAGCATTTTATGTCAATCAATTTGACCAAGAGTCTAGAAAGTTTGTTTGCTTAATTTTTGTTTGGCTAAAGTTGATGGAATTGATCTCGATATTTCAGAAGTCTCAAAAGCCTCAGAGCGATATTTTTTAAGTGCATGAATAAAATGGTCGAAAAAGGATCTGAGGGTGACAGCCACAACTGAACCTCCAGCTGGTTGGCGAATCACTTCCATTCAGGTATTCTAGGACCACTTAGCACAGAGTAATAGTTTCTATAAAATTATACTGAGTAAAAACACATCATTCAACTCACACATTTACTTGAGATCACAGATTAACACTAAAATAAATGTTAAATAGGTAATGAAATGTCAAAGAAATATCATAGGAATATTGTATAAGTGTTCTAGTAAAGTTTGAACTTACACAAGCATGTAAAGTATATTGAGTTCACTGCAGAGTCCTGTTCTGCATTCACTAAGAAGGTTCTATGACAATGATATTGTAAAAAAAGAAGTCAGTGTTTGTTGCCGTTCTTTACGCCACCATTCATTTCTCCTCCAGCCCTGTTCAATAATGCAACATATCTCCGACTGTTTTCACGACACAGAAAGATAACAATCAATAACACATTTAACATTTAGGGTCATTTGTATTATATATATAAATGGAGTATTCCCCACATTTAGCACTGTGATCTTATACCTACAATACATTGTCAGACATGAGCATTTTTAAATAGCCGCTGCAGAACACTCTTTATTCCATGCATTCTTCATCCTTGTCAAAACTTGTTATTTTGGCTAATGTGGCATTTTGCACTACCCTTAAGCAGAGATGAGGCTACAGCAGTCTGCAGAGCTCACGTCTGTCTCGTTCCTCACCCCCAGACATTTTGTTTCATTTTAAAACAAGTCTTTAGCCCCGACTGATGTTGACTCAAGTGACATCACTTGAGGCCATTGGTCAGATAAAGGCAAAAAAAGGCTTTAGAAAAAAAAGGACCTTCAAACATCCTTAGATTTCTAAAAATTGATTTCCCATTTGAACAATCCATATGAAAGACCCATAAGTGTGTGTGAGGCCTGATGAATCTCAGGACTAAAGTTCTGTTCAACTGAGGTGAGGTCTCTGGCTGCGGAACAGGACAGGGATGCAACACATGTTTACATTGTCAATTTTCGAAGCTAGGAGCAGTGCCAACAAAATTAGGGATTAGCATGCAACATGCACGCCTTCTCATGCAACATGCTAAAAGGATTTGGTGTGATGCAGCTAGTTAGCCAGCAAAAAATGTGAAATGCAGGAACCAGCCTTGTAGTGATGCCCTAAGTCCGTATCTATTCCACCTTAAGAAGATGAGACTGTGCAGTGTATCTTATCCTCCACAGGGAGGGGCGGGGCCTCACTTGCCTGCAGCAGTCTCATTGGCGTTGACGTGCGTGTTGACGAATATATTGTGTGTCGTGCCTCGTTTCCCTCTCTCAGCGAATATCAAGCAACCTCCAGTTTTATGATATCACGTGCTGACAATCTGATGGATGACCCATACTGATCATTATTTCTATACCGTGGTGTCTGGCTTATACTGTCTTCAGGATCAGTCTGATCGGAATGAGCACCACACTGAACTATGTACAGTAGCGTGCTGTCCACATGAGATACGACATGTTAGCACCAAAGATGAGTTTCTAACGGCTGCACGAGCTAAATAACCTAAACCAAATGAATGTGCTGCACAGCATCTGATCATCTATTAAGCCGAGGCCACATTAAATTCAGTGCTACTTCATTAGGGCTTTGTGCCGTCACTATAAATGCACCACAGGTCTTTTTCCATCACAATCTTTAGCTCTGTCACACACTCCCTCTTACTTCCCACCTCTCTCTCTCGCTCCTCTCTCTCTATCGCTCTCTCTCTCTCTACTGTAATGGAAATAGTGATTAGTTCACCTAAACGCTACGAGAGACACCCGGAGCCTTTGGGTGAATTGTTCCGCCATAATTTCTTTGTTAATTGCTTCTCTGGGGAGGCAGGAGAGTGGAGGAAGCCCCGGGGTAACTCAGTCTGCCACACTTACACACTGGCCTGCTTTTGGGAGACACTGCCTTCCCCTCCTTCCCCTCCTCCCTCCTCCCTCCCCTCGTCCCTCCTCCTCTCCATATTCCTCTTCCTCCTTCTCTCTCTCTCTGCCTGTTGACTTGTGGGTTCCTCCTCGCTTATTTTTTTTGTTCCAGTTTTTGGAAACCTGTTTTTGATTCCCTTGTCCTCTCACCCATGCATCACCTCTGTTCCACACTTCTCCCCCCTCACCTCCCCTCCTGTCAAATGCTCCCCTTTCTCATTTTTGCACTCTGTGACATTTCACCTCCTCCCCTGTCCTGCTCCCTCTCTTTTCACGCTTTTTTTCCCCACCCCCTTTCCTATTTTGTTATTCCACCGGTCCTTCCCACTGTAGTTCTTCATCCCAACCTGACAGCAAAATGTACATTAAAGCACAGCCACAGCCTCGCATTGCTGATTTATGCCACTTGACAGATAAGGTATCTTAAGGCACACGAGACAGGAGTTGTGAAGGGAGGGAAACGCCGCGAGGTGGCATGCTTCATTTCTTTCTTTGCCCTGCGGTGAATTATGCACAGGCCGAGGGAATGTGGAAGTTTGATACATACAAAAGCACTGGTTTACCTGATCTAACTTTGATATGTCTACTGAAAAAAAATATATTTTCAAGGTGGAATGCTCAGGCATATACATCGGTTACTGCCAGCCCCACACTGGATGATTATTGGACAGATTTTGGTTCTGATTAGCTCTCCCGACAGTTGCTGTGGGGGTTCCTTATTCATAGGCCTGCTTGAATTGATAATAAGCCAAAATTATGTTGTGGCATGCAGGGTTTGCAGACGCTATCTTAAGGTTACTGCCTGAATCGGAGTCTGCCCCTCTTTAAAATCGTGTGTGAAAGAAACATCACCCACCAGAGGACAGGGAACAGTGACATTAATATGGAACAGCATCTCCGTGGCTCTGGGAGGTCAGAGAATGTGTAAAAATGACTTCATATCTAATGACCTGAGGCGTCAATGTCGACTCCACCTGTGTACAAATAACAATAACATTAGCTCGCTGCCGCAGCTTGCGCTTGCCTCGTTTGAGAATAGCAATTAAACTTTATTGTCAACTCCGGCAACCTCCAGCTCACGCTGTAAAATGTGTAAGCCGCTGATTCCGTCTTCTCAACCGATACTCCATCCAGAGTTATTTTTAGTTTTCTTGTATTTCAGTTTTTTGTGCAAAACATGGCACACACAAGTGCACGGCAGGAGATACCCGCAGTCTGCCTCCATGTTTGTTTTTCTCTGAAGTCACGTTTGATCAGTTTGTGAGACACTCAAAGTGGCAGTGAAGTGTGTTTTCATTGACAATTACATTAGTCACTTTGTTTGAGTCCTGCATCATGTCGGGTACCTGTGGGTAAAGTTGGGAAACAGTTCACATTCACACAGGCGGGCAGCGGGTGAGAACTGCATGTATGTTTATGGACAAGCTTCATCAGCCACCATGTCTCTTGTTTTGTATCCAACAGTTTAATATATGTATGAATTTTAAGTTGACATCTGATTCATTCTTTTTTTAAGTGGTAGCCAGAAAGAAGTAAGTAAAAAAAAAGCTTTCCTTTCCTTCCAGCTTAACCCTTAAATGACGACAAGAAACAAGAGCAATGAAAGAGTGCCATCTCCATGAAAAAACGAGAATAACTTGTGAACTACTACAGTTCAGTTTAGCTTGCTTGCCAGCAATAATCCATACACCGCATACTTGAACTATGAGTTGAAGTTGAATTATATTCGCAGACCATTATCGTCACCTCTCACCCATACTTGCTCTCTTAACCACAGAGATCCTTTAGTAGTTGAAATGATCAGCGAGAACTTCTCGAGAACCACTTTCCAGCTACTGAAATCAAGGGAGATCACAGTCCGCATCCCATTGCTCACTGATGTTTTTTTTGTGGGGGGGGGGATCTAAAAGAATCCCCTTCAAACCCACTAATCGTTACACAGTAAGAGGCTGGAGGATAAATTGGAAACTGCTAAAAATGACCTTCCTTTAGAAATAGTGCTGCACCTTCCAATTGCTTTGTCCAGAGGTAGAAGATGGAGGGGGTAATGGTGAGCTCCCACCTGCGAATAGGTGTGAATAGAGGGGCTGATCAAACACAGCACGGCTGCTCAGTCACACTTCTCTGGGCGGATGACAGGTTACGACGGAATTAAATGTAAAAAATCTGGTGTATCCTGTCCTCTGAAAATCTGTTGAGCATTTAGTACATAAGTGGGTGGCACTGGGATTCTTTTTGACACCGTGAGGCGTTAGTCAATTTTCACACTTCAAAAGGTCTGGAACGAAAAGCGTGAACCGCAGGGGTTGTGGGAGACGGGTTAACTCCCACTGATGGAAATGCCCTGGAATAAGTTGTCAGAGCTGTTAGCTCTGGCATTTACAAAGGAGCCATGAATGCTACATGACAGGGTTGCTGTGGTGATAACCTTCCGTGTTCTCATCTATCCCAAAGTAAATTCGAATACGTTCAAATCAGGGACCTTTTAATTATGCAGTTATGTACACAGCAAAGCTGTGACCTTTGCCGAGTGTAACTGTTGTTTAGTTAGATGGCTGTGACCTTTACTGGTTATGGAGCGAGAGGGTGTGCATTTATGAGAACTGAGATTAATACAAAAAGATTTTCACAAAAAATCCAAACTTTAAATATTCAGCTTTGCCTCGATTAATAAAACACCCACAGAAGAATTACGTATATTAACTAAAACTGTGGGTGTGGCATTAACAGTAACATTAAAAGTTCACCAAGCACAAATGACAACTAATGTAATTACCAAGCAATTCAATATTCTTTTTCTTTTACTCACAATATAAAACATAAAATATAAAAGGATTGCAACCTTTAGTTTTGACCATCGTTTCCTTCTGTAAATATATTATCATACCCAACAAGTCCATTTCTGTGACATGTGATTTGAAAGAGAAAACAAAGGTGAACATCAGAATAAAAATGGCTACTAACAACTCTAACATTTAGATAAGTGGTTGATTATTCCACCAATTTTCTTGTGTTAGAAATTTTATATTTCTGATCTTTAATATGAATCCTTATCCACATCACTAATCATCAGAAACACTTCACTTCAAAGTGTTGCAGATATGCACGACTCAATAATATGTAAGTAAGATAACATATGAGTCATAAAATAGCTGCAGATGGATTATGGCTACAAATGTCAGTTTTGGATTCACCTTCAACTAAAGTAATTTGGATAATCTTGCTAAAATGTTGGTTTTCTTGATTCACTGGAGGCAGTTTTACTCTGTTGAAGAGTTATAGATTATCTTTAGAATATTATCATACTGTAACTAATGAAAGTGATGAAAAAAAACTACTAAAATTGAAAAATGCAAGTTGACTTACCTGGAATCATTCAACAGGTAGATTATTCTGTCATTATATATATATATACACATACAGTATATTATCAGCACTGGATTTAAAGGCTGAACTCTCCAAACAAAGGTTTCTCCTCCATCTACTTAAACTCCTTTCAGTGATGATGGAAGGATAAAATACAGTGAGAGAAACCTGTGGAGTGAATCATAGCCAAGTCCTGCTTAGTACAGTGGGGCCTCGTGAGCAATCGTGCCACAACTAATGGAATAATACTTCAATAATTGTACAGAGGGAGACACTTCAAATACTCTCAACATGAATTTATCACTCTCTATCAGCCATTCACGAAAAACCGCTGGTATCCCTCTCCTGTCTGGACTCACCCGGTAAGAGCTCTGCGGCTGACCGCTCTGTGGTGGCGGCCGCCCCTCCCTGCATGACCCACATAACAAAGCTTTCATAACCCTCCTGGTTAACCTTTGAGGCTGATGATCTCTCATACACCCAGGGGCTTATCTCTGAGCCCCAGAGGTACTGTCAGTTCCACACTGCCGCCGAGATATCATTACTGTGGGCGCAAGCTATAACCATCTATAAATGGTGTACTTAGCTCAGTCACTCAGGGATTCCGGTTTATAGCAGAGTTGAATCAACACCTTGCTGCGGGTTTATTTAAAATCCTGTTTGCCACTTTAAAATATGACACCCACTGCAAACATCAAAACAGCCTGCAAAAATCGGTATATTCAGTCTCATATACGTCAATGATGTGACCTTCTCTGAAAGAGACTTATTATTAAATGCCTATGCTAAATTCAGTGTGTGCAATCTCATTATAATTATCTCTTTGTAGGATACGATTGAGAACAATATAAGCTACAGTAAAGTCCTTTTCAGACATGACCTGAGTTGAAACTCCAGAAACTTGGATCCGGACATTCTCCGCAGTTTGTCCTTCACACACGCACAAAGCAACAGGAGATTCGCTGCTCAGCCATGGATCACTTGTTTTTGTTTGTGGAGCATCGACACTGGCGTCACCTCTTTGGACATCTTGGTCGTTGTCTTCTATACATGTCTATTGCTGTGGTTTTTCTTTTTTTCCCTCAGAAGTGTCACAAACCCTCACTCGCTTGTCATGAATCCTTCAGGGTCTCATGCTGTGTTCTTACATCGGCTTCTCGGGACTTTCTGCAGACTCTCTACTCGGGGGGGGGGCCAGGCTGAGAAAGTCCACAGAAACTTTGCAGGCTCTCACGCTGACAATTCCGTTCACACATATACAGTCGTTGTCGAAACTCTGGAGGATCTTCAGTGCATGTCTGAAAGCACCCTTAGGGAAAATAGCAGAATTTTTCAATAATTGTATTTAAAGAATCTCTCAAATTAACCTTTAACTAATCTTAACTTATCCCTAGTTACTAAAACTCCAACAGCTACTTGCGTTGAGGATTTGGCAGATCGCATAATTACATGAGTTCCAGATCACACAGCGCCGGTTCTTAATTTTGTCTGTAGCAGTATGAATATACTATAATGGCTGTTAGGGTAGTTTTCTGTGGTGTACTTCACTTGCCACAAGCGAGCAAGCTGAATTAAAAACGCCCTGTGGAGTTCTCTACAAAAGTGTTTTTACATTCAGTGTTTTTCGCTTAAACTCATTGTGTGTGTCCTTGAGCTCTGACAAATAGAATAATAAACTTTATTTGTGTAGCAGTTTTTAAAAACAGAGTTTACAAAGTGCTTTGACAACAAAGCAAGAAAATTAAATTAGAACGTGAACACGTAAAAGCAGTAAAAAGACAATAAAAAATAAGTGAACAAGTAAAATAAAAGGTGAAAAGAAAACGATAAAATCACAGTATCACATAAAAGCAAGGCTATAAAAGTGGGTTTCAAGAAGTGATTTAAAAGAAGTCACTGACCCCGCGAGCCTTATCTCCTCAGGTAGTCCGTTCTAAAGCCGAGGGGCCCTGATGGCAAAAGCACGGTCAGCTTTTTTGTGTTCAACCTCGACTCTGGAACAGCAAGCAGGGCTCTACCTGAAGGGATCAGTTTTCTGTGATGTAGCTTGGGGCCAGACCCGGGCGTGCTTTAAAAGTGATCAGTAAAATCTTTAAAACAATTCTAAAACGGACAGGGAGCCAATAAAGAGAAGCAAGGATCGGTGTGATGTGATGTTGCCTTTTAAGACCATGTGAGAAGCCGAGCTGCTGCGTTCTGAACTAGTTGGAGGCAGGAGAGTGACTTTTTGGCCTATGCCAGAGAGGAGGGCGTTACAGTAGTCCGGTCTAGAGAAGACTAGTGCATGAGTTACTTTTTGCAAGTCCAGATGTGAGAGTACAGGTTTGATTTTGGAGATGGTTCTGATTTGTAGGAAGCAGGACTGGACTACTTTTTTAATTTGTGGTTCGAAAGTGAGTGATTGGTCAAACAGAACTCCTGTAGGTTTCTGGCGACAGGCTTGATATTGATTGACCAGGTACCAAGGCTGCGTTCAATCTGATTGATAGGGGTTAGGTGGATTGAATATTATTTCTGACTTTGAGTTGTTGAGTTGCAAATAGTTTTGTGCCACCCAACTGTTGATATCATCGAGACAGTCTAACACAGCAGCTAGGCTTTCAGGGTCATCAGGTCTCAGCGGAAGGTATATGTCTCTAAGTATTTGCAAAGCTGTTGTATTTACATTTTGAATCCAGCATTGTTTACGTTCCTGTATCTGTTGGCTCAGTGCAACGTATCTTGGCGCGTAACCTCCACTTGTTGGTCAGCAGAATAGTGTGAAGCCATATTGTAGTGAGTTGCATCACCTGCATTCATGAACGTGCATGAGATATACAGACCCCCGCCGCAGTGCGACTTGAGGTCAACCGCTCCGTACAGAACCTTCAACCGGAACCGACTTTGAAATGTTGCTGCCTTCAAACGACAAGACTGAATGCATCACATTATCCAAATCGTTGTACCTCATGGTGGATTTTGATTGGGTCTTCACCGACGAGAGCGAAGAGGTGGGATGAAGAACGATGCAGGATCAAAAATGTTCAAAAAGTGGCAAATGTTTAATGAGAAAAGGAAATATAACATTTCAACATGTATTTTAGAACCTCAGTGACACACAGTAACAGTGAATAAAAAAAATGATGTTTATAGGGCCCCTTTTAATTTGCCTAAGCACACAGCTTGAATACAGTAGTATAGAAAATACTGTACTTACTTTAAAGATACTAATAGGAAAATTACCCTGGCTTCTATGTTTGACCTTTGTGTTTGTTATCTTGTGGGAGGCTGTGGCTCAGGACATAGAGCGGGTCGTCTACTAACCCGAATGTCGGTGGTTCGATCTCCAGCCCCAGTGTCCTGACGGCTGTGCTTGCTAGCGTGTGTGTGATGTATGCCGAGCATAGATGCACTGTATGAATGTGTGTGTAAGTGGGTGAGAGGCAAAACCATTGTAAAGAGCTTTGAGTGGTCATCAAGACCAGAAAAGCAGCATATAAATACAGACCATTTAAAGTTAATCTGCACATTTGATGGTCTCTTCATGAAGCTGTTTCTGAGTTAGGACACAAGTAGGTTGAGGCTCCACATGTAAGTAGACTGCGTGAAGTCGAGGCTTCAACTGTCCCGTAGAAAAACACATTTATACGTTTGCAGCGTACGTGTCTGCAGTGCGGATCACCAGCGACACAATGCCGTGACTCAGACCGGTCAGAAAGCAACTGTTAAACAACCCAGAATTCATTTCATCAAACCGCTCCCAACCTGTCTGACAGCAAGACAAATGACACCATATCAGCACCTTGTCATGTGCAGTCGCTGTGGCATCTGAAGTTCACCTTTCATCTGAAGTCCTTCAAAGATACACACACTCGTAAAAAGATGTGTAATGAAAAATTCATCAGCCTATACAGGTGCATACTTGCATACATAAGGATCTTGGCACCCAAGATACACCCACAGCTCATTTGCACGTAGAGGATTGTCTTGCTCTTTCTTTGTCTCACACACACACACACACACACACTCCCCCGCACATGCCCACACAAATCCATTTCTCATCCTCAAATATACTCGTAGGCACACAGGCATATATGTTCAGTCCCGTGGGGACTGTGGAGTAAAACTGTGAGTGGAGTTTCAGTGAGTGATGGTGACAGGATGGACAGGACAGATAGATGAAGGGAAGGAGGAGAAGATGAAATCCGAAAATGGATTTCAAAAAGTTCAAGCATATACAATACGCGCGGGTTTCTGCCCGATCTGTTTGTGTGTTTGTGTGTGTGTGTGTACGCGTGCATGCTGTGTTTTGACTCAGATCTCTACTGTCTATCTACCCTGACAATGGGAGGAGAAGTCCTGGGATGATAAGAAAGTGTAGTGAAGGGAGGCGTAGTATTTGTCAGTTAATACACACACATACACTCACACACCATATAGTGTTTAGGTGCAAAAACTATTTTACACAAATGCACTTCTCTGTCTCAGTTTCACTAACACACACACACACACACACACACACACACACAGAGGCATATAGGCCTACTGTTTAGTGTATATATGCACATACTGCATGGAAAGGAATGCTTTGTTTGTTTCTCCGACTCTGTTCCCTTCCTATCTTTTTTTTTTCCTTTATCTCAAACTCTCTAACACACACACACACACACACACACACACACACACACACACACACACACACACACACACATGCAGGCTGCAGGTGTCAGCCCAGCTATCTCCAGCAAGGCTGTGAAGAGTGTCTGTCAACTAGCATCCCCTCCTTCCACACTGAACCAAAATGACAGCCCCCTCATTACTAGTATGGGAAGTGTGTACGTGTGGTGCCGAAGCTTGGGGGACACGCTCTACCCACACGTGTATGTAGGTGCGTGAACCATATTGTCAGCATGTGTGTGAGCAGGTGTGTGTAGTCGTTACCATGCCAGCATCCATCTACTCTGCCTTGACAAAGTGGGAAGTTTCCGAGCAACTCCTCCAACTGTATTATAGATCTCTTTCTTTGTGGCTTTCTGTGGTGTGTGTGTGTGTGTGTGTGTGTGAGTGTGAGTGTGAGAGAGAGAGAGGTAAAATTTATGGTAGAGAAAAGTAAATAAGAGAAGGAAGTGAGAATACAATGATCGTGAATATATGTAGAAGAGATGTAAAGGAAAGATCAGAAAACAAGCAAGTGAAAAGAAGGTATGGTTCTCTCAAAGACAAATGAATGAAAGTGAGTTAAACTAATGACAGAGAGACATCCGCAAAAAGATAATAGCTTGACAAAATGTAAGAAGAGAGAAGAAAGAGTGGATAAAATAGTAAACTTGTGGACATTGAAACGGTTGGCCAAACAATTGTATTGCAGAGAGTGGACTGATGGACCATTTCATGGACCTTTGGAAGGACACTTTGCAAGGGCTCTTGGCTCTTTTGTAAAATGGAAGAAAAATGGACAGACAGGTCTACAGATACTGGAGAGATCAGGCCCCTCAGAAATTTAGATTCATGTATACTAGCTGAACATCGTCGGTTCCAGCCCGCGCCAGAGAGGATGACTTTCTACTACATCAAGTCAAGTCAGATGTATTTATGCATGTCCTGGATCCATCCCCTGATCCAGATCTGCACCAAAAGTTAACAGGCTCTTCCCTGACCCATTCCAAGTTTTGCAGAAATCTGTTCTGTTGTTTTTCTGCACTCTTGCTCACAAACAAACATACAAACAGGGGTTAAAACATAACTTCCTTGGCATAGGTACAAATTTGGGGGAAAAATCCAATTTAGATAATAGCCCCAAAAAATGATAATGTAGGTTGGAGCTGACTCCAAGTGTCTTTCTGTAAAACCAGATCAGTGTCCAGTCTTTGCTTTCTCACCGTGTCCTCTCCCATCTCACACCGTGTCAACACCAACTATGTAAGCTAGAAGTTTATCTATTTGTCATGAACCACATGTGTCCCCCCCATCTGCACTGACAGCTGCAGCGCACGTCAGAAATATCCATAAGATTTATGCAAAACGCAAATCAAATTCTCTCAGCTGCTTGCTGTAGTGCCAGTGTTTAGATCCCCTCTAATATTTGCTTGGGCTCACTATTAGATCTTACGCTTCCTTCTTGTAGCTAGCAGTGCATCAGTATGTAGAATATGACAGCTGCTCGTAGCAAGATGGATGGAATCTAGATATTTCACTGCTGCAGCCACCTGCTACCTGACCATGTCTTAGAAAGTACCATATATATATATACATCAACTGTGCTGTAATGCTGCACAGACCGAGACAGAAATGACAAGCTTTTCATGCAGCTTTCTTATTACCAGGAAATTATCACCAAGGAGGTTTCGTTTTTGTCAGTGTGCATTTATTTGTTAGTTGGTTTGCTAGTAGGTTTATACAAAAACTACTGAATAGATTTCCATGAAACCTAGAGAGAGGATTAGGCCCTGAACGATTCAATTAAATCAATTAAATGTTGGCCTTTGTCTGCACAAAGGGGCGTATCCAGGAATTTTATTAGATCACTTTCTTTAACATTGATTTTGATTGAACAGTTTCACCCCTTTCCCAGGTTAAAATGCTTGGATCTTGATAAAAGAAAAATAAAGCATATTCATAGGATTGATTTCTATAAGTGCAATTTGGTGCAGCCTGATTGGATTTTAAGGGGCCTTGGCGGAGGGATACGCTTTACTGAGTGCCATTTGGAATTGATATTAGATGTGTTGATGCAACACAGTGTTAGCATGTGGGACATACGTGAGATTTGCACAGCGCCTGTGGTATACTGTATTTAAAAAGTGTGGAATAAAACGTCAGTGTCATTTAATTCTGGACATTTAAAACTCTTTTGAATCAGCATTTTGTGGTTAATGCATTTTATTTTATAAACTGGAAAAGAGTCCTTTGAGTCTTTTCTGAAAAAAAGAGAAAAGAAATTGCCTGTACAGCCAGAATACTTTAACCTGCAGCCAATGCAGATCACTTTCAAATAATTCCTCAGAGCAGTTTATTTGATTGACCTGATCACATTCAAACAGCAGAGGTCTAATCCCTACTGAGATGCGTGTTCTCTGGTAATTACTGTGGAAACTATAGGCTCGACTTAATTGCAACATTTAGCCTGATTTTCACTCATTACTGCTTGACAGATAATTCAAACAAACCTTTTTAAATAAGCTGCTAATCTATATGCACACAGGTAAATCAGGAAAAAAACAAACTCACTGTTTTGGACCTCAGGGCTTCTATAACCTAACAAACGCAGGAGGGGTCTCCGTGGCTGACACCTCTTTGAATAAAATCTTTTATTTCTAAAGTGCAACAGAAAAAAATGCCTGTGGAATCTTTAATTTAGAAATGTGCTCATCTAGTGTAATTTTTTTTACTGTTGTTGCATCGAGCGAATCAGCGTTCCAGGACTCGGCACCAGTGTAAATGACTTGTTAGGTCGGATGTTGTGACAGACA
This sequence comes from Hippoglossus stenolepis, assembly GCF_022539355.2. Taxonomy (NCBI): domain Eukaryota; kingdom Metazoa; phylum Chordata; class Actinopteri; order Pleuronectiformes; family Pleuronectidae; genus Hippoglossus; species Hippoglossus stenolepis. The sequence goes on from NC_061493.1 coordinate 4,499,393, forward strand.
GTTTCTTGGGGTTGTCAGCGAGCAGTGGGTCAGTGGCCAATTCCCTGACACAGAGCAGCTTAATAGGGACGAGGCATCATCTCTCTGCTGCTCCCTGCGTGCTCTTTATCCGCTCCTCCATCACCCACATCAGTCTATTTCCTTTCATTTGTCCTGGCTTTCCTCCTCTCTCCATCATGGCACACCCAAATGGCTCGCGTCTCCCTCTCCCTCGCTCCCCCGTCACCCCTCTCCTTTACAATTTCTCGCCCTCCGCCTTCGTCCAATCCATCTCTCTTTGGTAATGCATCTAAACTGACCCTCCCTCTCTCATTTGCCCCAACCACTCTCTCTCTCTCTCTGTATCCCTCTCTCCTATCCATCTGTCCGGACTGCTGTGTCTAAAATGCGCAGGGTGGTGTGCTGTGCCAAGCCGAGAGCACAGATTTGGATAACCGCTGTCTGGAGATATGTCTGAGATAACAGCTATAGTCACTCACTCCTGGCCTGGCTGCCAACCATGCGTGTGTAAATGTGTGTGTGTGTGTGTGTGTGTGTGTGCTCAAGATAACCCCGGAGCCTCTTGCTCCTGTGCCAGCCAACAGTTGTTTACAGCTGATAGTGACAGCGAGGAAATTTCACGCATCACAAAAGTGGACACCTTGAAAAATAGATATAGTGCAGAGGGGAAAACATCTGAAATTTGATAAAAGTTTGACAGCTCCACCTGGGAAATATATAGAATAAATACAGATGTCGGTGTATGATGAAATATGACGACATGTAGACTCAACAGAAACCAACTATTATTGAGTTTCATCCTGTTTTTGCCAGCGGAGCAGCTTTTGTGAGTTGGTGCGCAGACGTCCGCTGGTTTCAGCAGCTCCTCACCGGGATGTTAGCCCCATGTATACTCAGGTGCTCTCCACTACTCCAGCCAGCCCGGGCTTTTAGTGCGTCTCTCCTCGGAGTACCTCTTTTCCCATCTCATCTCGCACAGAAACTCAGTCGGATTTGTGAGGGGGGCCACAGAAATAAGCTGATTTGACTGTCATGTTCATGGAACCCACTCATGGGCTCGCCCAGCCATGTGGAAGGAAGCGCCAAAGGCTTTTAAGAGGAAATTCAACTGAGTCACCTCAGGTTTTCTCAAGTGGCCACTTCGACAGCTCCGTGGTGTTTATCAGTGGTGTTGGTGGATTCAGGTTTTCTTCAAGTACACAGGTGGATCTCAAGACAGGGGTTGCAGAGCGTGCATGCTCAGTTAACCTCTCCAAGATGCCAAATTGTCCTCATGAAATTCACACGTGGCTGATACCCATCTCCTGCTCTGAGGACATTTTGCTCAGGTAGCCCCAAGAAGCTTCAGGCACGCTTGTTGTATTTTTATTTTGGAATATGCCACATATGCATATCCATATGAACAAAGCTCGTGGGACCTTTTTTTCAAACCCTGAGCCTTCTGTCTGGAAGGTGATTGCTATGACACCGTGCAGTAATCTGGAGCCAGGTAATATTCCAGCAGTGGAAAACACAGACTTCTACCTCCACCCAGGAGCTTATGTGTTCAACCCTGTTGTTGGTTGGATTGTTAGTTGGTCTGTAAGCAAGACATAAGAACTACACAACTTTGTGAATGGATGAAGGAAGAACCCATTGAATTTTAGTCCAGGATTTATTTTTGCACTTTCTATACCATTGCAAGATAGTTTTTCTTTTAATTGCTGTTGATTTCTCAGAGAATAATTAATGGATCTTAATGAAGTCATATTTAGAAGACTGATGTCAATGAGTGTTTACAATGTGGTGCAGATCTTAATAGAAATCTAGATCTAGTGAATTAAAATATGATTTAATAAAGGGGACTTTTAGGCCTTGACGGAGGTTTTTACTCTGAATGCCATTGTATTTATTTCAGCTTTAGCCTTGGGGTTGCTCTGAGAAGTTAATCTGTACTTTGCTTTGCCTTGCGAGGTATTTGCTCACATTCATGATTTTAAGGGCATAAGCGTCAGTTATTAAAACATGATTATAGTGCACTTTATGACTTCTGCAAGGAAACGCGTGTAAGGCCACATCTTTAAATAAGACCAGATCATATTAGAACTTACAGTCAGCAGTCAGGTTTGTGAAATGCAGTTTAGCTGGTTCTACTTTCACCACATGTTATTCAATCTATTTCCACAGAGAGCTCATGACAAATAACAGAATCATGAGTCATTTTTCATGAAGGGCCAAAAAGAGGAGATACCATTGGCACCATCATCCTCAGTGTAGTTGTTTTGACTCCATATATTTATATCCTTCATGAAACAGAATATATTGAACAGAGTTTGTTTCTTTGCCGCTGTTATTTCTACATTTCTGCCTGGTCTGCTTGTGTCACCCATGTGGACGCGTTTCTAAAACTGTGACCAGTCTGTCCAGTCCGTCCAATTTGTGCCCTACTCTTGTCAAAACTGGCTGGCCTGCAGCTCGGTGTCATGCCGCTGGAGGAAGGTTGCAAAACTCATCTCGCTCTCAAGGCTATTTGGAAAAAACTTTACTGTACTGGGAACTGCAGGTTTCCGAGGAAATCAAAACAGACGAAAGCTGAGCTTTGCATAATTCAAATGATTTTGCTGCGGCGAGTCAATTACGTTGTTTGAATGGAGAAGTAAGTGAAATTGAATCAGTGAGCCGAGTTAATCTCTTGGCACTACACACTGAAGTACTGTATTGATAATGAGAGAGAGGGCTGAGAGCGCTCAGTGACAGAACTGATTACAGCATTTGAATAAGGCCTTTGACCCCATGACCATTTAGAATGACGAATGATTTGTCATCTACATCAAAGAACCGTCGTCATCAACCCACATGTCTGTGTCACTGATCACGATGTAGTCCACTATAAAGTGAGTTTGCCCTTTTGTAGTGGTGTCTGAATGTTTAGTGAAGTTGTGTATACCCTACATAGTGCACTCATTGTTTCCAATAAAGCATCATGAAAAAGAGTGCACAACCGAGCTCACTAACCGAGCAATATATACCATCATGCATTGCGCTAGCGGCGGAGAGACGAGAGGAGAGAGGGCCGCAGGAACAGCCTGACCTGTCGTACAAACGTCAATCTGAGCAAAATAAGATTATTTCTACATCTACAGATTTCCATTCAACATGAGATTTACCTAAAAATAATGAAACTAAGTGTAAATTAAACATTTCAAATTTATTGTGGGATTTTCTGAAATGTGTGGCTCTTGTTTTCGATTATGCTTCTGCTCGTGGGAAGTTGTGTTACTGTAGCTCCACCGTTCGAACAGTGAGCATAGGTTTTGGTTTGAGGCTGTGCTTTAATATCACCATGCACATTTCTTGCCCTGGATTATTACTTCAGATTGAAGCGATGCAGCCCGAAGCTTTGAGAAAAGTGGGCCTGAATAGGCACACAGCTTTCTTCAGCCTCACTTCTCCCTCCACACGTACGAGCGGCTCCCTTTTCACACTTAAATCACAGCGAGTCTGATATTTTAATTTCCTGTCACACATATTCAGCAATACACTGGAACGGAGCGTCAACTCAGAATCACCCCGACAGCTTTACACCCATCGCTGAAAACATCCTTAACAGCTCTCCCACTCCTGTCACCTGAATCACAACACAACACAATAAAGTTGCAACAAAGGTCAAATTATATCTGACCCATCCTACATCTCACCATCTGTTTCAGCCACTGCACTCAGGATCACTGAGTGCAGTGGCATCACGTCATTTCTGAACTTAAACAGCTTATTTCCTTACAAGTGAGTCTTCCAACTCTGCAATTGCCATGACAATATATAAGGGAAGAAGTGAAGTCCCTGCAGCAACTTAAGAAGAGTAAAACATTGATTACACAAGAGACAATTTTACTTATTTTTATCATTTCTTTACTGGACGATGTATGAAGTACTGGAGAGTGGCTGTCCTCACCGAGATTGTTCCTACAGTTCCAATGACGTTATGGAATGATAGAACATGACCTTAATAAGAAATCAGATATGGGAACATTGTGTGCAACATGTAGGTGGATAAACATTGATATAATCATCCCCTTGGCTTCAGTGAGCTGTCTGGAAACTGAAAGAAAAGACAAAAAATGATTTTATTTGCCAAAAATCTGGACAAGATGAATCACTTTAGCTACTGGATAAATATCATTAAATAACACATTTTCACATTTGCATTTAATTATACAGAAAGTGAGAGGAGAGTTTCAGTGTTTATTTATTCGAGTGTCAGGCTGACTGCAAATAAATCTCTGTTGAAATTGTGTGATGAGGGATGTTTTTTTTATTATAGTTTGTATGTTTTTATATTTAAAAGCAGTGATTTGACACCCTAATAGTTAACACCATCCCTGTGTGATAGCTGCTAACGACGTTGATGCAGAAATGAAGGCTGAATATATTCATAAATGAAATGGACTCTGCCAAAAGGAAAAATTAAAGCCTGCCCGAGGTGCAAGCTCTAAAGTGCTTTCATATTCAGACATAAATGAGCTTCTTTTGGTGATATTGAGGTGAAACTTTTTACCAAAGTGCTGCATGAAATTGCCCTACATACCGACCAGAAACAGATACTTCCATTATTATCAGTGGCATCAATAGTTTCCCAAAATATGATGTTTTGTTGACAAGCAGTTGAAAAATGTATTCCTCTTTGATATCTCAGATGGGATCTAACTTTTTTATCGTAGCATTTAGCACTACTCTACAGATAGTTTCACTAAAGGCCACTATATGAAGCAACAATATTTCTCACGCATAACCCCATGTAAGATTCCCACATTTGTTGGACTTTGCTTAATTTGACAGATACTGAGAATAAAATTTTAATTTTATTTATTCATTCATTGTTCATTATTGTATGCTCCTATGTTAAACTGCTATTGAAACTTGTTGAATGAAGAGAAAAGCTTTTCTACCGTCATTAAGAAGCCTTTAAAACACCATTTACACCTCAATGTTTGGAAATAAAACAAAAAAAGCAAAATAATCAAATCATCAAAATGATCTTGCAGAGATTTTGACCTGCAGTTTGACCCAGTTACCAACCGCTGCTGGAGTTAATCTGAGGACGTAGAAGAAGACAACCCTGTCCGTGGACTGAAGGCACAGTGCCCCGCCCCCCCACTGACTGCTACAGAGTGCTGGTTGACCGTTCAGTTTTCATTAATATTGAACATATCGTGGGTCCAAATAGCCCCAATTTAGCACTGCCCCCTGAGCCATTAACAATAGACATGCAAAGTGTGAAGCCGATAGCAAGATATTTGTTTCACATCCAGACCAACAGATGTTTGTGGAATCAAGTGGAAAGATACACTTGATTAGCTCAGACTTGTGTTTACTGTGACTAGAGTGTCACTGATGCACAGATGTGCTCGTGTGTGCATAGTGGTGTAATCTGACTGTTCTAACATGGCTGCCAGGCCCCTCTGCATATTAACTACTGCATCTGTACATTATCGCCGACAAATTAGTCATAGAACAGAGAGCAAGCAGGGAGGCGGGGACTCATTGTGTATGTCTGTGTGTGCGCGCGTGTTTTGTTTTGCATTTGTATGCCGAGCCCTCCAGCAGTGTTTGTTCGCAAAATATTTGCGAGGCGCCGTTGGAGCCTCGGCAATGTGTTTGCTCCTTGTTGCAGTCGCTGTACACGATGTTTGACAAAGAGCTGGAACACAGAGGAATCAGTCGACTGTTCACAGTTTGCAGTGGGATCCTCACCCCTGGACATAAAAATCAATCACCGTGGAGGAGAACCGGAGAAAAGGTCTCATCCAACAAGAGCCAACACTTATCCAGGCACAGTCTTTATGGCAGAGAAAGATTTTTAAAGGGCACTTCCAGAGTCTTTAAGCCCAGATACGTTTTTAGAACATGGTGGTTGGTCTTTAGTTGTAAATCACAGTGGATGAGGTAGGTACTTCAGTTAATGCCTTGAATAAGTCACCAGGTGCTTGAGTAGGCCTCTGGATTTAATGGAAGACTGACTCTTTTTCACAGTCTCACAGTTCCGACATGTGACGCCGTGGGCTCGTAAACAAGTGGAGGTCTTGGCACAGTTTGGAACAGTGTGTGCTAATCTTATTGCGATCAGTGAGAAAGCAGCCGTGAGTTTCTTCGAAAACGGGGGATACACTCCTTATAGTCCTTACTTGAGCTGTAGCTTTCTTTTTCTTTTTTCCAAAACCATGTCGAGATTCATTCAGTGTCTAATTTGCCGGAAAAAAATCACAGCTTATTATGGGATCAGACCTAAAGCTACTGCATATTACAGGAGAATAGTGTGTTCACTTTTCAGCTGATATCTGCGTTATGTTGGATTGAACAGTGGTTGTACGTCTGCAGGATTGGAACCCTTTTGAAATGTGTGGTCCAGGGAGGCATACAACTACCAGACTCATTCTTACTGCATTGGTCGCACACTATTAGTGCAGTCGGAGGAAATACACCCTTCTTGTTTGAAACCTTTATCTCCACTGATATTCTCCACTATCTTGAGTCCTTTGATTTTAGGTATTTTTATGTTAAACTAGTTTTAGAAGAAACCTTAAAAAATCTAAAACAGAGCAAAATCAAAGCAGTGGGTCCAGTCACCACCTTATTTTTTTGTGAATTTTCATTCCACTAGCCTCCAGCTGATGATCAGGTGTTTGCCATGTAATTGCATTTGTTTGAAAGACTTTCAAAGACCTAATCAGTGCAGGCAAATGGCGGCCGTTTAAAAGGCACTGCGTCTGGACTGAGGCTCTGTTTTCATGCTGATTTTTCTTCCCTGGGATAAACACTGTCCTCCGCTCATGGTTTGACTCACAGTGGCAATCACAGTGACTGTTGCACAACCGGCTGGACACTGGAGTAAAAACACTTTATTTTTCAGTTTTTTTAGTTATCTTTTTTAGTTTTATTCATCATTTATCGAATTAAATGTTCTATATATTTACTTCATTCATTTATTTTCTTTTTATAAGTCACTATCACAGTATTTCTGCTTTGATCAGCATTCACCACAAAGTCGTATTGCAAAAAAGAGACTAACTGATTTACTGAATTCATTACGTTAAATAGAGCCTGTTAACTAGATTTTCAGTTGACACAAGCAATTAAATACTTAAATACATTTTTCTTCTTGCTATTTGTATCTTGTATCTGATATTCAAATAGTCAGACCATCATGTGTACCATCCCGTTCAGCCATGTTTTAGTTCTAACCGACCTCGGTAAAAACTGAATGATCTTCTTGGATTATAGGTGAGACATCCTAAAGAAACACAAGCAGGTCCACTTGCCTATATGTATAACCCTATACCATCATAAGTGACAATCTTAAAGGAAGCACTAACAGAAAGTTACATTGTGTCGCTTTAATGTTCGGTTCGGTTTTGGCACACAGCACAACTCGGTTAGGATTAAGAAATCATAGTGATGTGACTTGGTTAAGATTACAGGATTGTTGTCATCAAGGTTTAGACTTGATGGCTTTTTAAAACAATGTAACAGTATTTCCTCCTTTACCCCAAATGGAGAATAATTTATGTGTTTGCTGAGCCTCACCTGATCTTCAACATTAGTCATTGTTGGGCATTTACTGAAATTATACTTTTAATTTTTTTTGGAACAAATAACTAAACCAAACATATTAACAAAAAACATCTCAATTATCTAATAATATGGCGGTAATGGTAAACAATATATTTAATTAATTGCAGATATTTCCATTTGTTAGCTATATCACTTGAACTCTCAGATTTTGTAAACTTCTAAAGTATCCGATCTTCATATGAGGCATACTCTTCTACTGTGAAGCTTCTATTTAAAATCCATGGTCACAAAGCCTAAGCAAGTTTTTATTTTCCTCATTTTATGAAAAGTTGATTTTTAGAGATATACAGTTGTCACTGAACAATGGCAAAACCATTATTCACAGAACAGACATCATATCGTTAAGCTCGACTTCTCCTTTCACTCACTGCGTTCTCCCACCAAAGACACAACATGTATTCTTTTCCTGAAAATGGTGTTTATTTCAGTGTCCATGTAAAAATGTCATTTGAAGGCAGAACAGATGGAAACAAGAGAATGAGATGATGGAGGCTGATGTGTGGCAAAGGTCACCAGCATTGTGGATATAAATCAACGTCATTGCTGTTGCTACCACCCACTCCTCTCCTAATGAAGCTGTGGCAGTCCCCACTAACAAGCTTAACAAGTGTCTCCGATATCAGGCGGTAATTGCAGGGAGACTCTTCTCTCTGCCTAATTACTGATATTTCCTACTGCACTGATTGGACCTGCAGCACGCAGGGAGGGTGGGGGGTGTTATCATATCCCATTTGCTGGGACGGCTCCTGCAGGAATCTTTGAAATCTCTTCCATAGGTTATTTATAATCACCAGGAAGCGGTGGAGGGAGAGGGTGACACAGAGCGTGATGGAAAGAAAGAGAATTTGTTGACCAGCGAGAGGAGAGAAACCAACGTAGGAGAGGCACTGAGAATAGATCCACTGTGTGTGTGTGTGTGTGTGGGGGGGGTGTATGTGACAGAGACAGAGGTGTGGAAATCTGTGTTGCCCTTTAAATCTTTCAAATTCCTCAATCTCTTCTAAATTTCAATTAAACAGTGTGCAATCCTTCCTTCCTTCCTTCCTGTTCACCGAAATGCAGATATTTTGCAAAACTAACTTCGATTTGAGCCTCCCGTCCACACGTAATAACGTTTGAAGTCACTGAAATGGCGATTTTTACAAACGCCTTGCAAAGTTTCAGATTTCCAAAAGCTTGGGTTTCTGTGTTCCCGTGTGTACATGTCAAACGGCGCATCGGAGAAACAATGACATCACAGATTACCTCATTCACGCCCACGGTGTCAGAAACAACAACAACAACAATGGCGGCTATATACCGGTTTCTCGTTTGTATAGCACTGCTAGGTGTATTTACAAGTTTAAGAAATATTTAGCATCACTGTAACATTACCGACATCCACAGGCATCTGCCTCGTCCATCATCACTTGGACAACAGCTTTCTTCTCTGGTATTGGTCACATCCGGCCACCTACTGGCTATGCATGCTTGTTTGACTGTTTGTAGTCAGTTTGGTGTTCTTGTCTGGACGGAGAAGATAATTTATAAAACAGAGGTCGTGTGGATGGGGGATTATTTTTTTTAAACGGAGGGGAAAATATCTGCAGGAGTGAAGACACAGGCTGGATTTATTGCTATCATGTCCGTGTTGGGAGGAAAAACTTATTTTTGTTGGATTTGTTTTTCTAACCAGTGTAATTTTCTGATAATAGTAAAGCTCTGATATTACTATGAGCAGTTTTTCAGTTATTTATTGAGCTCATCATTTTTTCTTTTTCTTTTCTTTTACTTTAAGTTTTCTGTCATTATTTTCTAGCTCTGTGACAATAATAATCCTCATTCCTGATCCTCCCTGCAAAGCTCTGATTAATAAACAGTTTCAACCATGGCCACAACACGGATCACTTTAATACACCGGATATTGGTAACTGTTCTGTTGGGGAAATGCTGTCTTCTCCGTTGTCATCATACCTCTTCTCTGCTTCCCCCCCTCACTTCTTCTTTACTTTTCTTTCTCCTTACTTTTTCATGTAAGTCAACCACTGCCATTTGGTACTAAGAAATACAGGTTTTACGATTTTTGTTTTCTTTTTTGTAATTTCTAAGAATAAGAGGGTTTTTTTATCAAATAATTATGATTTCGTATTCAGTATTTCTGATAACTATCGGTGAAAAACATACCTATTGGACATTAACTCATATTTTGGGACGAAAACACTATGCAGTGTTTGGGCTTTTACCATATTTTTCTGATGGTATAAATGCTGAAAATATTACCATACTGAAAGTAAAAAGGGAAAAAGAGCTGCACAGTTCACAGATTGCGTGTATGCTCGCTATGGAACTCTACTACAGGAATGAAAATATCCTTCTATTCAGAGATATTTCCTCAGTCAGTGTTTGGATTATGGTGGGCGACGGTGCTGATGCTGATTTTTGGATTTGCTCTGAAGTGATATTTCATATGATTCACTTTTGTGAATGACTTTTGCATTTGTAAAGTTTCATGTGTCATTTATTCAGGTTTTTCCTTTAATTTGACGTTAGTCTGTGTGTGTTCTGGCTACGATTAGCAGGTTAGTTTTCTATTTGATATTAAGACATATCAAACCTGTGATTTGAAATGAATTCTAAAACATGTTGTGACGCTAAAGCCACATCGAGGCAGAAATACAAAATGTTTTCTCCTATAAAACATGTGATGAGCTTTATTCTGACAACTAAGCAGCCAAAGCACCAGATATATCACACTGTACAACTTTACATGTGTCTGATCAATAGAACTGCTGTGAAAAACCATGATGAATTGACTTTTTGAGTGTGTACTCGCACACTTGGCCACAGCATCCTCATACAGAGTCTTGCACAAGGATGGTAGATTAAAGAAAAATAACTGGAGGAACAAAGACATTCAAACTTGTGACAGAAAATGATCAAATGCATGCTCTAAAAGTGAACAAACTGAGATCCAGGTGCATATATTAGTCGCACATCTGTGTGAAACTATGAATTACATTTGGCATTAAACTATAAAAATCGATTTGATTCTCTGTGCAGCAGCTTTGCACAAATTAACAGTGACAGACGGAGAATCTATTATTCTAAATTGGAACGATATTCGAGGTGACAGGGGCTGTTGGAGGATAATTGCTGGAGAAGCAGGCTCCCCGGGGACGTGTGTTTACTCACTGCTTTGCTTCTACCTACACAGCGAGAGACTTTATGTTAAACCCTATAGCTTGTCAACAGCCTTCAGCGCGCCTCTGCTTCTGAGCCTCTGTAATGAGAAGTGATTGAAACACACCCTGGATAAGAGTGACTTGCCTCTTTTGCTGCTGTGAACTTTGCACAGCTTCTCTCTGTGTACGCCAGCAGATGACGCAGCCGATAATTCAATGTTTCAAACCCCTGCCAACTCGTCTGATGCCTCCCATTTTCACTTCAAAAATGCCCTATGGAATTTAAGTGAAAACATTTGATATATATGAGCATCTATTTTGCTTGGAATAAGGAAACTTGGCACACAGTGCAGAAGGTAACTTCTGGTTGATTTCTTTACATAAAAAAAACATAGTCTTCTTGTTGGATGACGGAACCTTAATTCTACGTGCAGCATTTGGACCACAGATCCTCAAGGACAGTAGGTAGAAAGGTCATCTACTGGTTCTTTCTCCTACTGGTTCGTTCCCCTCTTGTATTATGTGTTGAAGTGGTCTCGAGATAACCCCTTACAGCTCCATATATTCCATCATCAGTGTGTGAATATGTTTGTACCATGTGCATGAATGTGTGTGAATGGATGATTGAGACATACATTGTAAAGTTCCATATAAATGCAACTGACTCTAGGTGGCTTTGGCCATGGCAATGTATCTTGGTGTACCACTTTGGTCCAGGTTGAAATAGAAGCACATTACATCATCTATTTGATGGATAAGCATGAGAGGCTCCACAGGCATTCACCGTCACTAAAGGATGAATCTCCATGTTGTTAGTGGTTTTAAACTAGCGCCATCAACAGGCCAAGCTTTCCGAATGAAGCCATCACTCAGCTCTCAATTTGTGTTTAGTGCTGATGAGCATCGTGAACACGATAAAAAATATTTCGGCCTGTTAGCATGTCACTGTGAGCGTTATTAGCATGCTGATGTTAGCATTTAGCTCTGTGCACTGCTAAACCCCCAGTCTCAGATCTGCTGTCATGGCTGTACATGTTCATCGTCTTTTCTTTTTGTTTTACTTGTGGAAATGTCACTTTTAATGAAAGCACATAATTATGGAGTTACTTCAAAGTTCATGATTTTTCATGAAGTGTCTGCATCGTAAACTTGAAATATGGATGGACTCCACTTCGTCCCACTAGACAGACACTAAGTCCAACTATCCCAGATTTTGCACTGGTGACGTCCTTTGGAACCAGCTGGCTGTGCACTTGTAAAAAGGTCCAATCTAAAACAAGTGTCAACAAGCAAATACAGTCAGGGGTCAGTCTCATCTGTCTGTCATGATATTTCATTTTTTTAGTTTTTGTAGCTTCAAATAACTAATTATATCTGTTGGAAAACTGAACATGCATCAGTGTGAAAACAGCTAATATCCCAGAAACCATCTTTGGAATTTATTTATTTAGCATGTGACTTTTTAGTTTCGCCCATGTCCCTTCTGCTAACATAGAGGAGGAAGGGTTTATGATCTATACTGTAGACAGCCACCAGGGGGCAATCAAGATGTTTTTTCTTCACTTTTTGGTCACTGTGATGTCGTCCGTCTTTAAATACAATCTCTGATCGATATCACGTTGTCCCTGGCACATTGGTAAATATTGCTGTCGATGAACATTATGTGGTTAGTATTATTTTCGTCATTAGTGACAGTTGTTGGATCTAAAGATAATTCTGAGTAGTTTTTTTCTGTAAAGTATATGAAGCAGTGCTGTAATCAAGTATGATGCAAAACAGCGGACTGATATTAAAGACTTTACCATCAAAGGCCAAGAGACTAAAACCTGAAATTAGATTTCTTTGTCTTGATATTGAAGAGCTTTAAATAGAAGTTGCAGCATGTATCTGTTCTACTAGCTAACAAAGAACTTAAAGTAAAATAACATTGCAAATAAAGTCAAGGCAAGTCAAATTAAATAAAAAAACAGCTAGATTTTCAGTATCAAATAATCCAATCCATACTCAGAATATGTCTGACTAGATTATTTTGTTTATATCTTTATAGTTGAGTGTACAAATTGTTTGATAATCATGTTGGATTTGTCAGAGATTAACAGGGGTTTATATGCAGATGATTTTTTTTTTTTAAGGTTGGCGCCACGTTGCATAACCTTCAGATGCCTTTCACGTGGCTTTCATTCACCTTTTCAATTTCTCCCTCATCTTGTCTGGATGAGGCGAGAGTTTAGTGTTGGACCCCATCGTGAAGGTCAGCGCCGCGTCCGATAAAAGTAGTGGAAAGAAAACTTTCCCTCCCCTCGTCCTCTCTGTAATCTCTGTGTGAAGAAAATGCCAGCTGCCAGTTTCATTTGGAGAGATAAGGCCGGGCCCCGAATGCACCTGCCTGGCCGCACGCAGCAGGAAGGACTGAGAGAATAAATATGTAAAAATTGAGGAAACATTAAAAAAAGTTGGAAATAAAAATACCCATTCCATGTGGCGCTCACTCTCTCTTTCTCTGTGTGTGGGTGTGTGCGTGTGTGTGCGAGCGTGCTGCTGTCGAGTCTTCGCTGTAACTCCCTGTTGGCAGGGTAAAATGAATGGCCTCTGCTATAGATTTTTGGCAGACAAGTCCCCCTACAACCATCTTATATCTTATTACCAACAGCCTCAGACGCTCAAATTGATCTTTATCGGTGTGAAGAAAAGAAATTCCCCACGGCATCGTCGACCTTTATGGTCCTCACCTTTCATTGTCGAATTTTTGTGTGTGTGTGTGTGTGCTCATATGTGTGTGTTTGTGTGTCCCCTGCAAGTGGATACTCCAGCAGACACACCCACCATCCTGATGGAGAGTAATTGCTGGAGCAGCCACTGTAGTAGGCATGTCCAAGGTGATAGACCTGGAGTTGTACTCCGATAGGAAGGGAATGAGATTTCTTTTTTTAATCAAAACTCCATCTCATACCTGAGTTGCATCAGACTTATGTGCCTCCTAAAATCCTCCATTAGCATAAATAAGTTTTCACTGCCGTGAGCTTCTTGTTACTTGAAAGAAGAAGTTACACTTCTGTTGACAAAGAGTGGGAGCAGCATTTCTTCCCACAGCTGATTCACTGCCGACACTTCAACTCTCCATGCACTTACAACATTGTCTGTCATGTTTATGTAAAGCACAGAGAAGTTGCAGTGGTAAACGCAGGACAAAAACTATTGAGCATTAAATACTGATGATACCTTTTCTGCTATTTGGTTTTCAGTCAGTAATACATTTGTAATGAAGTCATTCATTTCTGCAAAAATAGAGCAAATAGTAGTGGGATAGAAAGTGTATGCTGTCTCCCTCTACCTGAGATATTTAGCATATTCACTTGATGGGTGAGGTCACTGAACAGAAAACACAGAGGACATGACAGGCACATAGTTCTAGCAGAGATAAACAGGACTCACAGATCACAGTGCCTCCTGCTGTTCACTTCAACTCTCGACACATTTAAAATTAAAACACGTTAGCAAACATTTGCACATTTACACATTCTGCAGACACAAGGGCAACATCTGTCCAATCATCACTCTCCACTTTGCTCCATTTTTCTCAGGCAACTCCTCAAGGAAACATCTGACTTTAAAGCTGCAAAAAATATCTTTATCTAAAATATTAGTTTTGAAATGAGGTTGAAGCATAGACTTTAACTAAAGATGGACGACATGACTGCTCCCAACATGACTGAAGCCAAAGCGTTTCAATTCCCTCTTGGTGGCTGGCTGCAGTATAGGTCATAAACCCTGCCAACTTCATGTTAGTGGATGGGACATGGACAAAACAAAAAGTCATGGTATATTATCTTCTCAAAGGTGGTTTCTGTCATTTAAGTGAAGTTGGGTGAAACATCATGATTGACAGCTGAGACTGACTCACAATTGGTCTGTATCAGCGGGACCTCGCTACCGCGGCTCCATCCCCAAATGCCTTTCATTGCTGAAAGCTTTTGCAAGAAAGTAGTGTTTCATCTTCAGTCTTTTTAAAAATGGATCGAAGGTAGTCGTTAGTGGGCCATGAAACAATAAGAAAAATGGGTCTAAAAGTTGAATGTGGTTTCCTTATTAAGGGTGTCACATTTAGATCCCTTGTTGATACAAAACATTTTCGATGTATGCAGCTTTAAAGGTCCAAGGACTACATATCTGACTGTGAGTGATAAAGTCCTCAGACGTCCTCATCCAGCTTTAAACCCGGTATTCGCCGAGTGTTGAGGACCTTAACAGTTCATCCTCTCCTCATCAGCACAGAAAGACAACTTCCAACTGACATGCACGTATAGAGCAGTAAAACTCGATTCCTCTTCTTCCTTAAGTTTTAATCCTTTTTTTTTATGCCATCATATCTTTTCTTCCCCATAGAGCCGCTTTGGCTCTCGACTTTATTGTATTCCTCTCGTCTCTCTCTTGTCACTTGATGGGTTTTCAGACTATAGTGCCCTACAAATGTAAAAGGGAAATGATCCCTTTAAGAGAGGCTGACAGGATCAGAACATGTACAAAGTGACCATCATGAATGTAGTCATTATGGAAATTACACTTTGTAAATGTCTGCACAGTTATGCTCCGCTCTCCACCAGCCCCACCACAACCACATCATTTTCATGTTTCATTTTGTCCTATTTGTTCTGTCTCCCCCTACTTTCATACAACAGTCTGGCAAACAGAGCCTTGTTAGAGCAGCGTGTTTGTGCAAAGTGAGAATGCAGCGTTCTGGTGCCGTGTGATAGGAGAGTGTTGACAGTTTTAATGAAGACAGACTGGAAAGCTCCTGAGGTGATAGTGCCAACATACCAGCAGCAGGGCTTGGAACAGGCTCTCCATTGGTTCAGAGGACTTTTTTATAGTCACATCCTGACTATGAGGACATAGAAATTTCAAAATGGTCATTGAGAAAACGCTTTGTTCGTGAGAGGTATCATTTACCTGTTAGGCCCGGGCCACACTGGGTGCCATGTGCAGTGCGTGACGGCTGCGTCTCACACAGGGAACGTGTCGGTAGAGCTGCCTCATGAAGTATTACTACTGTATTTCCATGAATTGAAGTAGGTCAATGTACTCAACTTCATGTAGTGTTCCAGCATGTGGAACCCTACATGAATGAATGTAGTGCAAATGAATAGATTCAGTCAAAAGAAATGCTTTTGAGGTGATATATCATTTTACCGGGACCCCAATACTCTAGAAGAGCAGCACGGCTCACATGCAGAAGGAGCCAAAATGAAAAGCAAGACCTTCTGCATCACACCCGTGCTGCTATCACATCCAGTGTGGTGCGGGCGTTAGTTTGGCAAATCCATGCTTGTACGACAAGCACAGATCCAATATTAATGTTGTATTAAATCCTTTTTTATTACTTTTGTTGCCCTGATGCATGAAGTCAGAGGATCGTATATTTATTTTCCTTTAGCAGTAGCTGTTTTTCATTCATCTGAATATGCCACTTTTTGAGTTTTCTGGCATATTATTGTGGAGTTCACACCACCTAAATATTTATTTCAGAAGCAATTTCCAAAGCAATAGCTCTGACCTTTCATCTATTCTCAGGTTTTTGATGAAGTCAGGGCAAATTAAAATCTATACTAATGACTTGTTCATGATAATTGATTTTAATATTACACCGCTTTCCTGCTTTACTTTATAATTATGCATATTTAGGTCACAATAATCACATTCTCTGTGTATTCTACTGACCTATGCAGCTCCGGGTGGAATTAGAAAATACATTCAGGATGAAACTAATAAACGTGTATTTTTCATATCCTGGATATTCAATGTTAGACAAACCAACAAATGTCTAGAGAGCACATATTATCTTAAATTACCTTAATAAATATTTTACTTCTGACCTCCTTGTTGGGGAGATACATTTAAAAATTTTAATTTACAAAAGCTTGGTGGTAAAGTTTGTGTTCCCCCACAGAAGACACAGCTCCTGAAGCTGCTGAAACTCCCTATCCCGTGCCCCATTGTGATGACATTACGGTGGCCAACATTTGCATAATACACGTCTAGAGGCCAGCTTGATAACAAAGCTAGGTAGGTTGAGGCCGGCATTGTCTACACGTGCTGACCAATCACCACAGAGTGCTTCTGCTGACCAATCAAAGCAGACATTATCTGGAGGGGGGCCTTAAAGAGACAGGAGCTAAAACCAAATTTAAGACAAAGGCTGAAAAGAGGAGCTGCAGCAATGGACGGAGGAGAGTGATGCATTTGCTGAACATTAGAGCGAGTAAACCTTATCAAGTACTATACTAAATTAAAAAACAATGAACCAAAATATAAGTATAATATGAGTTTTCTTTAAAATCCTGGAATGAAAGGCAAAGATGGCCATTAGCATAAAAAAGTTTTCACTGCCGTGAGCTTCTTGTTGCTTGAAAGAAGAAGTTACACTTCTGTTGACAAAGAGTGGGAGCAGCATTTCTTCCCACAGCTGATTCACTGCCGACACTTCAACTCTCCATGCACTTACAACATTGTCTGTCATGTTTATGTAAAGCACAGAGAAGTTGCAGTGGTAAACGCAGGACAAAAACTATTGAGCATTAAATACTGATGATACCTTTTCTGCTATTTGGTTTCCAGTCAGTAATAATTTTGTAATGAAGTCATTCGTTTCTGCAAAAATAGAGCAAATAGTAGTGGGATATCTATATAGCAACAACATTTTCCAAACGTCTACAAACACCACAAAAACATAATACAAGATTCAAATCCCAGACATACAGTCTCGATTTTGTATCATGTATGAAAGTAAAATGATAGAAAAGGTAATCAGACAAAGATGACTGTCGTCTCAGTGTGACAGATACGCTGCTTCATTGATGCAAACCCGGGATTTTCCACTCATTCTTCTTGTTTTTTCTCGACCACCAGCAGTTTTGAACATCATTACATCTTATTCATTCGTCTCTGTTCTGGATCCAAAGCTCATTTAAGTCTCCTAGAGCTGCTATCGTACAGCGATATCAACAGACACGGACATAAGACCAGCATCAGCTGAGGAACATTTTGCTACACTACATTACTCTGGTCTTTAGTACCAGGCGAGTTCACACCGCTCAACATTATAGCCAGCAACAATCCACAGATCGAAGAGAGAAAAGACACAGTGGTGTATTTTGTGCTACTGTGAGGCATGCAGGAGGAGGAAGTGATAAATCGCTCTTGGCTAAGATCTCTCAACAAAACTCACTGTGCTGTAGGTTGAACAACAGATGGGATGGATAGAAAAAAAAGGTACAAGAGACAAAGACAGAAGAAGAAGAAGAAGAAGGGGGGTTGAGAAGAAAATCAGGAAGGAAATTAAACAAAGTGGTTAGTTTTGCATTCTCAGAATATGAAGGATACTGGCTCAGATTCTATTAAAGCCTTTACAAGACTCAGTAATATTTATGATATGTGCGCCCTCACTTTCAAATAGTCGTATATCCATGCAGCTCAGCATCTTTTGAAAGAAGGTTTGTTTTGGACGACTCTGAAGGACATGACTTGCATCCACTGCCAACATTTTGTACGAATGCAAGAGCAGGTTTTCCCTCTATGCAGCAATGCAGAAAGTACGGCTGTGGCACGTGTAGGGTTGTGTTAATCAACAGCTACTGCACACGTTGAACATGCTATACAGACATTATATCTATCAGCATTTATGTGAGGATCCTGGTCGTTATTGTGGTGAAATAAAAGCTTTTCTATAGAGATAATGTAAGTAGACATCAGGAAATACGACTTTAAGTATCTGGGGAGTGAGTAATGATGCTGGTGTGTTGGGTTGCATAGAAAAACATTTAGTGTTTTGACATGCCTCACACAGCACTTGTGTTGCCATAGCTGACCCCAAACCCCGAAGCATAATGATCCTTACTCAACCTTAATCAAGTTTTTTTAGTTGCATAACTTTAACAATAACTTTAAAAAACCCTCCAGTGCTCATACAAATTCACAAAAACTCATCAAGTCAGTCACCTTAGCTGCTTTCAGAACGCATATCTCTGGATGAAAAAGAGGTGCCGACGCAGAAGAAGATAGATCCGGAGCTTTCGGTGATACGGGCCAGTGCTGGTGTTAATGTGCCGTAAACAAAAAACATTTTGAACACTTTTCTTCCTGCCTCTTCCCGCTGCACCAGCCCTCACCTGAGCACTTCAGAGATGTCTGTGTTGTTGTGCACGCGTCTGAGCGGAGAATTTCCTGCTGCCTTCTTCATAAGTGAAAGGAAAAACTCTGGACAAACTCTGGACCCAATTGTCTGGACATTTTCCCGGAGTTTATTTCCGAAAATGTCTCTAAACATTCTCAAAAGTTCATCTGCTCCTCCGTAACTGAAAAACTCTTTTAAAATGTCAATAACGATCCTTAGAATCCTCACAAAACTGTTTCAGCTGCATATTGGACCTTGGTTGGCCTCCAAAGCCACAGAAACATGCACATATGTTCGAGTGTTAACCTCAGATTTAAGAGGAGCACAGGCAAAATTTCCCCTGAACCAACCAATTAGCACAATTCCTAATTAACAGGACATTTCTCACGATTGGTTATTTGACATGGTACCCTTTATATTCTCACTTCTGCTCTGAAAGATGTTCAGACTTGTAACTGTAACTGTGGTTTCTTGACCTTTTTTTTTAGCGCCGACAGTTACAAGATTCTAGGAATATCATTAATAGCCCAAGTTGCCTGATGCTTTTTTCCAACTTTCTTATTTTTCAGAAGGTTAATATTTTAAATTCAGTTTGAAAATCAAGATAATATGTTAAGTTGATAATGGAACATTCCAGGTACCATTATTTCTGAATCTCATATTTGGTGATTGAAGGTAATTGTCCGTTGAAGTTATGTTTCCATGCATAAAAAGAACACTTGACGATATAGCCGTGCTTCTGTCACTTGCTTCTCCGTCTATAAGAGGTTTTATGATTGGCAAACAACTCATTTTGTTCTCCAGTTCGTGACCACTACTTTAAGGGAGATGGTCCATATTAACGTAGCCTATCCCACCACCCTCTGACGGCGTTACGCAGGCCAAGTTTATTCAAGCTAGGTGATGGAAACTTGTCTAATTTGCCATTTATGTGACATTTCAGAAGTTTGCATCAAATTTGCTGGGCTCTTGTATGGAAACATGGCTTGTGACCTTCTAGGGGACGCTCGTGTACAGCAGACCTCGCCAGGAAAACTGTGAAAAGCCAAGAGAGAGTCGTGAAGGAGAAACGAGTCCCTGTAAGTGAGAGTGACGCTGATGAACATGTACAGAGAACATGTAGAGGAACGCGCTGACAGACAGACAGCATTACTGAGCCCTTCAGCGTCCATGAAGGAGACGTAACTAATGGGCCTGTCAGGCTGCGGTCAGCCGTCCTAATCAGCACTCAGACAAACAGCGTCTGCTCACAGTCTGCCGTGCACCACACACTGCTTTAAACATCCAGCTTCCATAGGCTTACAGAGCTTTGTCCGATACTGCTGCAGATAACGCGCGTGTGTGTTTGCATGTCTGGTTACGTTGGTGGGTTGGATGCAGCAGGATAAAGCCGAATGAAGGGCCTCACCCAGCAGGCTTAAATCTCAAAGCCTGCAAGGGTAAAAAGGATAGAGGGGCAGGGAAATGCTGCAGATGTATCGTCCCATGAAAGCAATGTTGAACTTTAGGTTGTGCAGTTTCCTGGACATTTTCCATCTTCCTTATCCTCTGATCCATGGCTGAGTAAGGGGAATAATATTTTGTCTGCGACCCATTCAGCCATGCATGGCAAAATGGGTCTCAAAATCTCACTCACAACACATTTATTTGAAAAAGCCACTGTATCAGCCTTTATCACATAGTTTTTTTGTGGATACGCCAGACGGCTGGTGGAAAATTGTGATATATCTGATCATTTTTCTTTAACTTATGGCAATTTTTTTCAGTTGTTTTGTAGACATTAAAGAAGTCATGAAAGCAGGTGGACGGACACATAGTTATAACAAAGGTACAGCAATCTAATATATATTCAACACCAGTTAGAAAATAGGACACCACCGCCGCTACAGTTAAACTTCAATCTGAGAAGGACACTTGTGTTGTTCCAAAAATAGAATTTTCCTCTAGGAAACTGTAATGAGAGCAACCACATTCGTACAGCAACAAGGATGAAATACAATATGTGGAGCTCGCAGCGGAAATAACTCAGCGACGGTAGATGTGAATTGAAGCAGAGTGTACCTGTGACAGTGTTGAGGGTCGACTGAACATTATATAAAAAAAAACACGTAAATCAATACCAATTAACCAAATACAATTTGGAAACAATTTCTATTGAATACTCACAGGCGCTTACAGTCTAACAGGTGCATTGTATATGAGTTAACTTTTATGATCTAATTAAATTATGTTTATCATCTTTATAAAGGTTTTTTTTTCTCAGGATGTAGGTGGGGGCGGCCTAACAAGCCGCCACTGTGCAGAAGATAGTAACTTGTTCGCACAAAAAAGAAAAATCTCATCTTTTGGGACTTCTGTGGCTCCGTAAAAACTCATGTATAATCTATGTTTTTTATCCCATTTAGATCTAAATGTAGATTTTAGCCTCTTACAAATTGGTATTGACACATTTTGTTATTATGCTTTCAGGATAATCCTGGTTGTATAAGTGGGGGACATGTTTTATCAGTCCAAAGAAGCAAATAAATTGTCATGACACTAGTCATTTGTTTCTATAACAATAGAAAATATAATATAATGGTGGACTAACACGTCTTCCGTGGAGCTCTGGTGGTAAACATGCAAGGCACAGTCACATGTAGACACATATAGCAACTACATGTCATCTCTGACAAATATAATTGCGACTGTCAAAGAGAGTAGATGCAGAATGTTGTGAGAGTTTAGGACAAACTATTATTTTTTGAAGAAAAAGACAAGCCAGATATAATAACAATAACAATATATATAATAAAACATAACATTACAGTACATGTTTGGAAGTTGGAGTCAAGTTTCATATGATAAAGTAATTGCTGCCTTTGCAAACCCATGTATTGCACTACCAAAGGTGAGGACTGTGAGCGTATTGTTTCGGCTAAAACAAGTCGTCAGTTGCAAGATCATTATCATCACTATCATCTGCCATCAGATGCCTCAAAGAGAAGCTGTTCTCGTCATCATATTATAGGTTAGTGTCATATATGTGCTCAATTATTCAGTATACACCTTTCTGAAGTGATGAATACTCCAGGACTCCATGACATCTCTGCAGCCACAGGCACAACTGAACATAAACAAGACCTCACCACACCCAACAACATCAATATAAGTATCTCTTTACATATTATGTAGGACTTCAACACTAAATACTCAGGACTGTGTGAAGACGTTTTGATCTATTGACTGACAGTGGCCATAAGCGGAAAATTAAGGGAAATGAGAGCTGCTTTACAAGTACAGGTGGCCCAGCGCTCAGCTCAGGGATCATTAAGCATATGTGGCCTGCAGAAAACTCACTGGATCTCCTGATGGTGTGAGACGCATCATTCTGCAGAGACTAAACATGGAATTTTACACTGCATGACTGTGTCTACATAGTTACTTAACTTGTCTGACCGTTGTAGTAAGTCTTATTATATTTTATTCATTCTCATACAGAGGGCATCGATAACACATCCATTTACAGCCCATTGATTTCAAGCTATCTGACTTTTCTCACTACAGTTTTGAATAATACAGCTGTAAAGGTTTTAAGACAGATGCACTATTGTAACTGCTATTCAATGCAAAGTATACAGTCTTCTCTCGTAAACAGATGAGTAATTAAGAGTAAACGATTGAGCAAATTACTATAATCTCTTTATTCTGCTTCATTCTTTCCCCATTACTAAGTCCTTAATTGGAGGTTCGTGATAAATTTCAGGTTAATGAGCGGTTGCAACAGTAAATTAGCAATTAGTCAATTGATATGGCAGGGAAATGCGTTTTGCCCTGTGGGTTGAGGAGCAGGTCAGCCAGTCAGCACAGGGGGATTGAGCGACGGCCTTGTTGTGAATGACGACCTGTCTGAACACCAGTTATTTTTATCTCAGTATCTGTAAGAGGTGAATGTAAAGGGTCAATTCCGGGCAGTTGCATACATTTTTGTTCATGAATGCATTAAGTTTACTGGGAGTTGATGCTGATTGTCACGTTGAAGTGGTTGATGGTGCTGCTGACACGGATTCACGGGAGTAAAGTGTTGTTACACTTTAGAGCGTACACACGGTAATGCATATCCTCCCCCACTACAGACTGACACACACACACACACACACACACACACACACACAACTTCTCTCTCTGTCAGTCTTTTCAACTTACCACTTTCTCACTGCCTTTCACACACAAACACAGTGACAAAAAAAGAAAAACCCTCTTCCCTTGCGTTTCTGCACATATGCTCCATGCAGAAGCAGTCACACCAGATTGCAGTGTGGCTTTGCAGCCAAGGGAAAGATGCACACTTCTTTTCTTTTTACAATTTGCTTGAGCTGGATAGGGACCCGAGCGGCGCCCTGCTGCCACAAATTATCAGGTACAAACTGTGAGGATGCTGAGGAAGGTGTCATTTCAGACAGGCACGCATGTAGGCACGTGTGCAGGGAAACGCTGCACGGCACATCTGAGGAGATTTGCCCGTCACACAGATTTGTTTAAGCGCCCCGATGTGTTCCATTTTGCAGGTTTAGAGTTTAGACTGTATCACAGAGACAGACACACAGCACACCCAGCGTTTTGTTTATGTATGTCTCATTCCGTTTCCTCTTTGCTGCCTCTAATTCTGTTTATCATTTGTCTCATCTACACACAGCAGGCGCAATCCCTCTTGAACCCCCCCCCCTTTTTTAATGCAGTTTTCCATCACAATGCTCTCCTATTTTCTAAGCAACTGTCTGCTTTGATTTCTGACACCTCAGATCAGCAGGAGCTAATGATTGCAGTCCATAAGCATGTAATGTTCATCTCGGCCAAGGTTAGGTTTGGTTTTCCCTGCTTTTGTATGCTGAACAGCGGAGCATGTACATTGATAACGCTTGCAGCAGCCATGTCATTGATCCACTATCACCATCTAGTGGCTAAATAGGGTACTTGTAAATTGCTGAAGGAAGTGGAGTCAGAGATGGATATAACCTTTTATCGCACACAGGATGGAAGCGAGGGGGATTCATGCTGGGAAACACAGGAGCCAAAGAGGTGTCAAGTCTGACATTCAGTTTAAAAGGATCTTTTTTTAAAAATGGTGCTGATTGTGTCAAGGGCTAAAATCATGCACTTAGAAGATGAAATGATTTAATGAGTCACCAGTTCGCGAAGAAGTCTGATGAAAGTGTTATAATGGCCAGGATCTGCCGGTCTATAAGAGGCAGGAAATGAAGGCTTTCACACCAAACCACTGTGATATTTTAACAACCAACAATATCTGAAGATTTCATGCTTAAGCCCCCGTGTCTTTCTTTTCTTCTCGTCTCTTATCGTCCATGATCATTTATAGACTTGAAAATAAAGTTTGGTAAAGAGGAGAAGTGACTTGAGACAGTCAGTGGCAGAGTTATCTCTCACTGGAGAGAGTGGGAGGAATGGGTGGATGTAGATGTATCGTATGATCTTGAACAGCTCAGAGTTCCATCTGTTGTGTATTAAAGAGATGATGAGTCATTCCGCTTGGTAAAGCTTGGGTCAAAGCAGCCCCAAATCCCCCAGCCTCAGACACACAAACACACACACACACACAGACACGCACACACACACACACACACACACACACACACACACACACACACACACACACACACACACACACACACACACGGATAAACTCTCATACTCAAACATGCTCATACTGAATGTTTTCCATCATGCATTTGTCCTATGTCTACAATTTAGTCAAGCCTATTAGGGCTCAGGCTGTAGCAGAGATTGGTTTCTATAGATCATGCCTGAGCCCTATGTTGGGAGAAATATCTTAAAACATTAACCCTCACCACACTGGAAAGTGTGCTATTGTCGGACTCACGATAACATCCAGAGATTTATGTTGTCTTTTTTTTTCATTCATTCATTGCATTCTTCTGTTTTGACCTGGTGCCTCCATTACCCAGCATGCAACTCGACTACTGAAAGCTCTGGCCAAAAGTTGGGTGTGTTATACCAGTAGCTGCTTTTTGGGTCTTGAGCAAGTAAACTCAATAAATAATGAAGAGTATAATCACCTATTTCTACATTCACACCCGGTTTTATTCAATTTCAAACTTGTAAATTTCTAGTGTCATCACTATAGAGTCAAGACCTTCACAACTCGGCCTGGAGCCACAAAAGATTTCAACATGTATTCTTTATTTTTAAATAATGGCTAATTCCAATAGTTATTATTATTATTATTATTATTATTATTATTATATAATTCCAGGAGTTAATAACAAACCATGCCATTTTACAATTATGTTGCTTGGACAAAGACAATAAGCAATGTTATCATTCTTCGCAGTTGAATTACTGATGAACTGTTGATTACTTGATGAATCTATATCCAATATTCTGACTTCTTTTTAAAGGCTTGGACAAGGTAGATGCTGACTTCGTCTCCCTGCTCTGTGCTTGGCAGTTTGCTTACTTTAAGTTCTTCAAAACAAATGGTTTCTGGAAAGAAAACCTGCTGCTGAAAAGATTGAAACAATTAGCATTAGAAAACAAGATTAATAAGCTCCATAAGGCTGAACGCAAGTGCAAAGGTGATGATACTCGAATGACACATTATACGTAATCGTACAAAATGTGAAAAACACATAAATATTGATAAGTGGAGTATTAATCTTTACTTAAACCATAAGCTAGCTTCAAGGCTAAAGCTATGATGTAACCATAAATCAACCCTTTGAAGAAATAAGGACTTACCCAAATGCTTTCCAGCACTTCAACAGAAATGTTTACATAAGCATAAAATGATCACACCCTCACAAGCACATAGGCTCACGACGGTAATCTTTTAAGGTCTAACCCTCGTGGTCAGGAATGAATGAAATTAGGAAGCAAATATTAGATCAAAAACGTTATTTTTGGAAGGAGGAAGCAGAGAGGACGATATGGCGCTTCTTTTTCTCTATTTTGTACCGTCATCACTTTCCTTTGTGAAGTGTCTGACTGTCAAACTCAGATTACATTTAATGAGCTTTGGGAGTGCGTGTGCGTGCCCCATTTCCTTAAAATGTATTATCTTCAAAGCAATATACCGCTAGTAATTTGGCTTCCCTAAACACAGATGGGTTGAAGTGGACAGCAGTTTAAATGCTTTAAATGATCAGTGTGGGAATGCACCTCTCAGACTTTAAGTTCCTGAGCGACACACGACAGCAGCTTGGTTAAACTTACAGGTAAAGGCAAATGCTGATGATCAGGCAGCGCTGAAGTGAAGAGTCTTAAACGATCTGGCCATTCAGGAATAAAAAAGCCACTTGTCTCCAATATCATTATCTTTGGGAAAGTTGTGCACCGATACTTTTGGCTTCCTGACCTGACACACAATGTTTCCCGGACATTTTTTTCTGCCCTGCAGCTTTCTAGCTCAGAGATGGGATGATTAAAACAGCAAATAAAAAAAGCTGGGATCCTGGAGGGCCGGGCTGGGCTCATGGCTGAGGGCAGTGACGGGCCCACTTTCTGAATAGTGTCTGTGGAATAAGAATTTTCGCTGTATATAGCATCTACCACAGACCTGTTTTATAATAAAAGGAGTCACAGGAATCTTACTTTCTACAATATTGGAAGATCATAGCTGAAGAAAGACAGAAGAAAAGACGGGGAAATGAAAATTTGAGGAGCAGGAGTTAGAGTGGTATTGGGAATACAAAGGCAGTGTCAGAAAATGTGGGAGAATAGAGATTGGTTGCAGGGCTTGTTTTATTAGGGAGATGCAGAGCAAGCATATTACAGCTTTCCTCCCTAACACCTTCCACAAGTGTATCAGCATGGCAAAAAAAAAGTGTGATTGTGCCTCTTCGTATGAGAGAGAGAGGGATCAGAAGGAGGAGGTGCAGCACAAAGAGACACAGGCTGAGAATGACAAAAGGAGAAAAATGTTAGATGAGGTTAAAAGACGAGCGTGTTGCTCTCTTGTTTTCATGACATGCAGCTTGAATATCAGAATCCATAGTTCACCTTGGGAAGATAAGTGATTTGGAGACGTCCGTACCCAGCTTTGTCCTTCAGCGCGTCACATTACACTTCTCACCTTCATGTATAAGATTTGTGCTTCTGCACACTTGTGAAGATCATTGAGTCAGTTAAGCACCCACAGGCCACTTATCATGTGATGGTATTGTAAATCAGCCTGTCAGGAAACGAGTAAACACTCATTCGGCAGAGACTGACCCCAGGAGCTCCTCAGAACGGATCTAAAGTGAGTCTTGATGTCAGTGGCTCCCTAATTGGCACAAAGGCTTTTCACTGAATGTTCTCGGGGCCATTTCCACTCCATGTTGAAGGGTACAACAGTCGCGTTGTGTGCAAATAAACAGTAGCTGTGTCAATTTATGAGAAATTTACTAACAAAAGAAATAACTTGTGTGGTATTAGTGGATGTTGTTAACAAGTAACAATGCCAGAGTGGTGTCATGTTTTTCTGTCTTTCTAAAGTACAGAAAAGTGGTACTTTTCTTTTGAACCTGGTTTGAAATGGTGACTATGTTAGGGGTTGATTAGAAGCCAGCACGTGTTCCAGGAAAACAGTTTTCAGACATGATCTGGGGAGGAACTCCTGGGGAATTGGGTCTGGACTTTCTCTGCAGTTTGCCTCTCCCACGTGAACAACGCAACAGGAGGTTCTCTGCTCAGACGCGTTCACAACAGCAACAATTCTCCACAGGATTCAGGTGAGGGGTGGCGCAGCAGACAGAGGCAGCACATAACGTATTAATTCTGCTGCTGTGATCATGTGTTTTTATGAACATCACATCGATCACCTTCTACGTGTCTGGCACCGCTTTTTCATCCGGAGAAGTTTCTTTTTTTCTTTTTTTTTCTTTTTTGCACCTAAGATGGGTCATCAACCTCCTGCTCACAGTGAATCCTGCAGAGGATCTCCTGCTGTGTTCTCTCATATACTTCATACTAGTGGGCCAGACGGAGAAAGTCCACAGGAACTCTGGAGGACCTCTGGAGCTCGGTGCCTGTCTGAAAGCAGCTTAAGGCTCTCCTTTAGAAAACTGTAAAACATAAACAGGACAAACACCAATTATATGAGTGTTAAAAGCAAGAAACTATGGCCACAAGTTTCAACCACCGGAAAAGCTGACGCTAAAAGGCCGAGTAACAGTAACAAAACGTGCTAATGTTCATTATAATACCAAAGAAGTTGTATGTTTATTTTCAAATATTAAAGCTGCAGACTGTATGTTTTTGAAAAAGAGTGGGAGAGAGAGAGAGTGTGTGAGAATTTGGATGAGTTCTTTCCTGCACTTCAAAACTGTCTCTAAAGCCTCTTCCCCTGTACCATAGAGCAGGCTGCAGTGCAGTAATCATTATAACCAAAACACGCTTATATTGGCTTATGCTGTTTATTTTGCATGAGCAGTGATTGACACTTGGTTAGACACTCCTCCTGGTTTTGATTGCTGGTTTAAAAACAGGGTTTTCTAAGGTTACCTGCCTCCTGTACTAAAGTCAGATTTGAGCAAATATGATAAAAAGTTATTTTTGGGCTTAGGGTTATTTTTTTTGCTTAATTGTTTTGGCATTAGCACTGGATCAAATCCTTTAAGTCTTCTTGTCTTTACTTAAAGGGGGAAAAAGTAAGCAAATTAATGTGGCTTTTTTTTTGAGAAATTTGTATAATAGTGTAAATCTAAGCTATATTCTGCACGTAGCCCCTAGAGTTACAGTTATAATTTGAAGTTAATTGGAGAGGACGTAGTGCTACAATATGCTGTGTATGTTTGGCCATCAGGCGTCTTCAGTGCCATCAGGCGTCTTTAGGGCTGTTTGCTCAGTTTAATGTCCCCTGTGGTCCCAGCTGACACTGAACGCTGCCGAACTAAAACAAAACTTAACTGAACTAATCACTGCCAATCTCCTTTGCCCTAAAAGGTACCCAGCTGTCTTAATATGACTGCCACACATAATAACCATCTGCCAGGAGGTGGCAAGTGAAGATGGAATGATGAGAGGTGATTAGTGGGAAGTGAGTCAGTCTGACAAGGATATATTAAACTCTGGCTGGGTGGGGGGGCAATGACATGCTTGGCAACATTCAGATGAATAAGTCCAGGAATGCAAAAGTTTTGTGAACATGCATGGAATCACTCACGTCATCAACCAACTAGCAGCAAGATATTTTCCTTAAAGGTTCAACGTGTAGAATCTAGTGGTGAAGTTGCATGTTGCAGCTGAACACCCCTCACCTCACCATCCGCTGCCAAACATGAGAGAGAACCTGTAGCCTTCAGTTGTCATAAAAACTCACAAGGTGTTTAGTTTGTCCAGTCTGGGCTACTGTAGAAAACATGGCTGCCTCCATAGAGAGGACCCGCTCCCGATGTAAAGTATTTCAAAATAAAGGGCCCATTCTAGGGTAAAGTTAAAGGTAAAAAATTAGTACAATTTGGATGATCACACACAAGTAAAAACATCACCAGTGTTATTTTATGTTTGTGCCAATAGATCCCTTTCACCTAAATCTCACACACTGAACCTTTAAACTTTTTTTTGTTCTTTATCGCTCTGCATCTCATTGATTGACTTCTCCCCACCCACACACTACAAACAAAAGCTTGAGCCTTTGAGCACATGACGCTGTGGCCTGCAGAGTGGGCCCTGCACAGAGATTTAGTTAATCTCACACACATCAAGCGCACACGCCTCTCAAGGGTCAAAATGTATGAATGTATAGAGCTTAGTTTCACTCTGCCTTGATGTGACTCTGCCCTCAATTAGACCTCCTTTACCTCCACGCACCTCTCACTGGTACGGCACCATCTGTCCAGTGGTCTCAGTGACACCGACAGTGATCACAGGGCCTTGAGGCTTAATGCTAACATTGTCAAGGGCATGTTCAGACAAGATGCCCTCACACATGAGAAGAGAGCCACATCTAACATGGGGGGGTGCGTATGAACAATATTGTTGAACCAGGAATCTTCAGATTTTATTTATTTATTTGGTTTACAGTCCATTACTTTTTCTGGAGGGAGTTTTGACATCAAAGAGGAATTTTATTCAGTACATTCATCTGACCGTTGTGTTTCCCAGATTGGGTTTCTGCTTTTCTACTTTTTTTGTTCACTGTAATATACCGTACTATACTGCGTTTTATTTTAAACAAAGAATTGTATTTTAATTGTATTTTCCTCGTTCCTCTTGTTTGAATTATGTTATTGACTCTGTGATTTGGGTTGTGCAGTGGTTAGCACTGTTGCCTCACAGTGAGAAGGTCCCTGAAGGTTGAGTCTCGGTCTGTCTGTGTTTGCATGTTCTGCCCTTGTCTGCGTGGGTTTTCTCCAGGCGATACACTGGCGACATTTTTGAGGGTGCGCCACTTCACTTGCCCAATCTCTGCTGGGATTGGCTCCAGTTCCCCCTGCGACCCTTGAAAAGTTTAAGCAGTATAGATGATGAATGGATTGATTGACTTTGTGATTTTTTCAAGGTCTTGGCAGGATTTTTTCCCCATTAATTCATCCCCAAACGACCCAATTCACCTCATCTTGAGAGAAACAAAACAACTGGATGACTTCATAATCATCCAATCTCCTTTCTGCTTTGACAAAAACCCGATCACCCTTTGTTCAGCCAAATTAAAATCACTGTATACTTGTCAATCATGACTATACTGTGAAAAGCTGTGATACTTAATGAGTCAAGAGGAATTAGACAAACTGAAGTGTGTGTGAATATTTTAGGGATGTGTGGGAGATGAGGTATAATCAACAAGGTGATAATTACTGACACACCCCCACAAACGCTAACGCCAATATTGTGACTACGCCACTTGCGTTCTTAATCTCTTTTTAATGAGAAGTCAGTAACACTTACACTCACACACACACACACACACACACACACACACACACACACACACACACACACACACAAATATGTATGCATGTACATATTCAAACAGAGACACTGCGGCAGTCCACTCCGCTGCTGTCTGACTGGCTTCTGTATTTGCTGCAGGTAGTTGTATTGTTATGTTATTTTCATAACAATACAGACAGAGATGAGTTTTTCTGTTTGTCTTCTTAATGCCAAAGTGAATAACAGGGGCTGGTTTGGCTGTGGGAGGGTGTTTGATGTATGAATGTTTGTGTCCATCCAAAATTTCATAAATAGAATATCCTTTGTTTAGATTCATCTGCTTTTGATGGGATGTGAATCAAATAACATATTAAACATGCAGACATACATCGGTTACACTGAGCAACAAGAGAATACATTCGGGGAGGAGAACGATTACAATTTCACACACCACAAGTTACATTAAAAGGAAACAGTAATGCAGCAGAGGCAGAGGCATTAGACATATTAGGGAAAAAATGACTTTGCCGTCGTTACTGTGCACGTGTGGCAGTCCCTGAGCACGCGTGCAATCTTTTTCCCATCATCCCAAGGCTCACAAACCTGAATTGTATTCCATCACAGGCAGCTTGCACAACAAGACTATTCCCTAATTGGTGCTTGAGCTTTTAAATTGCCTGTGTTTGCTCACAGCCAAGAAGTCTCCCAAAATGGTAATCTGAACACCCCCCACCCCCACCTCCTTTAAAAAAAAAAAATAAGAAGAAAAATGAATCCAAAGTTGTGCATTAAGCATTAACTCTCCCTGGCTTCACTTGGAAATAAAAAAGTTACTCTGTCGGAGACGACATAACATTTTATGGGGAATAATTGATTCACATATTTACATAATACATAAGTTAAATACAACAAACTTGAAAAAAAGTTAACTTTTAATGGGTCTGCTGCACACAAAACTCTGTATAATCACCCATCAAGCTCTACGCCCCACCACTTGTCACTCATCTTGATGAGCTGTCTGGCATCTAATGATACAAATCTGGAGGTACCAAGCATTCAAATGGAAAACAGACAATCTGCTCCAGAACAAAGCAACTCAGGATTTCAACACCTTCCTGTGTCTTCACTTTTAGCTTGGCTAGTATCACTTGTATGTATTTTCAGAATATCACAGGTCATCACAAATGTATGTCCCACAAGGTTCAATCCTAGATCCTATTCTCTTTTCAAAGTAATTTAGAAGCAAAGGCCTACCACTGCTGTGAAAACTGTTTGACTTTTTTTTTCATAGTTTTCTGAGTTTTAAGTCTTGTAATTTGCATTAAAGGACCAACATATGGTCATTTCATGAAGCAAATCTCTAACATCCTTTTACAACCTGTAGATCTCCCTCTGCATCAGGTCAAAGGGAGCCCATCTGTTTCACACGAGTATAGAGTGGTTTAATATTCTAGATCCCCAACGTAAGGTAGAGCTGCCACTGTAAGTGTTCTTGACTCAGCTATATGAGCAATAAAATAGACAAAGATTCTTTAAAGAAATACTGCCATTCAAAGAAGTGACGTGTGAACATTTAAGCAGTGTTTTATTGTTTAACTGGTCAAGATGATACTATTTAATCTGAATTTTACGGACCGTTATGTTCAACATTCCATATTTTTTGCTGACCTGCCACTGCTGCTCAATGGGGAAACACAAAGAGGGAATTAATAGAGCATCTATCTTTTGCTTAAAAAGGTTCCATGTGACCAAAAGGTTGAATTCCTGCTCACCGTCAGCACTGAGCTACAGTTTGGTCAGGCATCAGAGGCCTGACAAAATTCCATGTGGAGGAAATCAACCTTTTCTTTTGCATTACTTAATTTTCCTATGCATGACATAACCTTTAGTTGGAGTGAAAATACAAAAATAAAATACCAGAAAAAAGTACCATGAACTATAACATCTGGACTTTGCAGCACTTACAGGTTCACTGTAAGATTTAGGTGAAAGGGATCTATTGGCAGAAATTGAATATAAAATAATTGTAGTGATGTTTTCACTAATGTGTTTCATCTAAATTGTACGAATTGTTGTTTTCTTTACCATAGAATGGACCCTATATATGTAAATTATTTATATCTAAATCTCTACGGAGGCTTCCATGTTTTTTACAGTAGCCCAGACTGGACAAACTAAACTCCTTTTGAGTTTTTATGACAACTGAAGGCTACCACAGGTTCTCTTATGCTTAGACTGGGAGGGAGAGGTGAGGGGTATTCAGCTGCAACATGCAACTTCACCACCAGATGTCACTAAATTCTACACCCTGAACCTTTAAATTAAGTACTATTTTTACTGTGAGAAAGAGGCTACCCTGGTATTGTCTTCCTTTGTTATCTTTTAATTGTCTTTTATCAATATTATTCAAGTTTCATAACCTGCAGGCAAGACAACTCATTGAGGTCAGCGACCGCAGCTGGAGTAACAGCAATAATGACGAAAGGCACATTATTACAATGTTTCATTGTTGAGCAGCGAACCCTCCAGTTCCCCGTGTTTGCTGGAGAGCAAAACGAGCTCTTTGTAGCCGTGGCCCAGATATTTACACGCTCGCTCGTGTATTCTGCCTGGGATGTCGAAAAGTTAAAAAGACTCCAGAAGAGGGATGTGGGAACGCAGTAATGCTTTGTAGTTTTGCCGTGTGGCTAAAGGGGAAAGAAGTATTCTGTTGGTTCAGCTGTTTTCATTCCTACGCTCCCTTATCTCATTAGTGGCAGCATGTGACCTCAGTGTTTAGTGTACATACAGTATGTGCAGTGGGGTTCAACAGGCTCACACCACTTCCCTGTGTTCTTGTGGACTTCACAAAAACTTCTTTAGTTTTTAAAAGTTTATTTAATGATTTCTACATGGCTCAATTAACCAGTCCCTCACCATCTGTCCTTTCAGGGAACTCGCCTTCAGAGGAGTCAGAAGAGCGTGACAAGGAGCCCAGGACGCTGACCTATCCTGCATATGTCGCCAGCCTGCTGGACACAGGTGCAAAGCGGATGGCAGCCGGTGTCCGGATGGACTGTACCAGCCAGGGCCAATGCCCCCGCTCGTGCCACCTCTGCCACATGAGCCCGAGGGCGGCACAGGGGCGGCAGCAGTCTGAGCCCGTTCTGCTGCAGATTACGAAGTCTGCACCCATCTACGAATTAGTGTCCAACAATGAGACATACCAGGTGCGTACTGTGGTTTTTGTCATTATCATTAAGGTACATATGAGCTCTGACTGTCTAATGTCTGGAAAAACAGTCCTCACTGCACACATTATATAATCTTTCTCACACCCACAAAAAATGTGCTTCATCTTCTCTCATCCTCTTGAAGGGATAATCTCACTAAAGCTTTCATGTGTTTGATTAAAGGAAGCTCTTATTATCCTATGTCCTTGTCCCCCTTTGTTCAGTAAAATGAATGTTCCACTTTGATTTGAACAAAGTCAACTTTTTCCCCATTTGCTCATCCAAGATGCCTTAATGTGCGAGGACAGCGGCTAATAATGGCAAAAAATGAATCCAGGCGTGTTTATGGGGATGTGATCATGGAACCACAGTGGATCAATAGGCCTCCTGCCACGAAACACCATGTGGCTTGTGGCTGTACGGAAAGTGAAGGATCCATCGGGCCTGAAAAGCTCATGGGCGCATTTTAAAACTGGTTACAGAAACCTGGGATTTACACGGGGAGGTTTTTGTCTTTTCCAATATCAAACCCTCCTCTGCCGGCAGCATGCTGTGCCTTAATCTGCTGTACTATGCTGAGGCTTATTTGACTTTATCGATACTGTCTGTCGAAGCTGCTTCTGGTCCTCCAGAAGAGAGGTCGATACGATGCCGTCCACACCCCCCACCCCCCACCCCAGGGTGCCAGGCTTTCATCGTGAAGCACAGGCAGACAAATACAGCCGCGGTTATTGACAGGAGCTGTTTGGAGGTTGCTGATGCTTAACTGTGCAGCTACTTGTGTCGACACGATGCACAGGCAACGTTTTGAATTCATTTGTGTACGCTTACCAGGACCACTATTACAAGGGGTGTGCATCTACAGTGTATATCTCTGGCAGATCAAAATGCACGCCACATGCAAATTAAAAAATTGGATGCAAAAAAAATAAAAGGGACTGCCCAGCTGTGCAGCTCAGCACAACAGATGATCTCACTTCCAAAATACACTAAAACAACTTAAACACTTGATGCACATTACCTCTGGTGCCAGAACACTGAATAGGTAGAACACCAATATTTCGCTATTGAACTTATTCTGAACAAGACATTTATTTGATTATGGCGTTTACATGATTTGCTAATATTCATATTCCCGTTTACATGTTACAGAGCACAGTCTGATTATGACTCACTTCATTACGTCCACTAATCCTTTATGTTCCACGTTATTCCGCCAGTTTGAAAAGCCCAACCTGAAATGGTTTAATATGTCATCCTAACATATACTATTTTGAGTTTTTTTGTTTCTAATTTTGCCACAGCTGCAACTCCTTTTTTTTTCATCTTGTTTACACCCGGGGAATGTGTCTTCAAAATGCTGTGAAAACCCCAACAGGACATTATCATGTAAAACATATTGCCCCTGAGGTCGAAATACTCCATGTCTCAATTCGATTATGCCAGTTCTGATTATGACCGCATTCGGGTTAAGAGAATCAGGAAATGCTGTTCACAAGGCAGCGTCTTATTCAGACTATTGTTCTCCAACAGTATCACTTTGTCGCCAAGAGCACAATGACCTTAAAACAGTAACAGCATGTAGCAAATGTCAGTCAAATTTATAGCAATTCATTGTTATGTTATAGGTTTACAATGTTCATTAAACACGTTTACTGTTGTATGTAAACTTGTGCGACACACACACACACACACACAGACACACACACACACAGACACACACTGGAGGCACAGAAACAGCTGTATCTATTTTCAACGTTATTTTAGGACACTGGTGGTTGTGAATCAATTTACCCGTGTCTGTGATTTGTGTAACGTCTCATATTTACATCCCCAAGAGCACAACTGGCCTGTATGTCCTGTATGTTCTACTGAAAAAAAATACATACATAAACCCTTCATCTCCTTACATCCTTTTGTAGTGTAGCTCTAAAGATGTTTTGAATGCAAATCACCATACTCAATAGGAAATAGAAACACGTTTCATGTTGCATGTTGTTCCCCTTTATCTCTTTCTATCCCTTCATCCTCACATGTACCTATATAATATACACGATATAAAGTTCCCAAAATAATATGAAATAAAACACATGGAATGAGGGAATTAATTGAGAAGTTACTCTTCACGTATGAATAATATAGGTTTTCCTCATCTCTCTCTCTCTCTCTCTGCACAGTCTCTTCAGGAGGCAATGATGAGCATGCTGTGGTGTTCAGGGAAGGGCAACGTTATCGATGACTGGTGTCGCTGTGATTCCAGCGCTTTTGGCACAGACGGACTGCCCACCTGTGCCCCACTTCCCCACCCAATGTAAGTAACTTAGAATAGCATTACCTTCCTCCTAACACATTACTCTCAAATGGGTTGTGGTAAAGACCATCCATCACTTCACTGGCAGAACTCTATCTCCGGCTGCACTGGTCTTGAGTAATGTGCCACCAGGATGCGTGTGTACACTGAGTTGTGTTGCCACCAAGTAGAACAGCTGTGGATGGAATACTGAGCGGACCTGTACCGGGCACGGGCCCAGAGGCCGGAGGATCAGGGGGCCCACCGGATGAAAGCCTCGGTTTGAAGGGACTGCTATCGTTTCTGTCTGGAAGGTCACAAAGCTCCTGTAAAAGATGCCGTAATAACCACAGAGACATGCAAATCCACTTCAAATACATGTAAAACAGCAACAAAGAGATATACAACCACCATAAAGAGATGAAAAAACAGCAACAGAGAAACTAAGCGATCACAGGGGTTGGCTCATGTGTCAACATCATTACAGCAGTCACTGATATATTCCTCCTGTCCAGCTGTGCTGTGCTAATCAAGGAAATTAGCCAGTGTATTGATTGTTTGGAATGAAAGCCCCTGTACAGATGGGCTCAGAAGCCGTGCAGCAGCCGATGATCGCTCCGCTGTGAGTCAAATCGGACATAACAGATCGGAGGAAGTGGCTATATATTTTCTGTTGACAGAGTTGTTTGTGACCTGAGAACCCATTTCCACTGGACTACAGTAGCAGTTACTGTAATGAGACCAGTGTGCTGACAACGTCTTTCACTCAGCTGGCGTGGCTTTACATCTCCGTCGCTCTGTTGCCAGGCTGAAGCTGTCGTACACCTACGAGCCCAGCAGCTCATTGGTCATCCTGGAGTGGAACCACACGGAGCCGCCAATCGGTGTCCGCATCGTCGATTACCTCATCAGCCAGGAGAAGGTGACCGAGAGGACCGACCACTCCAAAGTTGAGACAGGTGAGTGCGCCCAGATTCCCCCCCCCCCGTATCATGAGTTTGGCAATTTATGACATACAAGATCCAATTAGTGGAAAAACTGTGAATGGGTTAATGTTGCCCCTTACCCAAACACGTTCTAATCCAGCACGAGGCCCTGTTGATGGTGTTGTGTAGCACTTCGACAGGGGTAATGGGTAAATCAGTTGGCTGTGTTTGTACGGGCAGCTGTTGGCCAGTGTTCATTATTTATGCTGGCTCAATTTGCCAATTTGTCTGCACCATGTGGCCACAAAAGCCTAATTTGTTTTATCTTGTCGACCACCTGGAAGGAATCCTGGCCCAGGGGTGAGAGCGAGGGGATTTCATCAATCTGTAGCTGCACAGTTTACACGAAAGTTTACCACCTGGCATCAACCCAACTATAATCCTGTGAAATTGACATTTTACTCTTTAGTTTTGGAGTTTCACAGAAAACGAAGTAACAAGCTGTAACGGCCACAACCTCAAAAGTTGACTTGTGGTTAAAGCAAAATATTTTATTAACAGAAACAAATTATTATATTACACAATGGGGTGGTGGAGGCCTGGGACGATCTGGACCAACCACACAGACTACCAAGACCCCCAACTTAAAAGGAAAGAAACAATAAGACCTGTGCCACGATGACAGAGGCAGCTGCAACTCAAAGGGTGGAGACAGAGAGAGAGAGAGAGAGAGAGAGAGAGAGAGAGAGCTCCTCCTCTCCAGCCTCCCTTAAATCACCCTCCACCTTATCTCATCCCAGGCACCTGAGAAAATGAGAGAGGAAGAGGAGGAGAGGAAAAACACAAGCACTGATAGCAGAGATGTACTGCATCTTTCTGAACATTCCAAAAAACATCACTGGGATTAGTGCAGGCCTATTTCACTTGTAGTTTTCAAGACCTCCACAAGATGGTGTACACCAGTAATAATAATAATGGGATAATAAATTGTAGGATTTGCTATATACTGAATACCCACATAATAAGGTGATGTTTTTATTATCATAAATACAGATTTTATCCACTGCAGGTATTGAAGCTTTCAGTGTTGTGGAAAATAGGTTTTAGAGATTTGTAGCACTGGTCATGACAAATGAGTGATATGACATTATGATATTCAGTCAATTTGTTCTCTTGGTAGCAGCACATCTCATCAGAATCAACAGAAACCTTTCAGACTTTTTTTGATAGATTTTCTTTTTTAATAAAAGGATTTGATTTTACCATTAAATTAAATCCATATCAGAATCAGGTGTTATTGCCAAGTAGGTTTACACATTCAGGGGATTTTGCTGTGTTTGTGCTGAGCATAAATGAACAGTAGATATGAGCGTTTGTACCTTTTGCCCATTATTGGCCACAGACAGTTAGAATTTCACACTCACAGGTGGGTTTTGTTAGGGCGGGTTAGAGAACACAGAGACTGAGTCAGGATAGCAGTAGGTTATCAGTATTTATTAAAACTTGCGAAGGTCAGATGGATTGGGAGACTGTTGAGACGTGTCAGAGCTGGGAGCAGGAGGGGGGGCCGATCTGAGGGAGGATCCCAGAGCAGAGGAGATCAGGAGGGCTTGATGTGGTGAGGGCGAGGCCGAGCTTAGA
The DNA here is from genome assembly GCF_022539355.2 of Hippoglossus stenolepis. Taxonomy (NCBI): domain Eukaryota; kingdom Metazoa; phylum Chordata; class Actinopteri; order Pleuronectiformes; family Pleuronectidae; genus Hippoglossus; species Hippoglossus stenolepis. The sequence continues at coordinate 4,538,269 of NC_061493.1, forward strand.
TCTGATCCAGAGCACTGTGGTTATTTGGAGAGTTTAGTGGGAAGGCTGGATTCCTGAGATGAGGCAGGAGTCAGGCTGAGGAACTGAAGGTACAGATAGAAACCAGGACGACTGGCTGGCAAGAGCAAGGAACAGTATATTTTAAAGAATGGCTGGACACACAACTGACTGAGCAAACAGAGTCTACGATCTCACACAGTGTTGAGGGAGGAACCAGGTATTTGTAGCTGAGCAGGATGATGGTGATGATTGGCAGCTGGTGGTCTGACTCCCCAACACCTGATTCCACTCACACACACACACACAACACACACACACACACACACACACACACACACACACACACACACACTTTTAACAGTGGAGTCCCAGGCCTTAATGATGAGTGGATGGAGGGATGGACTTCCCCCACATACCTTCAGTAGAATGAAGGACACAGAGGAGAAGCCACAGGAGCCGCAGGGGCGTGTGCAGCTCTGTCATCCATAACAGAGTATCTAGCTTATTTGTCCCGACCTGTATGAGCCAGAACTGGCAAAACAAGGGCGGTTTGTTTTAGCAGTAATGATCCAATCCATAATGGGGACTGTTGCAGCTCCCTGTGAGTACCGAAGTTTGTTGTAGCTTAATGAGAGGATAAACTGTGTTAGTCAGAATAGTGGCAACCATTAATCAATGCAGCACGTTCAGAAGAGAGAAGCAGGAGAGGGTTTCCTGTATTACTGTTATTGTGCTATAATAAGTTGTTATAGCTGTGAGGGGAAAACCATTAGTTGCACCATTTATTTACATATTTAAGTCAGTAATCCAAAGCTTCAGCTGCCGACTCAACACACCTCTAGCTTTTCTCTGTAAGGAAAGGTGTAAAATAGTAGTTTACTGTGTAAACATATACAGTTTGTCTCTCACTCTCCTCCCCTTTCCTATTACAAGTACATTTTTTTATGAAGCATATGACTTTGATGATCCATGATCACTGGGTATTTTCTGTTTCCGGCCTCACTGTGTCTGAATTTCGATTGGCTGACATGCAGCTGTATTATGCTCATTAAACATCAGCACCAACATTTGGTTAGGTGCTAATTAAACAAGATAAGTTAGCTAGACTTGCTCTAATAATCATGACATATAGCCATTTCCTCTTGTTATGGTATTGCATTTTGAAGCACAGCTGTAGGAGTGTAAATCTATGCTTTAGTTATTGTTCTGATAAGAAGAGTAAAGTGATCAAACACATGTTCACATTTATTTAGAACAATCATAAAAGGACTATTTATAGGTTGAAATAATGACTGTTGTTCATCCCTTCAGTAAGAAATTAGATCCAATTTGTGTGTGAAACGTGTGTGGATAGATAATGAAAGGTGGAATTTATATTTATATCACATTTGCATTTTTGGGAGTATGTTCCTATGATTGTGGTTTTGTGGTAACTATGGAACTGATTTGTGGCTCGTGGTTGTGGATGCCTGTCAGGCAGTTACAGAGTGGAGCCACAGGTTCTTTGACCTCTCTAGCTAACACTTTCCTCTTCTCATTTCGGTGCCTTCAGACATGAATTGTTGATTATGTACCAATCATTTTTGTGTGAGGAAAAAGTTCAACTTTACCAAATGGTCCTGTTGATCAAGTCCAGAAGAGTCGTGAGAGCCTCGAGCTCAGACCACATTGATTGGAAACCTACAACAGAAAAACATAATGTGGACACCATCTGCTATTCAGATTCTCAATGAAATGTTTTCATTCGCCGAAACACAAAATATAACAGTTAATATTGGTAAATAGTCAGTTGATTCAGTACTTCATATGTTCTTTAGAGGCTTTTAGAATTTAGGACTCTGGAGTTTTGTGCTGCTTTATTGTAGTGGAGTACGTTAGTAATGATCATTATTAATTATGAAACAACATGGCTGGATTAACCTTCTCGTTCTTTTTGGACCATGATCCTACTTCTCTTTGCTCATAGTTGTTATATTCTATTTTATATCACATATAGTTACTGCAGTGAAATCTGTGTGGTGATTTGATTTAACACAAATTAATTTGTGAACATTCTGTTATCACAGTAACAATATCATCTTGAGACTTGATGTTGACCTTCAAGATGAGAAATCATAGAAAGAACAACCCACATGAATTCATCATATCAGTTCATACTCTGCTTTACTGGTACAAATTATGCTGTAATATATTTCCAAACAAGATTCCCACATGAATCCTGGGGCTTTGGGTTTAGTTTTCCATTTTTCCAGGGTGGGAATATGTACTGTCTGCAGCAGCACAAATTAATCTTTAATGCTGGGGAGGCGTTTTGACTCAGAACAATGAAATATCGCTTTCATGGCAAAAGTGACCTTTCAGGTTCTGTTTTGGAGTTTTTGAACATTATTTTTCTCCCTGTGCCCTTTGAACACATCGCCCGTGTCAGCCCACAATTACCACTGTGTTCCAGAGCCTCACAAAACAAATGTTTGTCCCAATCCTCTAATCTGTGCTGTCGGAGGGATAAACAGAGAAGATGAAGACGGTGGCCGCTCCACTATCCGGTATGACTCTCTGTGGTTGACAGAAACATTTTGGAGCTGTGGTGCCTCGATATAATGTTAACGTAGTTTAAACAAACTTCTTATCGTGCCTCAAAGTCAATCTCTCAGGCATCAGAATAGTACCAGTACTTCATGATGAAAGTTTTAAGTTTTTTGGAAAGAGCTAATCATGATGAGAAAAATATTTAGTTTTTTGATGCAACAGGAACTGCTGCAATCGGAAACACAGATTAGGACATTACTGCTAAAGGAACCCGGTTGATGCTATCAGTCGGTGGTTGATACATGCATGCAGCGTTAGAGGAGATATTGACGAAGATTCCAATCAGATAAACAGACTAACAACCTACGGTCTTGTATCTGAGATAAGATACTGCGGCTATCATTGAATTTGTGGCAATGTTTTTATGGAAATTAGCAAGGGTACTTGGCGAGACCCACAGAAACTGCATCACAGGAATATTCCACTCTTAACTGTTACTGTCACGCTGAGCCTTTCCAGTTCACAGATTCTGCTGCCCTGTCTAAATAAGGCATTGCTTGTTTCCATGGTGTCATGCACTTCAGCCATCCTCATTAAACTAATGGAGATTACGTTCTCGCGCAAGGGGACGTTTTTTACTATCTCCTCAGCTCTTCTTGCTCCACAAGGATAGTTTCTTGAAATGTTCCAGCCAGTTTCATCCCTAATCACCAAGCTCGTCCCTAGGCCCTTACTGTATATGCAGATATTATGTTATGCTTTCATCGCAAAAACAGACCCCAGTCTCTCCGTTAATTGCCTCAAAACAAACTCTCAGACGCAACACTTGCCTGGGAGGTACAATCCATCACTGCAGAATGCAAGTAATGGATGATTTTATCAAGCTGTTGCCTAAGCCCCATTATGTCCCTACTTTGTCACAAGAAATGCATGACAGTGCACAGACACTACAGTATGTGGGTGTGTTTACTCCCCTTTGCCCAGCAAGTGTGATGCTGCGATCAGCAAGTCTCTGAAATCCTCTCATCCTCAGGTATTCCAAAGCTTACAGTGATAATAAATACAGTATCTTCATCTTTATGATTTAGAGCAGAGGTTTCCTAGGCGGGCCTCCACAGGGGGACTCCAGGCAGTTTCAGGGGAGGCCCAGTAAATGAATGTGAAAGAAATACTCACCAAGGTATTACAGTAGTTATCTAAAGGAGGTCACGTAGAGTAGGTTTTAATGTGCGTGATCTGTTTAAAGAGAGAGTTCAGATATTTCCCACTTTCCCTGAGTCTAATAAAGGCCTCCGGACCGACTTTATGTATTTAGTCTCACATCATGTCAAACAGCAATATTAGGCTTTCTTTGTGCGACTGTGGAAGGCTATTGGGATCATATAACATCATCATTATAGACGTCAAGAAAGTGAGAACTAAGGAATTAACCTCAGGTGGGGTGAGGGAGCACTTTTCTTCTTTGTCTGAGAGGAGGTCCACAGTCTCAGACTTTGAAAGCCCCTGAAGTATGGCAACATTTTGTAATGGGCTTAAAATCTTAAGCTTTAGGGTTATTGTTTTTTTATTTGAGAACTGATCAAGAGTTGATCTAGTTGAAGATTGTTTTACTAAATACTTTAGAGCGGTTTCTCTCGCAGCAAAGGAAGAGATTAGCATCTGGTCCAGTCATGACAAAGAGCCTGTGCCTGTTCCTGCAGCACACTGATGCTGGCAAGTGAGAGCTTCAGTTCGAGTCTGTTTTGACTTTGTGGCCGTACAGAGATGTTTGATATCTTGCTGTTACTTTGAGAGAAAGTACGTAGTAAAGTGTCTTCAATCGTAAACAATATTTTATGTGAGGAATAAAGTCATAGGTCTGTCACTTTTATACAAAATTCAGACATTCAATCTGTAATGACCCATTTGAATTGAAAGAGCATCAGACAGGCCCTCACTGTGAGCTTGACCCCGACCTCGACCTAATCCCCCTGTAGATGACAAAATAACAATCAAAGGTGAGGCTGTTTGTCGTCTTTGTACAATGCAACTGCCCGATAACAGATCTGGGAGCTCACCTGTTAGCGGCAGCTGAGGAGGAACCAGATGAGCGGAGCAACGCCAAGTGTTCAACCTTGCATGCAAATATATTTGAACGGATCTGTCCTGACAAATTTGTTTTGGGAAAAATTGACAGCCCTACTTTGAAAAAATGCATGAAATTGCATTTAATACAAATTATTTTGACTATCTCAACAACAGAATTATTAAAAGTGGCCTTCACTTTCTCACTACATCAAAACTAAATTGCAAAACTACAAGTTTAAAGCTCTTAAACAAGATTTGTGTTGATGTAGTTTGAAACTCAACTGCTTTGACACACCAAGTAGCCTAAAGATATAAGATATATTTAGTGCATATAAAAGAAAAGCAAGGATTTGCATATTAACCAATTAGGATTTTTTTATTTTCATACATACTGCTTCTATCGGAAACTGTTTAAAGCTACTTCAGAGTTTGAAATAATAAAGTATAGCTGCAAGGGAAGAGAATACATCCACCCTGATACAGACACATGGACTTTGGCCCAAAAAACTGTGTCCTATCCAAACATTTCCACCCACTGTATAAGTCACATTAACCCTCAAGAGCAAAGGAGAGCTTTCTCCTATAGCGCAAGAAGTGAGTGCTGTACATCCAGAGGAAGCTAGACTCTCAGACTACATTTGAACCCCTCACCTTTCTTTTTATACCCACCAGACACCAAGAAGATAACATATAGGTCACACAGCTTACCTAGATCACATTCCATAACTTACGACTGTTGAAATTGTCAAAACTTTTAACAGCTCCCATTTGCTGCCATTTAGACGCTCCGATGTGTGAAATTGCCCGCCACAGCTCTAATTACACTGAGAGAGAGTCAGTGTGGCTATGCTGCCTTAAAAGAACACACACACACACACATAATGCAGGAGAGTTTAACAACCTACAGTATTCACGATGCCGTGAGAGCTGACCTTGTCTTAAGCGAGATGATTGATTACTTTGGAAAAACACACCCCGATCATGTGCACACACACGGCAAAGGTGGCTAGGCATGGATGTTCTGTTGAGTTACGAGAGAGGAGGCGGGAGAAGAAAAGGGGGAGGAAAAGGACCACCAAGGAAAGAGGAGGAGGAGGGAAGGGAGAAAGACAGAGACAGGGGGAAACGGAAAGACAGAAACAGGGCAGCAAAAGAAGGAAAGATCTGGAAAGCTGGCCATGTTGTGTGGTTTTGATTTAAGCTGTCAAGTCCTCTGTCACTTCGGAGAGCCAGGCTCACATGAGCTGATGCACAGTTCTCCACAGACCTCCCCTTGGCCTCCTCTTCCTCTTCATGCTTTTCCTTTACCACTCCCTCATCTTCTCTCCTCAAACCTTTTCTGACCATCTCCTCTATTCTTATCCTTGCCTCTCCTCCTACTCTCTCCCGTGTTTTTTTCTTTAGATTTGCCCCCACTATGGCCTCCTCTCTCTTTTCTTTTTGGTACCACATGTTCCCTCACTCTCTCATTCTTCCTGTTTGAACCTTCTCCTGTTTCAAATGTTCTCTTGTTTTCACCAAGAGGCATCACAATAGGGTAAAACATAGTTCAAACAATGCTGTATTGTGGAGAGACTATCCAGTCAGGGAAAATATCTAATTATGTTCAGGCAACTGTATCTGCATAAATTATACCATGTAGTGCTTATGCAGGAGCTCTGAGGCCATTTAAGTGGTTTTTCATTGCAACTTCTTACAACAAAGGGAAGGTGCCGCCCCATCACTCTCAATGTGTGCAGGATGTATGCATGACATAATATTTTGCCGGATAATAAATCAGGAGTCATGAATGATGGATGTATCGCAGGACCCCCACACCATTATTAATGATACTTTAATGAGCATTGATGTAACTGTGTAATGTAGTTCAAATGGGATCCCCATTCTGGACAAGTGACAAGAGATTGATCAATGAGAGCAACCAAAGCTGCTTTCAGACGGGCACTGGACTCAGCAGTTCCGCTGGATTTTTTTGTTCTGGATTATCTACTGACTTTCTCCGCCTGGCCTTCTAGAATGAAGTCCACAGAAATCCAGGAGAAATCTGTACACACGTAGAAGACATAGATGAAGATATCTAGAACATTTGTGGTGACGCCGGTTTCTGTGATCTTACATATATCTATTCTATATCTATTCGAGTTAATACGTCACTTCCTGCCTCTGTCTGCTGCACCCGGCTGCTCCACCTCTCTCCTTAATAATGCAGAGGATTTGCTGCTGTTGTGCATGTGTTACTGGCAAACTCTGGACCAAATTCTCTGGACTTTACCAGCAGGTGATCTCTGAAAACGGCTATAGACTTGTTTTCTTCAATATCCAATGTGTGTATCATTGGGATAAACAAATAGAGATCTTGCTAGTTTTCTACAGTTCTTACGTTGCCTTAACGCGTTGCAGTTCCATGCTTAGTACACACATGGCCAGCTTTCAAGCTAACGTGCCATGCTAGCTATCAATAAAATGCTTAAGAGAAGTGTGGCACATGTCGATGCCACCGGGGTCTCCCAAACACAGCCGGAGACAAACAGATCGCTTTTCGGCATCTTTATTATCTCAAACATAAATTCACAAAACTTCTAATTTAAATTACCAGCAATTTCTGCTGGTATCTAGCTTTGCAGCTCGGCTCTGTCCAGTCTCTCTCCGTGTTCCTCTCGTCTCCCTGTGGCAGGTCTGCTGCTGTCACTTGAACCAGAGGATCAATCAGCTAACAGCCCTCAGCTGCCCTGGTACAGGTGGAGGTGCTCTCTGAGCCTCCTCCATGCTTACAAGAAGTACACAGGAAATACAATCAGGATAAACACACCAGGTTCGCCAGCTGCTTCTGCCTCTGCTATCACATTGTGATTTGATTGGCTAGTGTCTGTTCTTGAGTGTTTGTTTGTACATAATTTGGCGACGCAACGGAACCACAATGCAGCTCTGCAATGCATGACATTCATGACATCGCCCCATTCCAAGTGAATGAGCAGAGTTTCAGTTGACACGTTTATCGCATACATGTGAGTCCAACGTTAGTGATTGTAGGGAGGCTTGAGACTTTAATACTATATAATGTAATATATTATTCTTCCTGAGACAAATGAATCTGTGAAAATGCAATGGATGAGGAGCTCATGTTTGTAGCACATTCAGATCTATTTTTGTTTGTTGATCTCTTTTCCCTGCTCCTCTCCCACCCACATGGCTGCTGTGGGTGGGAGAGGGGAAAGAAGAAAATGCTATAAGACTGCTAAATGAAGGTAGAATCTTCTCATTCAATTTCAACCAATTGTTCTCGCTAGGATTTGCATGGTAACCCAGTTTAAATTTGTTGTTTTTACACCGGTACCGCTGCTATCGGAAACTGTTTGATGCTACTTCAATATCTAAATTAATATTTCTTCCCAGTATTTAATCCCCAAATGGCTCGCATGATAAATTCCAGGAGGACAGTGAAAACAGATCATCCATTTACGGGAAAAGATCAGAACAGACATGACTGATCATCTGTGAAGAAACAAAAAAAAGAACAAATATCTGCCCTTTACTTTCTCTGAAGTCTCATCAGAAACAGATGTTAGAATATTCCAATTTCTACAAAACAACCTTTTTTGTGTACAGAGCATATATTCATTAACGGCTGCATTTCCTGTATTTTTTTGTGTTTGTGGTTATGTAATGGTAGATAAATCAACAGTACATGGAGCTGATGATTATGGCATCCAAGTAAGATCTGGAGCTGACAACAGTTTGTTTGTGTAGTAATCTCTTCCTTAACAAGCTTCAGGCACACAAGGTGAGATCATACTGTAAGAGCACACATACACACACGCATGTGCTCAGTCCCCGGCAGATGTGGGGAAGCTTCACAAATAGGAAGTCTGCTTTAAGTCAGGCCACCACTCGGCTGGACAAGACTCGCTGTGAAAACAAACATCCCTCGAGCTGTGAGCAATACAATGAGGTAACAGCTTTGATCACCTGGCGAGGTCGAGGTTTGCTCAAGGGTCAGTGGAACAAGGGATCCAATCAATAAACACATTACTCACCTATCTACATTACACACACCGACGCAAAGGGTGACTGAAATGTGTGTGTGTGTGTGTGTGTCACCCCAAACCTAAACCAGGCTGAGCTTCTTCTCAGGACCAGTCACTTCCTCTGAGCTGCCACTGCATGCATGACCCTCCCCACCTGCTTCCTCTTTACTGCAGTGAACACAACACTACAGTATGTCATCTTGAGCAATCAGAAGTCGAAAATTTCCTGCAAGCAATGTCTGAAATACAATTTTCAACAGGGGGCGGCATATAGCTCACCTGAGAGAGCTGCAGCTCCATGCAGCTATGCGCCTCTGCAGCGGCCCGGGTGCAATTCCAACTGCGGCCCTTTGCTGCATGTCGTCCCCCATTCTCTCTGCCCCCCCTTTCACCATTAAATCTCGTTTGGTCCTGTCCAATAAAGGCCCTAAAAAAGCCCACAAAAATATACTTGGGGGGGAAAAAAATTGACATCAGCATTTCCAATTTTCTTAACTGTAATGTTGATGTTTCGACCACATCACCCACCACACCACTTCCCCCTAATTTCCTGGGTCCAGGTTGCACAGAAGGCAACAATGCAGAGGCTCCTGGAACTAGACTCATCCACTCCACCTGTCAAATCCTGACCCCCCCCGGCATGTATTTAAGTCTCCAGGAAGGTCTACATGAGGCATTCTTTTCATAAACCTGTCAGTGCAACTATCTGAAATGATGATGGATGCGTGGTGGCCACCATCTCTTAGTCAATCATTCCCACAGGGTAGCAGCTTACTTTCAACACAGTGGTGTCAGTCCCCAATTGTGCACTCACAGATATGGCCTCGGACTTGGAGGTGCTGACCCTCCCGACTACTGCATATCCTAAACTTGTCCCTCAATGCAAGTACTGTATAGAGTCCTCTGAACAGCGGCCCAGTTAATGTAGACTGCATATTAGAGATGTGTATGATTGGTCTACTCAATGATTAATCATCGCTACCATTGCTAGTTAAACCCAGAAATACTTATTAGTTAAACTTATTATTGACATTCTATAAATGGACAATGCTGATCAACTGTTGTATGTGAGAAGTTAGTAATCCAGCCCTCCTCTTCCCGGACTAATTCCCAGATGTTGTAAGCAAACAAGGTGAAAAGTGGGACAGATTGCATCTCTTGAAAACCACCACAGCTATTCTATAAAATGAGAATAAGCTTGTATGCCAATTGTACTTAAACTGGCATACAACCACCATTCAGCACAGGCATGTGGACCATAACCTGCAATATTTACTTTTAACCATATCAATTAAACTTTGCTCAATTTTCACTGATTTCTGAAATCGAATTTTATTCAAATCAATGGGGTAAGTAATCATTAGAACCATCTCTACTGCTGATCCAACTTACAGAAGGTGGTCATCAGTTGACAGCTCTGCATTTCTCCAGTGTCCAAGAGACAGATACTCCAGATGTTTTATTATGACTGCAAACGTGGTCATCATCATCATCATCAATGTTTGGCCTGGTGTTCTACTCCTACACTCACGGAACATGTTGGTTAGCACATCATAGTGCAGTTCAATAAGAAAATACCACTAGATTTTAAGC